>NW_028135830.1:0-320000 GCF_964662115.1 Mustela nivalis
GCGTTAGACAGCCCTTGTTTGTTCAGGGCGACCAAATCTATTGGGATGGCCTCAGGGACTTTGGAGGTTTCTCCTAATTTGTACGATTTTGGACCATGGAATGGGCAGAATTCCCATGGATTGGTAGGCACAGTCCTAATGTGTGGTTCCAGGGGCCCAGCCTAGAGGGTGTGTGGCCCAAGACTTTGAGGACAGAAGTCTGAAAACACAAACTCAGCTTAGTTTTGGGGACGTAGGTATGGCAGGCCCTATCTACAAACCATGAGAAGAACTCTTCAGGATACGAAGAAAGTGCGAGTCTGAGGTGCTTGCTAAGGTTTTGTCTCTGGATTTTGTATCAGCGATGGCTGTGGAATGTCGGGGAGGCCTCATGGGCCATGGACGAATCTTCCTCTCTGAGGATTTGGCCCAATTCCCAATTGCTTTTCGTCAATCTGTGGGATGGGAGGACTCATTTCAGTTTTGTTACGTCAGGTGTCCCACCAAAAGAGTAATTCCAAAGCCAAGCCGTGGGGAAGAATGAAGGGACAACCCGAACTATGGTTAAAAATTGGGGCCTAGGGGCATGGCAAGTCCAATATGCTATCTCTTCATCCAGCCACTGAGTGGCCTTACTTGAGGACTGGGCTCAGCCTGAGCGTCACAATGTGTGTTTCTGACCAATGTGGCCCTCCAGCATGGGCGGGGCCTCATGGGCCACACTGGTTTCAACTACACTGAACGTTGGACAACATGCCAACCACAAGGTTTGTTGCCATGGGGAAGGAGTTCTGATTTCTGCATCACCTTCAACCCCGGGCAGTGATTGGAGATAAGGTCTAGGTTATGAAACCTGAAAACCGAGGTTGGGAAGAGATGACGACCTAAGGCCATGGCGGCTCGATGTGCTCAGTGTGTGGCCAGCTGTCTGGGAGGGTCCAGGGGGTCCAGGCTCAGGCTGTGTCAGAAAGGGCATTAGTGCCCTGGTCAGCCTATGTATTTGGGGTACAGCCAATATCGGTGCAGGTTGATCCTCATTTGGGGTTACTGGGTAGCCCCAGAGGACAATGTTTTTCTTCTGGAGGGCCGGCAGAGTGCTGCATTGTAGTTCTGGATTGCCAAACTGGAGGGCTTGTGGGCCAGTAGTCTGACGACAAAAGTCTGAGAACACAAGCTAGGCTTAGGTTTCTGGGTGAGGCCATGGCAGGCACAATCTACAGACCTGAATCGAGATCTCGTGCATCTGAAGTCAGGGCGAGGATCAGACGATCACTCAGGTTGGAGTTTCTTTCCCTAATGGCCCCTTCATGAATGGGGGGGGCATCACGAGGCCATGGGTGTTTTCCCACGAGGGGAGTTGTGAGAAGCTTCAAACTGCAGAGAGTCTTCTGCAGGACAATTGAGACCTGTTGTTTGGCTCCAGGCCAATGATTCTGAGCAGGGTTCTAAGGATGGATGGCTGGGTATCCCACCTCGCATTCCAATTGTCTCCTAGCAACCAGACAGGTTAGATCTCCTGGATCTGTGGGGAGCAACCGAGGACGCTGAGTTGAAATGGACAACCCTGGGGATGGATCCTAACGTGCTTTTGTGTCTATGGAGACTTTGGAATGAAGCGGTGGCACTGGGGCCCTAAAGGGTTCTATTAAACAGAGGCTTTGACACAGCTCCAACGTGCCAGTTTCCCATGTGTAGATGAGATGTTTTCTGATGGGTGAGTCAAGAAACAGCTATATGCTGCTTTTGAAATCCAGGAATC
This sequence comes from Mustela nivalis, assembly GCF_964662115.1. NCBI lineage: Eukaryota > Metazoa > Chordata > Mammalia > Carnivora > Mustelidae > Mustela > Mustela nivalis. The sequence goes on from NW_028135830.1 coordinate 1,739, forward strand.
TGAGGAGAGATGCCTGGAAACCAAAGCAATGGATCTGATTAGTGCCTAGGGGCCTGTTCTTTCCTTTTTACCTCTGGGGACATCTGTCTATGGGTCTGAGTGCAGGTAGGTGCTCAGTTGGGCTCAGATTGCCCCTGTTTTTCCTGGGAAGCCACCATTATTGAGATGGATCAGGGACTTTGGAGGTTTATCCTATTAGAAGGGCTGTGGCCATTGGAATGGGCACACACAATTCCCTTGGAGAGGGCAAGTACAGTCCTCAGGTTTGGCTCGAGGGGCCTGAGCCTGTAGGTTGTGTAGGCCAGGGCTGTTTGGAGAGTTGTCTGAAAACACAAACTCGGCTTATGTTTCGGGTCATAGGTATGGCAGGACTGATCTACAGACCATGAGGAGAACTCTTCGGGATTTGAAAGAAGGGCGATGTGAGGCTCCTGCTCAAGTTTTTGTCTCTGGATATCGTGTCACTCATGGTCGTGGAATTTCTGGGTGACTTCATGGGAAATGGACGAGTCTTACTCTCAGGTGGTTTGGCCCCGTCCAAAGAGTTTGGGTTCATTCTGTGGGCTGGAAGAAGTCCGTTTTTGTTGTTGTTGTTGTTGTTTTCTTTTTTAACCTCAGGTGTCCCACCAAATGATGGATTCCAGAGTAGAGCCCTGGGGAGGGGCGCCTGGACAATAAGAAAACTGGTTAAAAATTGGGGCCTAGGGACATGTCAAGCCCATTATGACATCTAATGGTCCAGCCACTGAGAGGACTTACTAGAGGACAGGACTTATGCTGAGGGTCACAATGCGTGTGTATGCCCTCGTAACACTCAAGAATTGGTGGGGCCTCAGGGTCAATGCTGGTTTCTCCTAAACTGAACGTTGAACAACGTGCCAACCACAAGGGTTCTTGCCATGGGTAAAGAGGAGTTCTGATTTCTGCATCACACTCACCCCTGGGCAGTGATTGGAGATAAGGTCTCGTTCTGAAGCCTGAAAACTGAGGTAGGGAAGAGATGATGACCTAAGGCCATGGCGGGTTTTATGTGCTCAGTGTGCGGTCAGCTTTCTGGGTGTTGGTCAGGAGGTCCGGGCTCAGGTTGTGTTCGACAGTGCATTAGTGCCCAGGTTAGACTATATAATTTGGGTAAAGTCGAGTGCTGTGTAGTTTTACCCTCATTTAAGGAGCCTGGGCAGCTCATGAGGCAATAATTTTTTTTCTAGAGGGCAGGCAGAGTGCTGCATTGTGGGTCCGGAATTGCCAAACTTGAGGGCTTCGGGGCCAGGAGTGTGAGGACGGAAGTCTGAGAAGACAAGCTAGACTTGGGTTTCGGGGGGGCATGGCAGGTACCCCCTGCATATCTGAACCAATATCTCATCCATGTGAAGTCAGGGCGAGGATCAGACGTTGGCTCAGGTTGGAGTTTCTGAGCATGACGGCCGCTTCATGAAGGGAGCAGAATCTCGAGGCCATTGAGGTTTTCCCACGTTGGGAGTTGTGGGATGCCCCCTTCAAGGATTCCTTCTGCGGGACAATTGAGACCTGTTGGACAGCTCCAGGACATCCCATATGGAATGACTCCAGAGCACCGTTCGCGGATGGATGCCTGGGAAGCCCGCCTCGCATTCCAATTTTCTCCTAGCAACAAGACTGTTTAGATCTGATGGCTCTGCCTGAGCAACCGGGGTGGCTGACTTGAAATGGACTTTCCTGAGGATGGGTCCTAATGTGTTTTTGTGTCCATGAGGGCCTTGGAATGGGGCGGTGGCACCGGGACCCTGAAGTACTCTCTTAAGCTTTGGACATGGCTCCCATGCACAGGTTTCCTTGTGGAGACGAGATGAGTTCTGATGGGTGCCTCAGGAAAACCCCTATGCTCGTATTAAAATAGGCTTTTGAGGACTCATGCCTGAAACCCAAAGCAATGGATCCTATTATGGCCTACGGTCCTGTCTGGTTCAATCTTCTTCTCTGGGGACATCCATCTATGGTATGAGTGGAGGTCGATTATCAGCTGGTGTCAGACAGCCCTTGTTTGATCCGGGCGACCCACACTATTGGGATGGCCTCAGGGACTTTGGAGGTTTCTCCTAATTTGTATGATTCTGGACCATGGAATGGGCAGAATTCCCATGGATTGGAAGGCACAGTCCTAATGTGTGGCTCCAGGGGCCCAGCCTAGAGGGTGTGTGGCCCAAGACGTTGAGGACAGAAGTATGAAAACACAAACTCAGCTTATGTTTGGGGACGTAGGTATGGCAGGCCCGATCGACAAACCATGAGAAGAACTCTTCAGGATATGAAGAAAGTGCGAGTCTAGGCGCTTGCTCAGGCTTTTGTCTCTGGATTTTGTATCAGCGATGGCCGTGGAATGTCGGGGAGGCCTCATGGGCCATGGACGAATCTTCCTCTCTGAGGATTTGGCCCGATTCCCAATTGCTTTTCGTCAATCTGTGGGATGGGAGGACTCATTTCAGTTTTGTTATCTCAGATGTCCCACCAAAAGAGGAATTCCAAAGCCAAGCCGTGGGGAAGACTGAAGGGACAACCCGAACTATGGTTAAAAATTGGGGCCTAGGGGCATGGCAAGTCCAATATGCTATCTCTTCATCCAGCCACTGAGTGGCCTTACATGAGGACTGGGCTCAGCCTGAGCGTCACAATGTGTGTTTCTGACCAATGTGGCCCTCCAGCATGGGCGGGGCCTCATGGGCCACACTGGTTTCAACTACACTGAACGTTGGACAACATGCCAACCACAAGGTTTGTTGCCATGGGGAAGGAGTTCTGATTTCTGCATCACCTTCAACCCCGGGCAGTGATTGGAGATAAGGTCTAGGTTCTGAAACCTGAAAACCGAGGTTGGGAAGAGATGACGACCTAAGGCCATGGCGGCTCGATGTGCTCAGTGTGCGGCCAGCTGTCTGGGAGGGTCCAGGGGGTCCAGGCTCAGGCTGTGTCAGAAAGGGCATTAGTGCCCTGGTCAGCCTATGTATTTGGGGTACAGCCAATGTCGGTGCAGGTTGATCCTCATTTGGGGTTACTGGGTAGCCCCAGAGGACAATGTTTTTCTTCTGGAGGGCCGGCAGAGTGCTGCATTGTAGTTCTGGATTGCCAAACTGGAGGGCTTGTGGGCCAGTAGTCTGACGACAAAAGTCTGAGAACACAAGCTAGGCTTAGGTTTCTGGGTGAGGCCATGGCAGGCACAATCTACAGACCTGAATCGAGATCTCGTGCATCTGAAGTCAGGGCGAGGATCAGACGATCACTCAGGTTGGAGTTTCTTTCCCTAATGGCCCCTTCATGAATGGGGGGGGCATCACGAGGCCATGGGTGTTTTCCCACGAGGGGAGTTGTGAGAAGCTTCAAACTGCAGAGAGTCTTCTGCAGGACAATTGAGACCTGTTGTTTGGCTCCAGGCCAATGATTCTGAGCAGGGTTCTAAGGATGGATGGCTGGGTATCCCACCTCGCATTCCAATTGTCTCCTAGCAACCAGACAGGTTAGATCTCCTGGATCTGTGGGGAGCAACCGAGGACGCTGAGTTGAAATGGACAACCCTGGGGATGGATCCTAACGTGCTTTTGTGTCTATGGAGACTTTGGAATGAAGCGGTGGCACTGGGGCCCTAACGGGTTCTATTAAACAGAGGCTTTGACACAGCTCCAACGTGCCAGTTTCCCATGTGTAGATGAGATGTTTTCTGATGGGTGAGTCAAGAAACAGCTATATGCTGCTTTTGAAATCCAGGAATCTGAGGAGAGATGCCTGGAAACCAAAGCAATGGATCTGATTAGTGCCTAGGGGCCTGTTCTTTCCTTTTTACCTCTGGGGACATCTGTCTATGGGTCTGAGTGCAGGTAGGTGCTCAGTTGGGCTCAGATTGCCCCTGTTTTTCCTGGGAAGCCACCATTATTGAGATGGATCAGGGACTTTGGAGGTTTATCCTATTAGAAGGGCTGTGGCCATTGGAATGGGCACACACAATTCCCTTGGAGAGGGCAAGTACAGTCCTCAGGTTTGGCTCCAGGGGCCTGAGCCTGTAGGTTGTGTAGGCCAGGGCTGTTTGGAGAGTTGTCTGAAAACACAAACTCGGCTTATGTTTCGGGTCATAGGTATGGCAGGACTGATCTACAGACCATGAGGAGAACTCTTCGGGATTTGAAAGAAGGGCGAGTGTGAGGCTCTGCTCAAGTTTTTGTCTCTGGATATCGTGTCACTCATGGTCGTGGAATTTCTGGGTGACTTCATGGGAAATGGACGAGTCTTACTCTCAGGTGGTTTGGCCCCGTCCAAAGAGTTTGGGTTCATTCTGTGGGCTGGAAGAAGTCCGTTTTTGTTGTTGTTGTTGTTGTTTTCTTTTTTAACCTCAGGTGTCCCACCAAATGATGGATTCCAGAGTAGAGCCCTGGGGAGGGGCGCCTGGATAATAAGAAATCTGGTTAAAAATTGGGGCCTAGGGACATGTCAAGCCCATTATGACATCTAATGGTCCAGCCACTGAGAGGACTTACTAGAGGACAGGACTTATGCTGAGGGTCACAATGCGTGTGTATGCCCTCGTAACACTCAAGAATTGGTGGGGCCTCAGGGTGAATGCTGGTTTCTCCTAAACTGAACGTTGAACAACGTGCCAACCACAAGGGTTCTTGCCATGGGTAAAGAGGAGTTCTGATTTCTGCATCACACTCACCCCTGGGCAGTGATTGGAGATAAGGTCTCGTTCTGAAGCCTGAAAACTGAGGTAGGGAAGAGATGATGACCTAAGGCCATGGCGGGTTTTATGTGCTCAGTGTGCGGTCAGCTTTCTGGGTGTTGGTCAGGAGGTCCGGGCTCAGGTTGTGTTCGACAGTGCATTAGTGCCCAGGTTAGACTATATAATTTGGGTAAAGTCGAGTGCTGTGTAGTTTTACCCTCATTTAAGGAGCCTGGGCAGCTCATGAGGCAATAATTTTTTTTCTAGAGGGCAGGCAGAGTGCTGCATTGTGGGTCCGGAATTGCCAAACTTGAGGGCTTCGGGGCCAGGAGTGTGAGGACGGAAGTCTGAGAAGACAAGCTAGACTTGGGTTTCGGGGGGGCATGGCAGGTACCCCCTGCATATCTGAACCAATATCTCATCCATGTGAAGTCAGGGCGAGGATCAGACGTTGGCTCAGGTTGGAGTTTCTGAGCATGACGGCCGCTTCATGAAGGGAGCAGAATCTCGAGGCCATTGAGGTTTTCCCACGTTGGGAGTTGTGGGATGCCCCCTTCAAGGATTCCTTCTGCGGGAAATTGAGACCTGTTGGACAGCTCCAGGACATCCCATATGGAATGACTCCAGAGCACCGTTCGCGGATGGATGCCTGGGAAGCCCGCCTCGCATTCCAATTTTCTCCTAGCAACAAGACTGTTTAGATCTGATGGCTCTGCCTGAGCAACCGGGGTGGCTGACTTGAAATGGACTTTCCTGAGGATGGGTCCTAATGTGTTTTTGTGTCCATGAGGGCCTTGGAATGGGGCGGTGGCACCGGGACCCTGAAGTACTCTCCTAAGCTTTGGACATGGCTCCCATGCACAGGTTTCCTTGTGGAGACGAGATGAGTTCTGATGGGTGCCTCAGGAAAACCCCTATGCTCGTATTAGAATAGGCTTTTGAGGACACATGCCTGAAACCCAAAGCAATGGATCCTATTATGGCCTACGGTCCTGTCTGGTCCAATCTTCTTCTCTGGGGACATCCATCTATGGTATGAGTGGAGGTCGATTATCAGCTGGTGTCAGACAGCCCTTGTTTGATCCGGGCGACCCACACTATTGGGATGGCCTCAGGGACTTTGGAGGTTTCTCCTAATTTGTACGATTCTGGACCATGGAATGGGCAGAATTCCCATGGATTGGAAGGCACAGTCCTAATGTGTGGCTCCAGGGGCCCAGCCTGGAGGGTGTGTGGCCCAAGACGTTGAGGACAGAAGTATGAAAACACAAACTCAGCTTATGTTTGGGGACGTAGGTATGGCAGGTCCGATCGACAAACCATGAGAAGAACTCTTCAGGATATGAAGAAAGTGCGAGTCTGAGGCGCTTGCTCAGGCTTTTGTCTCTGGATTTTGTATCAGCGATGGCCGTGGAATGTCGGGGAGGCCTCATGGGCCATGGACGAATCTTCCTCTCTGTGGATTTGGCCCGATTCCCAATTGCTTTTCGTCAATCTGTGGGATGGGAGGACTCATTTCAGTTTTGTTATCTCAGATGTCCCACCAAAAGAGGAATTCCAAAGCCAAGCCGTGGGGAAGACTGAAGGGAAAACCCGAACTATGGTTAAAAATTGGGGCCTAGGGGCATGGCAAGCCCAATATGCTATCTCTTCATCCAGCCACTGAGTGACCTTACTTGAGGACTGGGTTCAGCCTGAGCGTCACAATGTGTGTTTGTGACCAATGTGGCCCGCCAGCATGGGCGGGGCCTCATGGGCCACACTGGTTTCAACTACACTGAACGTTGGACAACATGCCAACCACAAGGTTTTTTGCCATGGGGGGAAGGAGTTCTGATTTCTGCATCACCTTCAACCCTGGGCAGTGATTGGAGATAAGGTCTAGGTTCTGAAACCTGAAAACCGAGGTTGGGAAGAGATGACGACCTAAGGCCATGGCGGCTCGATGTGCTCAGTGTGCGGCCAGCTGTCTGGGAGGGTCCACGGGGTCCAGGCTCAGGCTGTGTCAGAAAGGGCATTAGTGCCCTGGTCAGCCTAAGTAATTGGGGTACAGCCAATGTCGGTGCAGGTTGATCCTCATTTGGGGTTACTGGGTAGCCCCAGAGGACAATGTTTTTCTTCTGGAGGGCCGGCAGAGTGCTGCATTGTAGTTCTGGATTGCCAAACTGGAGGGCTTGTGGGCCAGTAGTCTGACGACAAAAGTCTGAGAACACAAGCTAGGCTTAGGTTTCTGGGTGAGGCCATGGCAGGCACAATCTACAGACCTGAATCGAGATCTCGTGCATCTGAAGTCAGGGCGAGGATCAGACTATCGCTCAGGTTGGAGTTTCTGTCCCTGATGGCCCCTTCATGAATGGGGTGGGCATCACGAGGCCATGGGTGTTTTCCCACGAGGGGAGTTGTGAGAAGCTCCAAACTGCAGAGAGTCTTCTGCAGGACAATTGAGACCTGTTGTTTGGCTCCAGGCCAATTATTCTGAGCAGGGTTCTAAGGATGGATGGCTGGGTATCCCACCTCGCATTCCAATTGTCTCCTAGCAACCAGACAGGTTAGATCTCCTGGATCTGTGGGGAGCAACCGAGGACGCTGAGTTGAAATGGACAACCCTGGGGATGGATCCTAACGTGCTTTTGTGTCTATGGAGACTTTGGAATGAAGCGGTGGCACTGGGGCCCTAAAGGGTTCTATTAAACAGAGGCTTTGACACAGCTCCAACGTGCCAGTTTCCCATGTGTAGATGAGATGTTTTCTGATGGGTGAGTCAAGAAACAGCTATATGCTGCTTTTGAAATCCAGGAATCTGAGGAGAGATGCCTGGAAACCAAAGCAATGCATCTGATTCGTGCCTAGGGGCCTGTTTTTTCCTTTTTACCTCTGGGGACATCTGTCTATGGGTCTGAGTGCAGGTAGGTGCTCAGTTGGGCTCAGATTGCCCCTGTTTTTCCTGGGAAGCCACCACTATTGAGATGGATCAGGGATTTTGGAGGTTTATCCTATTAGAAGGGTTGTAGCCATTGGAATGGGCACACACAATTCCCTTGGAGAGGGCAAGTACAGTCCTCAGGTTTGGCTCCAGGGGCCTGAGCCTGTAGGTTGTGTAGGCCAGGGCTGTTTGGACAGTTGTCTGAAAACACAAACTCGGCTTATGTTTCGGGTCATAGGTATGGCAGGACTGATCTACAGACCATGAGGAGAACTCTTCGGGATTTGAAAGAAGGGCGAGTGTGAGGCTCTGCTCAAGTTTTTGTCACTGGATATCATGTCACTCATGGTCGTGGAATTTGTGGGTGACTTCTTGGGAAATGGACGAGTCTTACTCTCAGGTGGTTTGGCCCCGTCCAAAGAGTTTGGGTTCATTCTGTGGGCTGGAAGAAGTCCGTTTTTGTTGTTGTTGTTGTTGTTTTCTTTTTTAACCTCAGGTGTCCCACCAAATGATGGATTCCAGAGTAGAGCCCTGGGGAGGGGCGCCTGGACAATAAGAAATCTGGTTAAAAATTGGGGCCTAGGGACATGTCAAGCCCATTATGACATCTAATGGTCCAGCCACTGAGAGGACTTACTAGAGGACAGGACTTATGCTGAGGGTCACAATGCGTGTGTATGACCTCGTAACACTCAAGAATTGGTGGGGCCTCAGTGTGAATGCTGGTTTCTCCTAAACTGAACGTTGAACAACGTGCCAACCACAAGGGTTCTTGCCATGGGTAAAGAGGAGTTCTGATTTCTGCATCACACTCACCCCTGGGCAGTGATTGGAGATAAGGTCTCGTTCTGAAGCCTGAAAACTGAGGTAGTGAAGAGATGATGACCTAAGGCCATGGCGGGTTTTGTGTGCACAGTGTGCGGTCAGCTTTCTGGGTGTTGGTCACGAGGTCCGGGCTCAGGTTGTGTTCGACAGTGCATTAGTGCCCAGGTTAGACTATGTAATTTGGGTAAAGTCGAGTGCTGTGTAGGTTTACCCTCATTTAAGGTGCCTGGGCAGCTCATGAGGCAATAATTTTTTTTCTAGAGGGCAGGCAGAGTGCTGCATTGTGGGTCCGGAATTGCCAAACTTGAGGGCTTCGGGGCCAGGAGTGTGAGGACGGAAGTCTGAGAAGACAAGCTAGACTTGGGTTTCGGGGGGGCATGGCAGGTCCCCCCTGCATATCTGAACCAATATCTCATCCATGTGAAGTCAGGGCGAGGATCAGACGTTGGCTCAGGTTGGAGTTTCTGAGCATGACGGCCGCTTCATGAAGGGAGCAGAATCTCGAGGCCATTGAGGTTTTCCCACGTTGGGAGTTGTGGGATGCCCCCTTCAAGGATTCCTTCTGCGGGACAATTGAGACCTGTTGGACAGCTCCAGGACATCCCATATGGAATGACTCCAGAGCACCGTTCGCGGATGGATGCCTGGAAAGCCCGCCTCGCATTCCAATTTTCTCCTAGCAACAAGACTGTTTAGATCTGATGGCTCTGCCTGAGCAACCGGGGTGGCTGACTTGAAATGGACTTTCCTGAGGATGGGTCCTAATGTGTTTTTGTGTCCATGAGGGCCTTGGAATGGGGCGGTGGCACCGGGACCCTGAAGTACTCTCCTAAGCTTTGGACATGGCTCCCATGCACAGGTTTCCTTGTGGAGACGAGATGAGTTCTGATGGGTGCCTCAGGAAAACTCCTATGCTCGTATTGGAATCAGGCTTTTGAGGACACATGCCTGTAACCCAAAGCAATGGATCCTATTATGGCCTAGGGTCCTGTCTGGTTCAATCTTCTTCTCTGGGGACCTCCATCTATGGTATGAGTGGAGGTCGATTATCAGCTGGCGTTAGACATCCCTTGTTTGTTCAGGGCGACCAAATCTATTGGGATGGCCTCAGGGACTTTGGAGGTTTCTCCTAATTTGTACGATTTTGGACCATGGAATGGGCAGAATTCCCATGGATTGGTAGGCACAGTCCTAATGTGTGGTTCCAGGGGCCCAGCCTGGGGGGTGTGTGGCCCAAGACTTTGAGGACAGAAGTCTGAAAACACAAACTCAGCTTAGTTTTGGGGACGTAGGTATGGCAGGCCCTATCTACAAACCATGAGAAGAACTCTTCAGGATACGAAGAAAGTGCGAGTCTGAGGTGCTTGCTCAGGCTTTTGTCTCTGGATTTTGTATCAGCGATGGCTGTGGAATGTCGGGGAGGCCTCATGGGCCATGGACGAATCTTCCTCTCTGAGGATTTGGCCCAATTCCCAATTGCTTTTCGTCAATCTGTGGGAAGGGAGGACTCATTTCAGTTTTGTTACGTCAGGTGTCCCACCAAAAGAGGAATTCCAAAGCCAAGCCGTGGGGAAGACTGAAGGGACAACCCGAACTATGGTTAAAAATTGGGGCCTAGGGGCATGGCAAGTCCAATATGCTATCTCTTCATCCAGCCACTGAGTGGCCTTACTTGAGGACTGGGCTCAGCCTGAGCGTCACAATGTGTGTTTCTGACCAATGTGGCCCTCCAGCATGGGCGGGGCCTCATGGGCCACACTGGTTTCAACTACACTGAACGTTGGACAACATGCCAACCACAAGGTTTGTTGCCATGGGGAAGGAGTTCTGATTTCTGCATCACCTTCAACCCCGGGCAGTGATTGGAGATAAGGTCTAGGTTCTGAAACCTGAAAACCGAGGTTGGGAAGAGATGACGACCTAAGGCCATGGCGGCTCGATGTGCTCAGTGTGCGGCCAGCTGTCTGGGAGGGTCCAGGGGGTCCAGGCTCAGGCTGTGTCAGAAAGGGCATTAGTGCCCTGGTCAGCCTATGTACTTGGGGTACAGCCAATGTCGGTGCAGGTTGATCCTCATTTGGGGTTACTGGGTAGCCCCAGAGGACAATGTTTTTCTTCTGGAGGGCCGGCAGAGTGCTGCATTGTAGTTCTGGATTGCCAAACTGGAGGCCTTGTGGGCCAGTAGTCTGACGACAAAAGTCTGAGAACACAAGCTAGGCTTAGGTTTCTGGGTGAGGCCATGGCAGGCACAATCTACAGACCTGAATCGAGATCTCGTGCATCTGAAGTCAGGGCGAGGATCAGACGATCACTCAGGTTGGAGTTTCTGTCCCTGATGGCCCCTACATGAATGGGGGGGGCATCACGAGGCCATGGGTGTTTTCCCACGAGGGGAGTTGTGAGAAGCTTCAAACTGCAGAGAGTCTTCTGCAGGACAATTGAGACCTGTTGTTTGGCTCCAGGCCAATGATTCTTAGCAGGGTTCTAAGGATGGATGGCTGGGTATCCCACCTCGCATTCCAATTGTCTCCTAGCAACCAGACAGGTTAGATCTCCTGGATCTGTGGGGAGCAACCGAGGACGCTGAGTTGAAATGGACAACCCTGGGGATGGATCCTAACGTGCTTTTGTGTCTATGGAGACTTTGGAATGAAGCGGTGTCACTGGGGCCCTAAAGGGTTCTATTAAACAGAGGCTTTGACACAGCTCCAACGTGCCAGTTTCCCATGTGTAGATGAGATGTTTTCTGATGGGTGAGTCAAGAAACAGCTATATGCTGCTTTTGAAATCCAGGAATCTGAGGAGAGATGCCTGGAAACCAAAGCAATGGATCTGATTAGTGCCTAGGGGCCTGTTCTTTCCTTTTTACCTCTGGGGACATCTGTCTATGGGTCTGAGTGCAGGTAGGTGCTCAGTTGGGCTCAGATTGCCCCTGTTTTTCCTGGGAAGCCACCATTATTGAGATGGATCAGGGACTTTGGAGGTTTATCCTATTAGAAGGGCTGTGGCCATTGGAATGGGCACACACAATTCCCTTGGAGAGGGCAAGTACAGTCCTCAGGTTTGGCTCGAGGGGCCTGAGCCTGTAGGTTGTGTAGGCCAGGGCTGTTTGGAGAGTTGTCTGAAAACACAAACTCGGCTTATGTTTCGGGTCATAGGTATGGCAGGACTGATCTACAGACCATGAGGAGAACTCTTCGGGATTTGAAAGAAGGGCGATGTGAGGCTCCTGCTCAAGTTTTTGTCTCTGGATATCGTGTCACTCATGGTCGTGGAATTTCTGGGTGACTTCATGGGAAATGGACGAGTCTTACTCTCAGGTGGTTTGGCCCCGTCCAAAGAGTTTGGGTTCATTCTGTGGGCTGGAAGAAGTCCGTTTTTGTTGTTGTTGTTGTTGTTTTCTTTTTTAACCTCAGGTGTCCCACCAAATGATGGATTCCAGAGTAGAGCCCTGGGGAGGGGCGCCTGGACAATAAGAAATCTGGTTAAAAATTGGGGCCTAGGGACATGTCAAGCCCATTATGACATCTAATGGTCCAGCCACTGAGAGGACTTAGTAGAGGACAGGACTTATGCTGAGGGTCACAATGCGTGTGTATGCCCTCGTAACACTCAAGAATTGGTGGGGCCTCAGGGTGAATGCTGGTTTCTCCTAAACTGAACGTTGAACAACGTGCCAACCACAAGGGTTCTTGCCATGGGTAAAGAGGAGTTCTGATTTCTGCATCACACTCACCCCTGGGCAGTGATTGGAGATAAGGTCTCGTTCTGAAGCCTGAAAACTGAGGTAGGGAAGAGATGATGACCTAAGGCCATGGCGGGTTTTATGTGCTCAGTGTGCGGTCAGCTTTCTGGGTGTTGGTCAGGAGGTCCGGGCTCAGGTTGTGTTCGACAGTGCATTAGTGCCCAGGTTAGACTATATAATTTGGGTAAAGTCGAGTGCTGTGTAGTTTTACCCTCATTTAAGGAGCCTGGGCAGCTCATGAGGCAATAATTTTTTTTCTAGAGGGCAGGCAGAGTGCTGCATTGTGGGTCCGGAATTGCCAAACTTGAGGGCTTCGGGGCCAGGAGTGTGAGGACGGAAGTCTGAGAAGACAAGCTAGACTTGGGTTTCGGGGGGCATGGCAGGTACCCCCTGCATATCTGAACCAATATCTCATCCATGTGAAGTCAGGGCGAGGATCAGACGTTGGCTCAGGTTGGAGTTTCTGAGCATGACGGCCGTTTCATGAAGGGAGCAGAATCTCGAGGCCATTGAGGTTTTCCCACGTTGGGAGTTGTGGGATGCCCCCTTCAAGGATTCCTTCTGCGGGACAATTGAGACCTGTTGGACAGCTCCAGGACATCCCATATGGAATGACTCCAGAGCACCGTTCGCGGATGGATGCCTGGGAAGCCCGCCTCGCATTCCAATTTTCTCCTAGCAACAAGACTGTTTAGATCTGATGGCTCTGCCTGAGCAACCGGGGTGGCTGACTTGAAATGGACTTTCCTGAGGATGGGTCCTAATGTGTTTTTGTGTCCATGAGGGCCTTGGAATGGGGCGGTGGCACCGGGACCCTGAAGTACTCTCCTAAGCTTTGGACATGGCTCCCATGCACAGGTTTCCTTGTGGAGACGAGATGAGTTCTGATGGGTGCCTCAGGAAAACCCCTATGCTCGTATTGGAATCAGGCTTTTGAGGACACATGCCTGTAACCCAAAGCAATGGATCCTATTATGGCCTAGGGTCCTGTCTGGTTCAATCTTCTTCTCTGGGGACATCCATCTATGGTATGAGTGGAGGTCGATTATCAGCTGGCGTTAGACAGCCCTTGTTTGTTCAGGGCGACCAAATCTATTGGGATGGCCTCAGGGACTTTGGAGGTTTCTCCTAATTTGTACGATTTTGGACCATGGAATGGGCAGAATTCCCATGGATTGGTAGGCACAGTCCTAATGTGTGGTTCCAGGGGCCCAGCCTGGAGGGTGTGTGGCCCAAGACTTTGAGGACAGAAGTCTGAAAACACAAACTCAGCTTAGGTTTGGGGACGTAGGTATGGCAGGCCCGATCGACAAACCATGAGAAGAACTCTTCAGGATACGAAGAAAGTGCGAGTCTGAAGTGTTTGCTCAGGCTTTTGTCTCTGGATTTTGTATCAGCGATGGCCGTGGAATGTCGGGGAGGCCTCATGGGCCATGGACGAATCTTCCTCTCTGAGGATTTGGCCCAATTCCCAATTGCTTTTCGTCAATCTGTGGGATGGGAGGACTCATTTCAGTTTTGTTACGTCAGGTGTCCCACCAAAAGAGGAATTCCAAAGCCAAGCCGTGGGGAAGACTGAAGGGACAACCCGAACTATGGTTAAAAATTGGGGCCTAGGGGCATGGCAAGTCCAATATGCTATCTCTTCATCCAGCCACTGAGTGGCCTTACTTGAGGACTGGGCTCAGCCTGAGCGTCACAATGTGTGTTTGTGACCAATGTGGCCCGCCAGCATGGGCGGGGCCTCATGGGCCACACTGGTTTCAACTACACTGAACGTTGGACAACATGCCAACCACAAGGTTTCTTGCCATGGGGAAGGAGTTCTGATTTCTGCATCACCTTCAACCCCGGGCAGTGATTGGAGATAAGGTCTAGGTTCTGAAACCTGAAAACCGAGGTTGGGAAGAGATGACGACCTAAGGCCATGGCGGCTCGACGTGCTCAGTGTGCGGCCAGCTGTCTGGGAGGTTCCAGGGGTTCCAGGCTCAGGCTGTGTCAGAAAGGGCATTATTGCCCTGATCAGCCTATGTATTTGTGGTACAGCCAATGTCGGTGCAGGTTGATCCTCATTTGGGGTTACTGGGTAGCCCCAGAGGACAATGTTTTTCTTCTGGAGGGCTGGCAGAGTGCTGCATTGTAGTTCTGGATTGCCAAACTGGAGGGCTTGTGGGCCAGTAGTCTGACGACAAAAGTCTGAGAACACAAGCTAGGCTTAGGTTTCTGGGTGAGGCCATGGCAGGCACAATCTACAGACCTGAATCGAGATCTCGTTCATCTGAAGTCAGGGCGAGGATCAGACGATCGCTCAGGTTGGAGTTTCTGTCCCTGATGGTCCCTTCATGAATGGGGGGGGGCATCACGGGGCCATGGGTGTTTTCCCACGATGGGAGTTGTGAGAAGCTCCAAACTGCAGAGAGTCTTCTGCAGGACAATTGAGACCTGTTGTTTGGCTCCAGGCCAATGATTCTGAGCAGGGTTCTAAGGATGGATGGATGGGTAGCCCACCTCGCATTTCAATTGTCTCCTAGCAACAAGACAGGTTAGATCTCCTGGATCTGTGGGGAGCAACCGTGGACGCTGACTTGAAATGGACACCCCTGGGGATGGGTCCTAATGTGCTTTTGTGTCTATGGAGACCTTGGAATGAAGCGGTGGCACTGGGGCCCTAAAGGGTTCTCCTAAACAGAGGCTTTGACACAGCCCCAACGTGCAAGTTTCCCATGTGTAGATGAGATGTTTTCTGATGGGTGAGTCAAGAAACAGCTATATGCTGCTCTTGAAATCCAGGTCTCTGAGGAGAGATGCCTGGAAACCAAAGCAATGGATCTAATTAGTGCCTAGTTGCCTGCTATTTCCTTCATACCTCTGGGGACATCTGTCTATGGGTCTGAGTGCAGGTAGGTGCTCAGTTGGGCTCAGATTACCCCTGTTTTTCCTGGGAAGCCACCACTATTGAGATGGATCAGGGACTTTGGAGGTTTATCCTATTAGAAGGGTTGTGGCCTTTGGAATGGGCACACACAATTCCCTCTGAGAGGACAAGTACAGTCCTCAGGTTTGGCTCCAGGGGCCTGAGCCTGTAGGTTGTGTAGGCCAGGGTTGTTTGGACAGTTGTGTGAAAACACACATCCTCCATGCTAGGGCCCCTGGAACCACACATCAGGATTGTTCCTGCCCTCTCAAAGGGAATTCTTCATATTCCATTGGCCACAACCATATAAATCAGGAGAAATCTCCAATGTCCCTGGGACCATCCCAATATTGTAGGCTGCTCGGAACAAACAGGGGTGATCTGACACTAGCTGAGCAACTAGCGCCACACAGACTCGGAGACAGATGTCCCCAGAGAAGAACATTGAACTGGACAGGCCCCTAGGCCCTAATCAGATCCATTGCTTTGGTTTCCAGGCATCTCTTCTCAGAGGCCTGGTTTCCAATACCAGCCTATGGGGTTTCCATAGGCTCCTTCAGAGCAAGTCTTGTCTGCACATTGGAAACTTGCTCGAGGAGCTATGTCAGAACCCCAGAGGCCTGGTTTTCAATACCACCATATGGGGGTTTCCTGAGGCATCAGTCAGAACAAATGTCTTCTCCACATGGGAAACGTGCTCTTTCAAGCTGTGTCAAAACCTCCGGCTAGGAAAATCCTTCAGGGCCCCGGTGCCACCACCTCATTCCAAGGTCTCCATGGACACAATCCCACATTAGGACCCATCTGCAGGAGAGTCTTTTTCAACTCAGTGCCCTTGGGTGCTCCCCTAGAGCCAGCAGATCGAACCTATCTTGTCACTAGGAGACAATTGGAATGTGAGGCGGACTGGCTAGGCATCCATCTGTAGAAAACTACTCTGAAGTAATTCCATATGGGACGTCCTGGAGCCGTCCAACAGGTCACAGCTGTCCTGCAGAAGGAATCCTTGCGCTTTGGAGCACCTCACAACTCCCATCATGGAAAAGCTCTGTGGCCTCGTGGTGCACTGTCCCCTTCATGAAAGAGCCATCTTGGAAAGAAACTCCAACCTGAGCCAACGTCTAATCCTCGCCCTGACTTCAGATGCACGAAATCTTGATTCAACTCTGCAGAGTGTGCCTGCCGAAACCCTGCCCCGAAGCAAAACCTAGCTATTGTTCTCAGACTTCGTCCTCACACTCCGAGCCCACCAGCCCTCCAGTTAGGGAATTCTGGAGAGACACAATGCAGCACTCTGACTGCCCTCCAGAAGAGAAACGTTGTCCTATGGGGCTAACCAGAAACACCAAATGAGGATCAACCTGCATGCCACTTGACTCTACCCCAATTATACAGTTTCGCTTCGGTGTTAATGCCCTGTCTTGCACAGCCTGAGGTCTGAATTTTCAACCGACACCCAGACAGCTGGCTGTACACTGAGCACATCAGACCCGCCATGGCTTTAGGTCATCATCTCTTTTCAACCTTGGTTTTCAGGCTTCAGAACCTAGACCTTATATATACTCACTACCCAGGGGTGAACGTGATGCAGAAATGAAACTCCTTCTTCCTCAAGGCAAGAAACCTTGTGGTTGGCATGTTTTCCAACGTTCAGTGTAGGAGAATCCAGTGTAGCCCATGAGTCCCCGCCCATGCTTGAGAACCGCAATGGGCACAAACACATTGGGACCCTCAGTGTGAGCCCTGTCCTCAAGTAAAGCCTCTCAGGGTCTGGTCCAAGAACCCGCATTGCCATCCCTAGTCCCCCAATATTAATGAGAGGTTGAGAGTTCTAATCACCCCTATTCAGGTCTCTGCTCTGTAACCCCTGAGGAAAAAAATATCGAAGGGTCTCCTCCATCCCCTGAATGAGCCCCAAAACTTGGGATCTGACCAAATCTTAAAAGAGAAAGAATCATCCATGGCCAAAGAGGCCATCCCGTCATTCCATGGTCACCATTGACACAAAATCTAGAGACAAAAGCCTGGAGATATGCCTCACACTTGCCCTTTGTTCATAGCCTGATAAATTCTTCTCACGGTCTATAGATCAGGCATGTCATACCTACGTCCCCAAATCTAAGCTGAGTTTGGGTTTTCAGGTTTCTGTCCCCACTGTCCTGGCCCACACACCCTCCAGGCTGGGGCCCCTGGAGCCATGCCTCAGGACTGTGCCTGCCTTCTCCAAGCAAATTCTGCCCATTCCATTGGCCACAACCCTAAAGATTAGGAGAACACTCCAACGTCCCTGAGGCCATCCCAATAGTTTTGGCCACTCAGGGCAAACAGGGTGATCTGTCCCAAGATGAGCAACTACCTCAACTCAGATCCATAGACAGATAACCCCAGAGAAGAAGATTGAACCGGACAGGCACCTAGGCCCTAATCAGATCCATTGCTTTTGATTCCAGGCATCTCTCCTCAGAGGCCTGGTTTCCAATACCAGCATATGTGTTCTTCAAGAGGTACCAGTCTGAACAAATCTCATTTCCACATGAGAAACATGCATTTTGGAGCTGTGTCACAACCTCCAGTTAAGGGAAACCTTCAGGTCCCAGCAGCCAACACCCCATTCCAAGGTCTCCATGGACACAAACCCGCATTATGACCCATCCGCAGGCGAGTCCATTTCAACACATCCCCTTTGTTTGCTCCCCAAAAGAAGCAGATCGAACCTGCCTTGTAACTAGGAGACAATAGGAATGTGAGGCGGGCACTCCAGGAATCCATCCTTAGAACCCTGCACTGCCGTGGTTCCGCATGGGACGTCCTGGAGCAATATGACCGGTCTCGACTGTCCCGTAGAAGGAATCCTTGCCGATTGGAGCAACTTACAATGCCAATCGTGGGAAAGTCTCCATAGCCCCATGATGCCCCCCACCATCTTGAAGGGGCCATCCTGAACAGAAACTTCAACCTGAGCCTACGTCTGATCCTCGCACTGACTTCAGATGCATGAGATTTAGATTTAGCTCTACAGAGTGTGCCTGCCATGATCTTGACCCAAAACCTAAGCCTAGCTTGTGTTCTCTCACTTCCTTCCTCACAATTCTGGCCCACAAGCCCTCCAGTGTGAGAATTCCGTCGCCACAATGCAGCACTCTTCCTTCCCTCCAGAAGAAAAACGTTGCCCCTGGGGCTACCCAGAAACGCCAAATGAGGATCAACCTGCATGCCACTCAACTTTACTCCAATTATACAGTCTAAGCTTGGCACTAATGACCTGTCTGACACAGCCTGAGCCTGGACCTCCTGGATGACACCCAGAAAGGTGGTGTCACACCTAAGGACTGTGCCAGTGCTCTCCAAGGGAACTCTGCCCGTTTCATTTGCCACAACCTTACAGATTAGGAGAAACCTCCAATTCCCAAGACGAGCCCAATAGTGTTGGCCTCCCCCAACAAACATGGGTGATCTGACACAAGCTGAGCAGTGACCTCCATTCTGAATCTTAGACAGAGACACTCAGAGGAGAATATTGAAAAGGACAGGCCCCTAGACCGTAATCAGATCCATTGCTTTGGATTCCAGGCATTGTTCCCCAGATGCTTGGTTTCCAATACCAGGTTGTGGGGGTTTCAGAACAAATCTCGTCTCTACATGGGAAACTTGCTCTTTGGAGCTGCATCAAAACCTCAGGTTAGGAGAATTCTTCAGGGCAACAGAGCCACTGCCCCATTCCAAGGGATCCATGGACACAAATCCATATCATGACTGATCCTCATGAGAGTCCATTTCATTTCAGCCCCCTCGGTTGTTCCCCCAGTGACAGCAGATCGAATCCTCATTTTCACTAGGACACAACTGGAATGCAAGTTGGACTGCCCAGGCATCCATCATTAGAACTGTGCTTTGGAGCATTTCTTATGGGACGTCCTTGATCCATCCAAAAGGTCGTGACTGTCCCGCTGACGGAATTCTTGTGGTTTGGAGCATCACACACTCACAAAGTTGGAAATCTTCCATGGTTTCCTGATGCCCCCCCACCTTCATGAAGGGGACATCATGTACAGAAACTCCAAACTAAGCCAACATCTGATCCTCGCCCTGACTTCAGATGCACGAGATCTCATTTCAGGTCTGTAGAGTGTGCCTGCCATGTCACCGCTGCGAATTCTAAGCTGAACTTGTGTTCTCAGACTTCTGTCCAAAAACACCTGGCCCACAAGCCCTGAAGTTGTCAATTCTGGAGCCAGAATGCAGCACTCTGCCTGCCCTCCAGAAGAAAATCTTTGCCCTATGGGGCCAACCAGAAACCCCAAATGAGGACCAACCTTCACATCATTCGACTGTACCCCAATTATACAGTCTAGCCTGGGGACTAATGCCCTGCCTGACACAGCCTGAGCCCAGACCTCATGATGGACACAGACATCTGGCCGCACACTAAGTGCATCGGACCCACCATGGCCTTAGGTCGTCATCTCTTACCAACCTCGGTTTTCAGGCTTCAGAATCTAGACCTTATCTCTACTCACTGCCATGCCATGTACGTGATGCAGAAATCAGAACTCCTCCTTCCCCATAACCAGAAACCCTGTGGTTGGCATGTTGTCCAACATGCAGTGTAGGAGAAACCAGCATGGCCCATGAGGCCTCAGACATGCTTGATGGGCACAAACACACATTAGGACCCTAAGCATGAACCCTGGCCTCAAGTAAAGCCTCTCTGGGGCTGGACCAAGAGCCCACATATGGAGATTACCATGCCCCTACTCCCCAAACCTTAACCAGTGCTTGAGAAGTCTAGTCACCCCTACTCAGATCTCTTCTCTAGAATCCCTCCTTGGTGGAACACATGAGGTTAAAAAAAAAATAGAGAAAGGACTCCTACCGTCCAAAGAATGACCGCAAACACTAGGAATTGGGCCAAATTCACAGAGAGAAATACTCGTCCATGGCTGATGAGGCCATCCTGACATTCCACGGCCACCATTGACACAAAATCCGGAGACAAAAGCCTGAAAAAGCGCCACACACTCGCCCTTTGTTCAAAGCATGAAAAATTCTCACGGTCTGTAGATCGGGCCTGCCATACCTATGTCCCCAAACCTAAGCCACGTTTGTGTTTTCAGACTTCTGTCTCCATTGTCCTGGCCCACACACCCTCAAGGCTTGGCCCCATGGAGCCACACCTCAGGACTGTGCCTGCCCTCTCCATGGGAATTCTGCTCATTCCTTTGGCACAACCTGACAGATTAGGAGAAACATCCGAAGTCCCCGAGGCCACCCCAATATTGTAGGATGTCCGGGACAAACAGGGACCATCTGCCACAAGCTGAGCCACTACCTCCAATCAGACCTGTAGATAGATATCCATAGAAAAGAAGATTGAAGAGGACAGGCACCTAGGCCCTAAACGAATTCATTGCTTTTGTTTTCATGTATCTCTCCTCAGAGGCCTGGATTCCAATACCAGCACATGGGGGTTTCTGGAGCTACCAATCAGAACAAATCGCATGCCACATGGGAATCATGCTATATGGAACTGTGTCAAAACCTCCAGTTAGGAGAAAATTTCACGTCACTGGAGCCACCGCCCCATTCCAATGTCTCAATGGACACAATCCCACATTATGACCCATCCTCAGGAGAGTCCATTTCAACACAAACCTGGCGGTTGCTCACCCAGTGCCAGCAGATCAAACCTGCTTTGTCACTAGGAGACAATTGGAATGCGAGTTCGTTGCCCAGGTATCCATGTTAGAACTCTGCTCTGGAGAAATTCCTAATGGGGTGTCCTTGATCCATTCAACAGGTCTCAACTGTCCTGAAGAAGGAATCCTTGTGGTTTGCAGCATCACACACTCGCACCGTGGGAAAACCTCCATGGCCTCGTGATGCCTCCACCTTCAGGTAGAGGACATCATGGACAGAAACTCCCGTCTGATCCTCGCCCTGACCTCAGATGCATGAGATTTCAATTCAGCTCTGCAGAGTGTGCCTGCCTTGCCCTCGCCCCAAAACCTAAGCCAGCTCGCGTTCTCAGACTTCCATCCTCACACTCCTGGCCCACAAGCCTTCCACTTTGGGAATTCTGGAGACAAAATGCAGCACTCTGCCTGCCCTCCAGAAGAGAGACTTTGCCCTAGGGGTCTACCCAGAAACATCAAATGAGGATCAACCTGCAATTCTCTAGACTGTACCCCAATTATACAGTCTAGCCTGGGCACTAATGCCCTGTCTGACACACCCTGACCCCAGACCTCGTGACCGACACCCAGACACCTGGCCTCACACTGAACACATCAAACATGCCATGGCCTTAGTTCATCATCTCTTCCCAACCTTGGTCTTCAGGCTTCAGAACCTAGACATTATCTCCACTCACAACTAAGTGATGTACGTGATGCAGAAATCAGAACTTCACCTTCCCCATGACCAGAAACCTTGTGGTTGGCATGTTGTCCAACGTTCAGTATATGAGAACCCAGCATGGCAAATGAGGCCTCAGACATGCTTGAGGGCTGTGATGGGCACAAACACACATTAGGACCCTAAGCATGAACCCTGGCCTCAAGTAAAGCCTCTCCGTGGCTGGACCAAGAGCCTGCATATGGGACTTGCCATGCCCCTACTCCCCCAATCCTAGCCAGAGCTTGAGAAGTCTAGTCAACCTTATTCAGAGCTCTTTTCTGGAATACCTCTTTGGTGGGACACATAAGAAAAAAAAAAAAAACCAAGATAAAGAAAAAAAAAGTAAGAACTCCTACCATCCAAAGAATGACCCCAAACACTTGGAATCTGGCCAAATCCACAGAGAGAAATACTCGTCCATGGTCGATGAGGCCAGCCTGACATTCCACGGCCACCATTGACACAAAATCCGGAGACAAAAACCTGAAAAAGCGCCACACACTTGCCCTTTGTTCAGAGCCCCCAAAATTCTCAAGGTCTGTAGATCGGGCCTGCCATACCTATGTCCCCAAACCTAAGCCGAGTTTGTGTTTACAGACTTCTGTCTCCATTGTCCTCACCCACACATTCTAAAGGCTGGGCCCCATGGAGCCACACCTCAGGACTGTGCCTGCCCTCTCCAAGGGAATTCTGCTCATTCATTTGGCACAACCTGACAGATTAGGAGAATCATCCAAAATCTCTGAGGCCATCCCAATAGTGTAGGATGTCCTGGACATACAGGGACCCTCTGGCACAAGCTGAGCCACTACCTCCAATCAGAACCTTAGACAGATATCCATAGAAAAGAATATTGAACAAGACAGGCACCTAGGCCCTAATTGGATCCATTGCTTTTGTTTTCAGGCATCTCTCCTCAGAGGCCTGGATTCCAATACCAGCATAAGGGGGTTTCCAGAGCTACCTATCAGAAAAAATCTCGTCTCCACATGGGAATCTTGCTCTATGGAGCTGTGTCATAACCTCCAGTTAGGAGAAA
This sequence comes from Mustela nivalis, assembly GCF_964662115.1. Taxonomy (NCBI): domain Eukaryota; kingdom Metazoa; phylum Chordata; class Mammalia; order Carnivora; family Mustelidae; genus Mustela; species Mustela nivalis. Next base: position 24,259 of record NW_028135830.1, read on the forward strand.
ACTTCAGGTCACTGGAGCCACTGCCCCATTTGAATATCTCCATGGACACAATCCCAAATTATGACCCATCCTCAGGAGAGTCCATTTCAAACAAACCCCCTCGGTTGCTACTCCAGAGCCAGCAGATTGAACCTGCCTTGTCGCTAGGAGACAATTGAAATGCGAGTTGGGCTCTTCAGGCATCCATCCTTAGAACCCTGCTCTTGCGTCGTTCCTTATGGGACATCCTTGAGCCATCCAACAGGTCTCGACTGTCCCACAGGAGTCCTTGTGCATGGACCACCTAACAACTCATATCATGGAAAGCTTCCAAGGTCACATGATGCCCCCAATCTTCATGAAGGCAGATCATGGAAAGAAACTCCAACCTGAGCCAACAGCTGATCTTCGCCTTGACTTCAGATGCACGAGATCTTGATTCAGCTCTTCAGAGTGTACCTGCTGTGCCCTCACCCCAAAACCTAAGCGTAGCTAGGGTTCTCCGACTTCCGTCCTCACTTTCCTGGACCACACGCCCTCTATTTTGGGATTTCCGATGACACAGTGCTGCACTCTGCCTGCCCTCTAGAAGAAAAATATTGCCCTATGGGTCTACCCAGAAACCTCAAATGAGGATAAACCTGCACGTCACTCAACTGTACAGCAATTATATAGTCTAGCCTGTGCACTAATGCCCTGTCTGACAGAACCTGAGGCCTGAATTCCCAACCGACACCCAGACAGCTTGCAGTACACTGAGAACATCTGAACCGCCATGGCCTTAGGTCGCCATCTCTTTCCAACTTCGGTTTTCAGGCTACAGAATCCTAGACCTTATCTCTACTCACTTACAATGGGTGAACGTGATGCAGAAATCAGAACTCCTCCTTCCCTTTCGCCAGAATCTTGTGGTTGGCATCTTGTCCAACGTTCAGTGTAGGACCCCTGTAGGGCCTACAGGGGCAGTAGTAGGGCCCCTGAGGGTAGTGTAGGGTCCCTGAGGCCCTGCCTATGCTTAAGAGCTGCGGTGGGCTCAAACACACATTGGGACCCTGAGTTTGAGCCCTGTCCTCAAGTAAAGCCTCTCAGTGGCTGGACCATGAGCCCGCATATGGGGCCTGCCATGCCCCAAGTCACCCAATCTTAACCAGAGGTAGAGACATCTAGTCACCCCTACTCAGGGCTCTGCTCTGGAATCCCTCTTTGGTGGGACATTTGAGGTAAATAAACACAGAAAGGACTCCTCCCACTCACAGAATGACCCCAATCACTTGGGATTGGGCCATCCCAAGTGATTGGGGTCCAGAGAGAAAGACTCGTCCATGGCCCATGAGGCCAGCCCGACATTCCACGGCCACTATTGACACAAAATCCAGAGACATAAGCTTCAGCAAGCGTTCACACTCACCCTTAGGTCATAGCCCAAAAAATTCTCCTCATAGTCTGTAGATTGGGCCTGCCATACCTACGTCCCCAAACCTAAGCCGAGTTTGTGTTTTCAGACTTCTATCCTGACATCCCTGTCCCACACACCCTCCAGACTGAGGACCCTGGAGCCACACCTCAGGACTGTGCCTGCCCTCTCCAAGGAAATTCTTCCCATTCCATTGGCCACAACCCTACAGATAAGGAGAAACCTCCAAAGTCCCAGAGGCCATTCCAATAGTGTAGGCCACCCAGGACAAAGAGGGGCGATCTCTCACAAGCTGAGCAACGACGTCAACTCACCCGTAGACAGATAACCCAAGAGAAGAAGATTAAACTGGACTGGCCCCTAGAATGTAATTGGTTCCATTGCTTTTTTTTCTAAGCATCTCTCCTCAGAGGCCTGTTTTCCAATACCAGCATATGGGGGATTCCAGAGATACCAATCAGAACAAATCTTGTCTTCACATGGGAAACTTATCCTTTGGAGCTCTGTAAAAGCCTCCAGTTAGGAGAAACCTTCAGGTAGCCGGAGCAACCGTCCTATTCCAAGGTCTCCATGGACACATACCCGCATTATGACCATTTGGCAGGAGAGTACATTTCAACTCAGCCCCGTCGATTACTCCCCCAGAGGCAGAATATCAAACCTGCCTTGTCGCTAGGAGACAACTGGAATGCAAAGCAGACTCTCTAGGCATCCATCCTTGGAATCCTGCTCTGGCGCCGTTCCATATGGGATGTCCTGGAGCCTTCCAACAGGTCTTGACTGTCCCACAGAAGGAATCCTTGCAGATTGGAGAATCTCACAACTCCTATCGTGGGAAAACCTAAATGGCCTCATGAGATGCTCCCCTTTATAAAGGGGCCATCATGGACAGAAACTCCAACCTGAGCCAACTTCTGATGCATTGCTTTGGTTTCTAGGTATCTCTCCTCAGAGGCCTGGTTTCCAATATCAGAATATGGGGGTTTCCTAAGGAAACAATCAGAACAGATCTCATCTCCACATGGGAAACTTGCTCTTTGGAGCTGTGTCAATACCTCAGGTTAGGAGGATCCTTCAGGGCGCTGGCACCATGGCCCAATCCCAACGTCTCCAAGGACACGAACTTACATTATGATCCATTCTCAGGAGAGTCCATTTCAAATCAGCCCCCTCGGCTGCTCACCCAGAGCCAGCAGATCAAAACTTCCTGGTCACTAAGAGACAGTTGGAATGGGAGGCGGGCTTCCCAGGCATCCATCCTTAGAACCCTGCTCTGGAGAACTTCTTTATGGGACGTCTTGAATCCAACCAACCTGTCTTGACTGTCTCGCAGAATGAATCCTTGTGGTTTGAAGCATCACACAATAACACTGTGAGAAAACCTCCATTTCCTCATGATGCCCCACACCTTCATAAATGGGCCATCACGGACAGAAACTCCATCCTAAGCCAAAGTCTGATCCTCGCCCTGAATTCAGAAGCATGAGATCTCGATTCAGCACTTGAGAGTGTGCCTGCTGGGCCCTCGCCCTGAAACCTAAGCCTAACTTGTGTTCTCAGACTTCCGTCCTCAGAATCCTGGCCACACCCCTCCAGTTTGGCAATTCTGGAGACACAATGCAGCACTCTGCCTGCCCTCTAGAAGAAAAATGTTGCCCTATAGGGCTAACCAGAAACGCCAAATGAGTAACAACCTGCATGCCACGCGACCATACCCCAATTATACAGGCTAGCCTGTGCACTAAAGCCCTGTCTGACACAGCCTGAGGGCAGACCTCCAGTCCAACACCCAGACAGCTGGCCGTAACACAGAGCATATCACACCCACAGTGGCTTTAGGCCATCATCTCTACCCAACCTCAGTTTTCACCTTCAGAACCTAGACCTTATCTCCACTCACTGCTCAGGAGTGAACGTGATGCAAGAATCAGAAATTCTCCTTCGCCTTGGCAAGAAACCTAGTGGTTGGCATGTTGTCCAATATTCATTGTAGGAGAAAGCAGCATGGACTACGAGGCCCCACCTATCCTTGAGGGCCACAATTTGCACAAACACACATTGTGACCCTCAGCGTGAGCCCTATCCTCATGTAAAGCCTCTTAGTGACTGGAACAACAGCCCACATATGGGGCTTGCCAAGCCCCTAGTCCCCCAATCTCAACCAGAGTTCGAGATGTCTAGTCACCCCTACTCAGGGCTCTACTCGGGAATCCCTCTTTGGTGGGACACCTGAGGTAAAAAAAAAAAATACAGAAAGGACTCTTCCTATCCACAGAATGATCCCAACCACATGGGATCAGGACAAATCACCAGAGAAAGAATTGTCCATGGCCCTTGAGGACACCCCGACATTCCACGGCCACCATTGACACAAAATCCAGAAACAAAACCCTGAGCAAGCGCCACATACTCGCCCTTTGTTCATAGCCCGGAAAATTCTCACGGTCTGTAGATCGAGCTTTCATACATACATCCCCAAACCTAAGCTGAGTTTGTGTTTTCAGACTTCTGTCCCCACAGTCCTGGCCCACACACCATCCAAGCTGAGGCCCATGGAGCCACACCTCAGGACTGTGGCTTCCGTCTCCAGGGGAATTCTGCCATTTCCATTGGCCACAACCCTATAGATTAGGAGAATCCTCCAAACTCCCCTAGGCCATCCGAATTGTTTTGGCTGCCCAGGACACACAGGGATGATCTTTCACAAGTTAGGAAACCACCTCCACTCAGACCCAGAGACAGATATCCCCATAGAATAAGATTGAACTGGACGGGCACTTAGGCCCCAATTAGATCCATTGCTTTTGATTCCAGTCATCTCTCCTCAGAGGCCTGGTTTCCAATACCAGCATATGGGAAATTCCTTAGGCCCTCATCAAAACAATTCTCTTCTCTACATAGGAAACATACTCTTTAGAGCTCCATCAAAACCTCCGGTTATGAACATCCCTCAAGGCCCCGGTTCAAGCACCCCATTCCAAGGTCTACATGGACACAAATGCACATTATGACCCATCCTCAACTCACCCATTTCAAAACACCCGCCTCGGTTGCTCCCCTAGATCCAGCAGATCGAACTTGCCTTGGCTCTATGAGACACCTGGAATGGGAGGCAGGCTGCCCACGCATATATCCTTAGAACCCTGCTCTGGATAACTTCCTTATGGGATGTCCTGGAGCATCCAACAGGTCTCGACTGTCCCACAGAAGGAATCATTGTGGTTCGGAGCATCTCACAATTCCCATCGTGAGAAAACCTCCATGTCCTCGTGACACCCTCCCCTTCATGAAGGGGCCGTCATGGACAGAAACTCCGACCTAAGCCTACGTCTGATCCTAGCTCTGTCTTCAGGTATACGGGATCTCGAATCATCTCTGCAGAGGGTGCCTGCCGTCCCCTCACCCCCAAATCTAAGTCAGGCTTGTGTTCTCAGAATTTTTTCCTCACACTCCTGGCCCACAAGCCTTCCAGTTTGGGAATTCTGGAGCCACTATGTGGCACTGTGTCTTCCCTCCAGAAGAAAAACGTTGCCCTTTGGGGCTACCCAGTAACCACAAATGAGTATCATCCTGCACGAAACTCGACTGCACCCCAATGATCCAGTCTAGCCTGGGCACTAATTCCCTGTCTTCCACAGCCTGAGCCTGCACCTCCCAACCCACAATCAACAGCTGGCCGAACACTGAGCACATCAGACACACCATGGCCTTAGGGCTTCATCTCTTCCCAACCTCAGTTTTCAGGCTTCAGAACCTAGACCTTAAATCCAATCACAGTCCAGGAGTGAAAGTGTTGCAGAAATTAGAACTCCATCTTGCCAATTGCCAGAAAACTTGTGGTTCCCATACTGTGCAACGTTCAGTGTAGGAGAAACCAGCATGGTACATTAGGCCACGCCCTGACTTGAGGGGCTCCTTGGGCACAAAAACACATTGTGAAACTCAGTGTGAGACCTATCCTCAAGGAAGGCCTCTAAGTGTCTGGACCAAGAGCCCACATATGGGGCTTGCCATGTTCTTAGGTCCCAATGTTAACCAGAGGTCTGGATGTCCAGGTGACCCACACACGAATCTGCTCTGGAATTCCTCTTTTGGTGGTCCACCTGAGGTAAAAAACAAAACAAAACAAAACAAAACAAAAAAAAATAAACAAAAAAAAACAGAAAGGCCTCCTCCCTTCCCACAGAATGACCCCAAACTCTTGGGATCGGGTCAAATCCCCAGAAAGGGAGCCTCATCGATGGCCCATGAGGACACCCCGACATTCCATGGCAATCGGTAGACACATTTCCAGAAAACAAAAAAAAAAAGCATGAGCAAGCGCCTCACATTCGCCCTTTGTTCATATCCCGAAGAGGTCTCCTCACGGTCTATAGATCGGGCCGGCCATACCTACATCCCACAACCTAAGTGGAGTTTGTGTTTTCAGACTTTTGTCCAAATAGCCCTGGACTACACACGCTCCACACTTGGGTCCCTGGAGCCACACCTCAGGACTCTGCTTCCCTTTCAAGGGAATTCTTCCCATTCCATTGGCCACAACCTTGCAAATTAGGAAAAACCTCCAAAGTCACCGAGGCCATCCCAATAGTGTAGGCCGCCCATGACAAACAGGAGTGATCTCAAACCAGCTGAGCAACTACCTCCACTCAGACAACAGATGTCCCCAGAGAAGAATATTGAACCGGACAGGCCCCTAGGCCCTAATCAGATCCATTGCTTTGGTTTCCAGGCATCTCTCCTCAGAGGCCTCGTTCCCAATACCAGCATATGGTGGTTTCCTGAGGCACCAATAAGAACAAATCTCGTCTCCCCATGGAAAACTTGCTCATTGGAGCTTTGTCATAACCTCTGGTTAGGAGAATCCTTCAGGGCCCTGGTGCCACTGCCCCATACCAAGGTCTCCATGGACTCAAACCACCATTAAGACAATCCTCAGGAAAGTCCATTTCAACTCAGCCCCCTCTGTTGCTACTCCAAGCCAGCAGATCAAACGTTTCTTGTTGCTAGGAGACAATTGGAATGTGAGGCTGGCTGCCCAGGTATCCATACTTAGAACCCTGTTCTGGAAAAATACCTTATAAGACGTCCTGGAGCCATCCAACAAATCTTAATTGTCCCACAGAAGGAATCCTTGCGGTTTGGAGCATCTCACAACTCCAATAGTGGGAAAACCCCCATGGCCTCATAATGCCCCCCCTTCCTGAAGGGGCCAACATGGACAGAAACTCAAACCTGAGCCAAAGCCTGAACCTCGACCTGACTTCAGATGCATGAGATCTCAATTCAGCTCTGCAGAGTGTGCCTGACATGTCCTTGCCCCGAAACCTAAGCCTAGCTTGTGTTCTCAGACTTCCGTCCTCACTCTCCTGGCCCACAAGCCCTCCAGTTTGGGAATTCCGAAGCCACAATGCAGCACTCTGCCTGCCCTCCAGAAGAAAAACTTTGCCCTATGCTGCTAATAAGAAACCCCAAATGATTTTCTAATGCATGCCACTCGATTGTAAAGCAATTATACAGCCCACCCTGTATACTAATGCCCTGTCTGGCACAGCCTGAGACAAGACATCCCAAACGACACCCAGACAGCTGGCCCCAACCTGGACACATAGGACCCACTATGGCTGTAGGTCGTCATCTCTTCCCAACCTCGGTTTTCAGGCTTCAGAACCTAGACCTTATCTCCAATCACTGCCCAGGGGTGAACGTGATGCAGAAATTAGAATTCCTCCTTTCCCATGGCCAGAAACCTTGTGGTTGGCATGTTGTCCAACGTTCAATGTGGGAAAACCTGCATTGTCCGAAAGGCCACGCCAGTGCTTGAGGGCCGCCTAGGGCACAGACATGCATTGTGACCTGCAGCGTGAGTCCCGTATTAAAGTAACGCCTCTCAGTGGCTGGAACAAGATCCTGCATATGGGGCTTGTCATATCCATAGGCCCCCAGGCTTAACCAGAGGGCGAGTATTCCAGTTGTCAGTACCCACTGCTATGCTCTAGAATCCCTCTACTGGGGAGACACATGAAGCAGAAAACAGGACACTTCCCTTCCCACAGAATGACCCCAAACTCTTGGGGGCTGGACAAACTACCAGAGAGGGAGACTTCTACGACCCATGAGGCAACTCCTACATTAAACGGCCATTGTGGACAAAACATCCAGAGACAAAAGCCTGAGCGACTGCCTCCCTCTCACCCTTCTTTCATATCCAGAGGAGCTCCCCTCATGGACTTTAGATCAGGCCTGCCGTAACCTCGGCCCCAAACCTGAGCTGAGTTAGGGTTTTTGGATGTCTGTCTGCACAGCCATGGCCCACACAGCCTCCAGGCTGGGGTCTCTGGAGCCACACCACAGAACTGTGCCTGCTCTCTCCTAAGAAACTGCCCATTCCATTGGCCACAACTCTACAAAATAGTAGAAACCTCAAGGTCCCCAAGGACATCCCACTACTGCAAGCCGCACTGGACAAATAGGGGCATTATGACACAAGCTGAGCAACTACTACCTCCATGCAGACACACAGACAGATATCCGCAGAGACAGAAGATTGAACCAGACAGGCCCCTAGGCCCTATTATGAACTCTTGCTTTGGTGTCCAGGTATCACTCCTCAGAGGCCTGGGTTCGAAGTCCAGCATACGGGGCTTTCCTGAGGCACCAGACAGAAGACCTCTCATCTCCACATGGGAAGCTTCCTTGTTGGAGTTGTGTCAAGCCCTTCGGGTTGGAGAATCCTGCAGAGTCCCTTAGCTACTGCCACATTCCAAGGTCTCCATGGCCACCAACCCACATTATGACTCATCCTCAGGAGAGTCCATTTAAACTCAGCCTTCTGGGTACCTCACCCAAGAGCCCGCAGATTGAGCATGCCTTGTCTCGACCAGGCAATGGGAAGGTGAGTTGGCGTTTCTCGGCATCCATGCTTAGGCCCCTGCTCTCGAGTCTTTCTGTATGGGGCATCCTGGAACCATCCAATAGTACTCGACTGTCCTGAAGAAGGAAACTTTGAAGTTTGGAGCAGCTCACAACTCCCAGCATAGGGAAACCTCCCTGGCCTCATGACGCCCCCACCCACTTCGGGTAGGGGCCATCATGGACACAAACTCCAGCTTGAGGCCACATCTGATAATCGCCCTGACCTCACCTGCAGGAGATCTCGATTCAGCCTCTGCAGAGTGGGCCTGCCATGCTCTTGGCCCCAAAACTCGTGCTAGCTTGTGTTTTCAGACTTCCTTCCTCACAATTCTGGCCACACCCCTCCAGTTTGGCAATTCTGGAGACACAATGCAGCACTCTGCCTGCCCTCCAGAAGAAAAATGTTGCCCTATAGGGCTAACCAGAAACGCCAAATGAGTAACAACCTGCATGCCACTCGACCATACCCCAATTATACAGTCTAGCCTGTGCACTAAAGCCCTGTCTGACAAGCCTGAGGGCAGACCTCCAGTCCAACACCCAGACAGCTGGCCATACACAGAGCATATCACACGAACAATGGCTTTAGGCCATCATCTCTACCCAACCTCAGTTTTCACCTTCAGAACCTAGAACTTATCTCCACTCACTGCTCAGGAGTGAACGTGATGCAAGAATCAGAACTTCTCCTTTGCCTTGGCAAGAAACCTAGTGGTTGGCATGTTGTCCAATGTTCATTGTAGGAGAAAGCAGCATGGACTATGAGGCCCCACCTATCCGTGAGGGCCACAATTTGCACAAACACACATTGTGACCCTCAGCGTGAGCCCTATCCTCATGTAAAGCCTCTTAGTGACTGGAACAACAGCCCACATATGGGGCTTGCCAAGCCCCTAGTCCCCCAATCTCAACCAGAGTTCGAGATGTCTAGTCACCCCTACTCAATGCTCTACTCTGGAATCCCTCTTTGGTGGGACACCTGTGCTAAAAAAAAAAAAAATACAGAAAGGACTCTTCCCATCCACAGAATGATCCCAACCACTTGGGATCAGGCCAAATCACCAGAGAAAGAATTGTCCATGGCCCTTGAGGACACCCCGACATTCCACGGCCACCATTGACACAAAATCCTGAGACAAAACCCTGAGCAAGCGCCACATACTCGCCCTTTGTTCATAGCCCGGAAAATTCTCACGGTCTGTAGATCGAGCCTTCATACATACATCCCCAAACCTAAGCTGAGTTTGTGTTTTCAGACTTCTGTCCCCACAGTCCTGGCCCTCACACCATCCAAGCTGGGGCCCCTGGAATCACACCTCAGGACTGTGGCTTCCCTCTCCAGGGGAATTCTGCCATTTCCATTGGCCACAACCCTATAGATTAGGAGAATCCTCCAAACTCCCCCAGGCCATCGGAATTGTGTTGGCTGCCCAGGACACTCAGGGATGATCTTTCACAAGTTAGGAAACCACCTCCACTCAGACCCAGAGACAGATATCCCCATAGAATAAGATTGAACTGGACGGGCACTTAGGCCCTAATCAGATCCATTGCTTTTGATTCCAGTCATCTCTCCTCAGAGGCCTGGTTTCCAATACCAGCATATGGGAGATTCCTTAGGCACTCATCAAAACAATTCTCTTCTCTACATAGGAAACATACTCTTTAGAGCTCCATCAAAACCTCCGTTTATGAACATCCCTCAAGGCCCCGGATCAAGCACCCCATTCCAAGGTCTACATGGACACAAATGCACATTATGACCCATCCTCAACTCACCCATTTCAAAACACCCGCCTCGGTTGCTCCCCTAGATCCAGCAGATCGAACTTGCCTTGGCTCTATGAGACACCTGGAATGGGAGGCAGGCTGCCCACGCATCCATCCTTAGAACCCTGCTCTGGATAACTTCCTTATGGGATGTCCTGGAGCCATCCAACAGGTCTCGACTGTCCCACAGAAGGAATCATTGTGGTTCGGAGCATCTCACAATTCCCATCGTGGGAAAACCTCCATGTCCTCGTGACACCCTCCCCTTCATGAATGGGCTTCATGGACAGAAACTCCGACCTAAGAAAACGTCTGATCCTAGCTCTGTCTTCAGGTATACGGGATCTCGAATCATCTCTGCAGAGGGTGCCTGCCGTCCCCTCACCCCGAAATCTAAGTCTGGCTTGTGTTCTCAGAATTTTTTCCTCACACTCCTGGCCCACAAGCCTTCCAGTTTGGGAATTTTGGAGTCACTCTGTGGCACTGTGTCTTCCCTCCAGAAGAAAAACGTTGCCCTCTGGGGCTACCCAGTAACCACAAATGAGTACCATCCTGCACGAAACTCGACTGCACCCCAATGATGCATTCTAGCCTGGGCACTAATTCCCTGTCTGCCACAGCCTGAGCCTGCAGCTCCCAACCCATACTCAACAGCTGGCCGAACACTGAGCACATCAGACACACCATGGCCTTAGGGCTTCATCTCTTCCCAACCTCAGTTTTCAGGCTTCAGAACCTAGACCTTAAATCCAATCACAGTCCAGGAGTGAAAGTGTTGCAGAAATTAGAACTCCATCTTGCCAATTCCCAGAAAACTTGTGGTTCCTGTGCAACGTTCAGTGTAGGAGAAACCAGCATGGTACATTAGGCCACGCCCTGACTTGAGGGGCTCCTTGGGCACAAAACCACATTGTGAAACTCAGTGTGAGACCTATCCTCAAGGAAGGCCTCTCAGTGTCTGGACCAAGAGCCCACATAAGGGGCTTGCCATGTTATTAGGTCCCAATGTTAACCAGAGGTCTGGTTGTCATGTTGCCCCCACCCACGAATCTGCTCTGGAATCCCTCTTTTGGTGGTCCACCGGAGGTTAAAAAAAAAAAAAAAATAAACAAAAAAAAAAAACAGAAAGGCCTCCTCCCTTCCCACAGAATGACCCAAACTCTTGGGATCGGGTCAAATCCCCAGAAAGTGAGCCTCATCGATGGCCCATGAGGACACCCCGACATTCCATGGCAATCGGTGACACATTTCCAGAAAAAAAAAAAAAAGCATGAGCATGCACATCACATTCGCCCTTTGTTCATATCCCAAAGAGGTCTCCTCACGGTCTATAGATCGGGCCGGCCATACCTACATCCCACAACCTAAGTGGAGTTTGTGTTTTCAGACTTTTGTCCAAATAGCCCTGGACCACACACGCTCCACACTTGGGTCCCTGGAGCCACACCTCAGGACTCTGCTTCCCTTTCAAGGGAATTCTTCCCATTCCATTGGCCACAACCTTGCAAATTAGGAAAAACCTCCAAAGTCACCGAGGCCATCCCAATAGTGTAGGCCGCCCAGGACAAACAGGGGTGATCTCAAACCAGCTGAGCAACTACCTCCACTCAGACAACAGATGTCCCCAGAGAAGAATATTGAACCGGACAGGCCCCTAGGCCCTAATCAGATCCATTGCTTTGGTTTCCAGGCATCTCTCCTCAGAGGCCTCGTTCCAAATACCAGCATATGGTGGTTTCCTGAGGCACCAATAAGAACAAATCTCGTCTCCCCATGGAAACTTGCTCATTGGAGCTTTGTCATAACCTCTGTTTAGGAGAATCCTTCAGGGCCCTGGTGCCACTGCTCCATACCAAGGTCTCCATGGACTCAAACCAACATTAAGACCATCCTCAGGAAAGTCCATTTCAACTCAGCCCCCTCTGTTGCTACCCCAAGCCAGCAGATCAAACGTTTCTTGTTGCTAGGAGACAATTGGAATGTGAGGCTGGCTGCCCAGGCATCCATACTTAGAACCCTGTTCTGGAAAAATACCTTATAAGACGTCCTGGAGCCATCCAACAAATCTTAATTGTCCCACAGAAGGAATCCTTCGGTTTGGAGCATCTCACAACTCCAAAAGTGGGAAAACCCCCATGGTCTCATAATGCCCCCCCTTCCTGAAGGGGCCAACATGGACAGAAACTCAAACCTGAGCCAAAGCCTGAACCTCGACCTGACTTCAGACGCATGAGATCTCAATTCAGCTCTGCAGAGTGTGCCTGACATGTCCTTGCCCCGAAACCTAAGCCTAGCCTGTGTTCTCAGACTTCCGTCCTCACTCTCCTGGCCCACAAGCCCTCCAGTTTGGGAATTCCGAAGCCACAATGCAGCACTCTGCCTGCCCTCCAGAAGAAAATCTTTGCCCTATGCTGCTAATAAGAAATCCCAAATGATTTTCTAATGCATGCCACTCGATTGTAAAGCAATTATACAGCCCACCCTGTATACTAATGCCCTGTCTGGCACAGCCTGAGACAAGACATCCCAAACGACACCCAGACAGCTGGCCCCAACCTGGACACATAGGACCCGCTATGGCTGTAGGTCGTCATCTCTTCCCAACCTCGGTTTTCAGGCTTCAGAACCTAGACCTTATCTCCAATCACTGCCCAGGGGTGAACGTGATGCAGAAATTAGAATTCCTCCTTCCCCATGGCCAGAAACCTTGTGGTTGGCATGTTGTCCAACGTTCAATGTGGGAAAACCTGCATTGTCCGAAAGGCCACGCCAGTGCTTGAGGGCCGCCTAGGGCACAGACATGCATTGTGACCTGCAGCGTGAGTCCCGTATTAAAGTAACGCCTCTCAGTGGCTGGACCAAGATCCTGCATATGGGGCTTGTCATATCCATAGGCCCCCAGGCTTAACCAGAGGGCGAGTATTCCAGTTGTCAGTACCCACTGCTATGCTCTAGAATCCCTCTACTGGGGGGGACACATGAAGCAGAAAACAGGACACTTCCCTTCCCACAGAATGACCCCAAACTCTTGGGGGCTGGACAAACTACTAGAGAGGGAGACTTCTACGACCCATGAGGCAACTCCTACATTAAACGGCCATTGTGGACAAAACATCCAGAGACAAAAGCCTGAGCGACTGCCTCCCTCTCACCCTTCTTTCATATCCAGAGGAGCTCCCCTCATGGACTGTAGATCAGGCCTGCCGTAACCTCGGCCCCAAACCTGAGCTGAGTTAGGGTTTTTGGATGTCTGTCTGCACAGCCATGGCCCACACAGCCTCCAGGCTGGGGTCTCTGGAGCCACACCACAGAACTGTGCCTGCTCTCTCCTAAGAAACTGCCCATTCCATTGGCCACAACTCTACAAAATAGTAGAAACCTCAAGGTCCCCAAGGACATCCCACTCCCGCAAGCCGCACTGGACAAATAGGGGCATTATGAACAAGCTGAGCAACTACTACCTCCATGCAGACACACAGACAGATATCCGCAGAGACAGAGGATTGAACCAGACAGGCCCATAGGCCCTATTATGAACTCTTGCTTTGGTGTCCAGGTATCACTCCTCAGAGGCCTGGGTTCGAAGACCAGCATACGGGGCTTTCCTGAGGCACCAGACAGAAGACCTCTCATCTCCACATGGGAAGCTTCCTTGTTGGAGTTGTGTCAAGCCCTTCGGGTTGGAGAATCCTGCAGAGTCCCTTAGCTACTGCCACATTCCAAGGTCTCCATGGCCACCAACCCACATTATGACTCATCCTCAGGAGAGTCCATTTAAACTCAGCCTTCTGGGTAGCTCACCCAAGAGCCCGCAGATTGAGCATGCCTTGTCTCGACCAGGCAATGGGAAGGTGAGTTGGCGTTTCTCGGCATCCATGCTTAGGGCCCTGCTCTCGAGTCTTTCTGTATGGGGCATCCTGGAACCATCCAATAGTACTCGACTGTCCTGAAGAAGGAAACTTTGAAGTTTGGAGCAGCTCACAACTCCCAGCGTAGGGAAACCTCCTTGGCCTCATGACGCCCCCACCCTCTTCGGGAAGGGGCCATCATGGACACAAACTCCTGCTTGAGGCCTCATCTGATAATCGCCCTGACCTCACCTGCAGGAGATCTCGATTCAGCCTCTGCAGAGTGGGCCTGCCATGCTCTTGGCCCCAAAACTCGTGCTAGCTTGTGTTTTCAGACTTTTTTCCTCACAATTCTGGCCACACCCCTCCAGTTTGGCAATTCTGGAGACACAATGCAGCACTCTGCCTGCCCTCCAGAAGAAAAATGTTGCCCTATAGGGCTAACCAGAAACGCCAAATGAGTAACAACCTGCATGCCACTCGACCATACCCCAATTATACAGTCTAGCCTGTGCACTAAAGCCCTGTCTGACACATCCTGAGGGCAGACCTCCAGTCCAACACCCAGACAGCTGGCCATACACAGAGCATATCACACCCACAATGGCTTTAGGCCATCATCTCTACCCAACCTCAGTTTTCACCTTCAGAACCTAGAACTTATCTCCACTCACTGCTCAGGAGTGAACGTGATGCAAGAATCAGAAATTCTCCTTTGCCTTGGCAAGAAACCTAGTGGTTGGCATGTTGTCCAATGTTCATTGTAGGAGAAAGCAGCATGGACTATGAGGCCCCACCTATCCATGAGGGCCACAATTTGCACAAACACACATGGTGACCCTCAGCGTGAGCCCTATCCTCATGTAAAGCCTCTTAGTGACTGGAACAACAGCCCATATATGGGGCTTGCCAAGCCCCTAGTCCCCCAATCTCAACCAGAGTTCGAGATGTCTAGTCACCCCTACTCAATGCTCTACTCTGGAATCCCTCTTTGGTGGGACACCTGAGGTAAAAAAAAAATACAGAAAGGACTCTTCCCATCCACAGAATGATCCCAACCACTTGGGATCAGGCCAAATCACCAGAGAAAGAATTGTCCATGGCCCTTGAGGACACCCCGACATTCCACGGCCACCATTGACACAAAATCCAGAGACAAAACCCTGAGCAAGCGCCACATACTCGCCCTTTGTTCATAGCCCGGAAAATTCTCACGGTCTGTAGATCGAGCCTTCATACATACATCCCCAAACCTAAGCTGAGTTTGTGTTTTCAGACTTCTGTCCACACAGTCCTGGCCCTCACACCATCCAAGCTGGGGCCCCTGGAGCCACACCTCAGGACTGTGGCTTCCCTCTCCAGGGGAATTCTGCCATTTCCATTGGCCACAACCCTATAGATTAGGAGAATCCTCCAAACTCCCCCAGGCCATCGGAATTGTGTTGGCTGCCCAGGACACACAGGGATGATCTTTCACAAGTTAGGAAACCACCTCCACTCAGACCCAGAGACAGATATCCCCATAGAATAAGATTGAACTGGACGGGCACTTAGGCCCTAATCAGATCCATTGCTTTTGATTCCAGTCATCTCTCCTCAGAGGCCTGGTTTCCAATACCAGCATATGGGAGATTCCTTAGGCACTCATCAAAACAATTCTCTTCTCTACATAGGAAACATACTCTTTAGAGCTCCATCAAAACCTCCGTTTATGAACATCCCTCAAGGCCCCGGATCAAGCACCCCATTCCAAGGTCTACATGGACACAAATGCACATTATGACCCATCCTCAACTCACCCATTTCAAAACACCCGCCTCGGTTGCTCCCCTAGATCCAGCAGATCGAACTTGCCTTGGCTCTATGAGACACCTGGAATGGGAGGCAGGCTGCCCACGCATCCATCCTTAGAACCCTGCTCTGGATAACTTCCTTATGGGATGTCCTGGAGCATCCAACAGGTCTCGACTGTCCCACAGAAGGAATCATTGTGGTTCGGAGCATCTCACAATTCCCATCGTGGGAAAACCTCCATGTCCTCGTGACACCCTCCCCTTCATGAATGGGCCGTCATGGACAGAAACTCCGACCTAAGAAAACGTCTGATCCTAGCTCTGTCTTCAGGTATACGGGATCTCGAATCATCTCTGAAGAGGGTGCCTGCCGTCCCCTCACCCCGAAATCTAAGTCTGGCTTATGTTCTCAGTATTTTTTCCTCACACTCCTGGCCCACAAGCCTTCCAGTTTGGGAATTTTGGAGTCACTCTGTGGCACTGTGTCTTCACTCCAGAAGAAAAACGTTGCCCTCAGGGGCTACCCAGTAACCACAAATGAGTACCATCCTGCACGAAACTCGACTGCACCCCAATGATGCATTCTAGCCTGGGCACTAATTCCCTGTCTGCCACAGCCTGAGCCTGCAGCTCCCAACCCATACTCAACAGCTGGCCGAACACTGAGCACATCAGACACACCATGGCCTTAGGGCTTCATCTCTTCCCAACCTCAGTTTTCAGGCTTCAGAACCTAGACCTTAAATCCAATCACAGTCCAGGAGTGAAAGTGTTGCAGAAATTAGAACTCCATCTTGCCAATTGCCAGAAAACTTGTGGTTCCCATACTGTGCAACGTTCAGTGTAGGAGAAACCAGCATGGTACATTAGGCCACGCCCTGACTTGAGGGGCTCCTTGGGCACAAAACCACATTGTGAAACTCAGTGTGAGACCTATCCTCAAGGAAGGCCTCTCAGTGTCTGGACCAAGAGCCCACATAAGGGGCTTGCCATGTTATTAGGTCCCAATGTTAACCAGAGGTCTGGTTGTCATGTTGCCCCCACCCACGAATCTGCTCTGGAATCCCTCTTCTGGTGGTCCACCGGAGGTTAAAAAAAAACAAAAAACAAAAAACAAAAAAAATAAACAAAAAAAAAAACAGAAAGGCCTCCTCCCTTCCCACAGAATGACACCAAACTCTTGGGATCGGGTCAAATCCCCAGAAAGTGAGCATCATCGATGGCCCATGAGGACACCCCGACATTCCATGGCAATCGGTGACACATTTCCAGAAAAAAAAAAAAAAAGCATGAGCATGCACATCACATTCGCCCTTTGTTCATATCCCGAAGAGGTCTCCTCACGGTCTATAGATCGGGCCGGCCATACCTACATCCCACAACCTAAGTGGAGTTTGTGTTTTCAGACTTTTGTCCAAATAGCCCTGGACCACACACGCTCCACACTTGGGTCCCTGGAGCCACACCTCAGGACTCTGCTTCCCTTTCAAGGGAATTCTTCCCATTCCATTGGCCACAACCTTGCAAATTAGGAAAAACCTCCAAAGTCACCGAGGCCATCCCAATAGTGTAGGCCGCCCAGGACAAACAGGGGTGATCTCAAACCAGCTGAGCAACTACCTCCACTCAGACAACAGATGTCCCCAGAGAAGAATATTGAACCGGACAGGCCCCTAGGCCCTAATCAGATCCATTGCTTTGGTTTCCAGGCATCTCTCCTCAGAGGCCTCGTTTCCAATACCAGCTTTAGGTGCTTTCCTGAGGCACCAATAAGAACAAATCTCGTCTCCCCATGGAAACTTGCTCATTGGAGCTTTGTCATAACCTCTGTTTAGGAGAATCCTTCAGGGCCCTGGTGCCACTGCTCCATACCAAGGTCTCCATGGACTCAAACCAACATTAAGACCATCCTCAGGAAAGTCCATTTCAACTCAGCCCCCTCTGTTGCTACCCCAAGCCAGCAGATCAAACGTTTCTTGTTGCTAGGAGACAATTGGAATGTGAGGCTGGCTGCCCAGGCATCCATACTTAGAACCCTGTTCTGGAAAAATACCTTATAAGACGTCCTGGAGCCATCCAACAAATCTTAATTGTCCCACAGAAGGAATCCTTGCGGTTTGGAGCATCTCACAACTCCAAAAGTGGGAAAAACCCCATGGCCTCATAATGCCCCCCCTTCCTGAAGGGGCCAACATGGACAGAAACTCAAACCTGAGCCAAAGTCTGAACCTCGACCTGACTTCAGATGCATGAGATCTCAATTCAGCTCTGCAGAGTGTGCCTGCCATGTCCTTGCCCCGAAACCTAAGCCTAGCTTGTGTTCTCAGATTTCCGTCCTCACTCTCCTGGCCCACAAGCCCTCCAGTTTGGGAATTCCGAAGCCACAATGCAGCACTCTGCCTGCCCTCCAGAAGAAAAACTTTGCCCTATGCTGCTAATAAGAAACCCCAAATGATTTTCTAATGCATGCCACTCGATTGTAAAGCAATTATACAGCCTACCCTGTATACTAATGCCCTGTCTGGCACAGCCTGAGACAAGACATCCCAAACGACACCCAGACAGCTGGCCCCAACCTGGACACATAGGACCCGTTATGGCTGTAGGTCGTCATCTCTTCCCAACCTCGGTTCTCAGGCTTCAGAACCTAGACCTTATCTCCAATCACTGCCCAGGGGTGAACGTGATGCAGAAATTAGAATTCCTCCTTCCCCATGGCCAGAAACCTTGTGGTTGGCATGTTGTCCAACGTTCAATGTGGGAAAACCTGCATTGTCCGAAAGGCCACGCCAGTGCTTGAGGGCCGCCTAGGGCACAGACATGCATTGTGACCTGCAGCGTGAGTCCCGTATTAAAGTAACGCCTCTCAGTGGCTGGACCAAGATCCTGCATATGGGGCTTGTCATATCCATAGGCCCCCAGGCTTAACCAGAGGGCGAGTATTCCAGTTGTCAGTACCCACTGCTATGCTCTTGAATCCCTCTAATGGGGGGACACATGAAGCAGAAAACAGGACACTTCCCTTCCCACAGAATGACCCCAAACTCTTGGGGGCTGGACAAACTACCAGAGAGGGAGATTTCTACGACCCATGAGGCAACTCCTACATTAAACGGCCATTGTGGACAAAACATCCAGAGACAAAAGCCTGAGCGACTGCCTCCCTCTCACCCTTCTTTCATATCCAGAGGAGCTCCCCTCATGGACTGTAGATCAGGCCTGCCGTAACCTCGGCCCCAAACCTGAGCTGAGTTAGGGTTTTTGGATGTCTGTCTGCACAGCCATGGCCCACACAGCCTCCAGGCTGGGGTCTCTGGAGCCACACCACAGAACTGTGCCTGCTCTCTCCTAAGAAACTGCCCATTCCATTGGCCACAACTCTACAAAATAGTAGAAACCTCAAGGTCCCCAAGGACATCCCACTACCGCAAGCCGCACTGGACAAATAGGGGCATTATGACACAAGCTGAGCAACTACTACCTCCATGCAGACACACAGACAGATATCCGCAGAGACAGAAGATTGAACCAGACAGGCCCCTAGGCCCTATTATGAACTCTTGCTTTGGTGTCCAGGTATCACTCCTCAGAGGCCTGGGTTTGAAGACCAGCATACGGGGCTTTCCTGAGGCACCAGACAGAAGACCTCTCATCTCCACATGGGAAGCTTCCTTGTTGGAGATGTGTCAAGCCCTTCGGGTTGGAGAATCCTGCAGAGTCCCTTAGCTACTGCCACATTTCAAGGTCTCCATGGCCACCAACCCACATTATGACTTATCCTCAGGAGAGTCCATTTAAACTCAGCCTTCTGGGTAGCTCACCCAAGAGCCCGCAGATTGAGCGTGCCTTGTCTCGACCAGGCAATGGGAAGGTGAGTTGGCGTTTCTTGGCATCCATGCTTAGGGCCCTGCTCTCGAGTCTTTCTGTATGGGGCATCCTGGAACCATCCAATAATACTCGACTGTCCTGGGCGCCTGGGTGGCTCAGTGGTTAAGCCGCTGCCTTCGGCTCAGGTCATGATCTCAGGGTCCTGGGATCGAGTCCCGCATCGGGCTCTCTGCTCAGCCGGGAGCCTGCTTCCTCCTCTCTCTCTCTCTGCCTGCCTCTCTGCCTACTTGTGATCTCTCTCTGTCAAATAAATAAATAAAATCTTTAAAAAAAAAATACTTGACTGTCCTGAAGAAGGAAACTTTGAAGTTTGGAGCAGCTCACAACTCCCAGCGTAGGGAAACGTCCCTGGCCTCATGACGCCCCCACCCCCTTCAGGAAGGGGCCGTCATGGACACAAACTCCAGCTTGAGGCAACATCTGATACTCGTCCTGACCTCACCTGCAGGAGATCTCGATTCAGCCTCTGCAGAGTGGGCCTGCCATGCTCTTGGCCCCAAAACTCGTGCTAGCTTGTGTTTTCAGTCTTCCTTCCTCACAATCCTGGCCACACCCCTCCAGTTTGGCAATTCTGGAGACACAATGCAGCACTCTGCCTGCCCTCCAGAAGAAAAATGTTGCCCTATAGGGCTAACCAGAAACGCCAAATGAGTAGCAACCTGCATGCCACTCGACCATACCCCAATTATACAGTCTAGCCTGTGCACTAAAGCCCTGTCTGACACAGCCTGAGGGCAGACCTCCAGTCCAACACCCAGACAGCTGGCCATACACAGAGCATATCACACCCACAATGGCTTTAGGCCATCATCTCTACCCAACCTCAGTTTTCACTTTCAGAACCTAGAACTTATCTCCACTCACTGCTCAGGAGTGAACGTGATGCAAGAATCAGAAATTCTCCTTTGCCTTGGCAAGAAACCTAGTGGTTGGCATGTTGTCCAATGTTCATTGTAGGAGAAAGCAGCATGGACTATGAGGCCCCACCTATCCATGAGGGCCACAATTTGCACAAACACACATGGTGACCCTCAGCGTGAGCCCTATCCTCATGTAAAGCCTCTTAGTGACTGGAACAACAGCCCATATATGGGGCTTGCCAAGCCCCTAGTCCCCCAATCTCAACCAGAGTTCGAGATGTCTAGTCACCCCTACTCAATGCTCTACTCTGGAATCCCTCTTTGGTGGGACACCTGAGGTAAAAAAAAAAATACAGAAAGGACTCTTCCCATCCACAGAATGATCCCAACCACTTGGGATCAGGCCAAATCACCAGAGAAAGAATTGTCCATGGCCCTTGAGGACACCCCGACATTCCACGGCCACCATTGACACAAAATCCAGAGACAAAACCCTGAGCAAGCGCCACATACTCGCCCTTTGTTCATAGCCCGGAAAATTCTCACGGTCTGTAGATCGAGCCTTCATACATACATCCCCAAACCTAAGCTGAGTTTGTGTTTTCAGACTTCTGTCCACACAGTCCTGGCCCTCACACCATCCAAGCTGGGGCCCCTGGAGCCACACCTCAGGACTGTGGCTTCCCTCTCCAGGGGAATTCTGCCATTTCCATTGGCCACAACCCTATAGATTAGGAGAATCCTCCAAACTCCCCCAGGCCATCGGAATTGTGTTGGCTGCCCCGGACACACAGGGATGATCTTTCACAAGTTAGGAAACCACCTCCACTCAGACCCAGAGACAGATATCCCCATAGAATAAGATTGAACTGGACGGGCACTTAGGCCCTAATCAGATCCATTGCTTTTGATTCCAGTCATCTCTCCTCAGAGGCCTGGTTTCCAATACCAGCATATGGGAGATTCCTTAGGCACTCATCAAAACAATTCTCTTCTCTACATAGGAAACATACTCTTTAGAGCTCCATCAAAACCTCCGTTTATGAACATCCCTCAAGGCCCCGGATCAAGCACCCCATTCCAAGGTCTACATGGACACAAATGCACATTATGACCCATCCTCAACTCACCCATTTCAAAACACCCGCCTCGGTTGCTCCCCTAGATCCAGCAGATCGAACTTGCCTTGGCTCTATGAGACACCTGGAATGGGAGGCAGGCTGCCCACGCATCCATCCTTAGAACCCTGCTCTGGATAACTTCCTTATGGGATGTCCTGGAGCATCCAACAGGTCTCGACTGTCCCACAGAAGGAATCATTGTGGTTCGGAGCATCTCACAATTCCCATCGTGGGAAAACCTCCATGTCCTCGTGACACCCTCCCCTTCATGAATGGGCCGTCATGGACAGAAACTCCGACCTAAGAAAACGTCTGATCCTAGCTCTGTCTTCAGGTATACGGGATCTCGAATCATCTCTGAAGAGGGTGCCTGCCGTCCCCTCACCCCGAAATCTAAGTCTGGCTTGTGTTCTCAGTATTTTTTCCTCACACTCCTGGCCCACAAGCCTTCCAGTTTGGGAATTTTGGAGTCACTCTGTGGCACTGTGTCTTCCCTCCAGAAGAAAAACGTTGCCCTCTGGGGCTACCCAGTAACCACAAATGAGTACCATCCTGCACGAAACTCGACTGCACCCCAATGATGCATTCTAGCCTGGGCACTAATTCCCTGTCTGCCACAGCCTGAGCCTGCAGCTCCCAACCCATACTCAACAGCTGGCCGAACACTGAGCACATCAGACACACCATGGCCTTAGGGCTTCATCTCTTCCCAACCTCAGTTTTCAGGCTTCAGAACCTAGACCTTAAATCCAATCACAGTCCAGGAGTGAAAGTGTTGCAGAAATTAGAACTCCATCTTGCCAATTGCCAGAAAACTTGTGGTTCCCATACTGTGCAACGTTCAGTGTAGGAGAAACCAGCATGGTACATTAGGCCACGCCCTGACTTGAGGGGCTCCTTGGGCACAAAACCACATTGTGAAACTCAGTGTGAGACCTATCCTCAAGGAAGGCCTCTCAGTGTCTGGACCAAGAGCCCACATAAGGGGCTTGCCATGTTATTAGGTCCCAATGTTAACCAGAGGTCTGGTTGTCATGTTGCCCCCACCCACGAATCTGCTCTGGAATCCCTCTTTTGGTGGTCCACCGGAGGTTAAAAAAAAAAAAAAAACAAAAAACAAAAAAATAAACAAAAAAAAAACAGAAAGGCCTCCTCCCTTCCCACAGAATGACACCAAACTCTTGGGATCGGGTCAAATCCCCAGAAAGTGAGCCTCATCGATGGCCCATGAGGACACCCCGACATTCCATGGCAATCGGTGACACATTTCCAGAAAAAAAAAAAAAAAAGCATGAGCATGCACATCACATTCGCCCTTTGTTCATATCCCGAAGAGGTCTCCTCACGGTCTATAGATCGGGCCGGCCATACCTACATCCCACAACCTAAGTGGAGTTTGTGTTTTCAGACTTTTGTCCAAATAGCCCTGGACCACACACGCTCCACACTTGGGTCCCTGGAGCCACACCTCAGGACTCTGCTTCCCTTTCAAGGGAATTCTTCCCATTCCATTGGCCACAACCTTGCAAATTAGGAAAAACCTCCAAAGTCACCGAGGCCATCCCAATAGTGTAGGCCGCCCAGGACAAACAGGGGTGATCTCAAACCAGCTGAGCAACTACCTCCACTCAGACAACAGATGTCCCCAGAGAAGAATATTGAACCGGACAGGCCCCTAGGCCCTAATCAGATCCATTGCTTTGGTTTCCAGGCATCTCTCCTCAGAGGCCTCGTTTCCAATACCAGCATATGGTGGTTTCCTGAGGCACCAATAAGAACAAATCTCGTCTCCCCATGGAAACTTGCTCATTGGAGCTTTGTCATAACCTCTGTTTAGGAGAATCCTTCAGGGCCCTGGTGCCACTGCTCCATACCAAGGTCTCCATGGACTCAAACCAACATTAAGACCATCCTCAGGAAAGTCCATTTCAACTCAGCCCCCTCTGTTGCTACCCCAAGCCAGCAGATCAAACGTTTCTTGTTGCTAGGAGACAATTGGAATGTGAGGCTGGCTGCCCAGGCATCCATACTTAGAACCCTGTTCTGGAAAAATACCTTATAAGACGTCCTGGAGCCATCCAACAAATCTTAATTGTCCCACAGAAGGAATCCTTGCGGTTTGGAGCATCTCACAACTCCAAAAGTGGGAAAAACCCCATGGCCTCATAATGCCCCCCCTTCCTGAAGGGGCCAACATGGACAGAAACTCAAACCTGAGCCAAAGTCTGAACCTCGACCTGACTTCAGATGCATGAGATCTCAATTCAGCTCTGCAGAGTGTGCCTGCCATGTCCTTGCCCCGAACCCTAAGCCTAGCTTGTGTTCTCAGACTTCCGTCCTCACTCTCCTGGCCCACAAGCCCTCCAGTTTGGGAATTCCGAAGCCACAATGCAGCACTCTGCCTGCCCTCCAGAAGAAAAACTTTGCCCTATGCTGCTAATAAGAAACCCCAAATGATTTTCTAATGCATGCCACTCGATTGTAAAGCAATTATACAGCCTACCCTGTATACTAATGCCCTGTCTGGCACAGCCTGAGACAAGACATCCCAAACGACACCCAGACAGCTGGCCCCAACCTGGACACATAGGACCCGTTATGGCTGTAGGTCGTCATCTCTTCCCAACCTCGGTTCTCAGGCTTCAGAACCTAGACCTTATCTCCAATCACTGCCCAGGGGTGAACGTGATGCAGAAATTAGAATTCCTCCTTCCCCATGGCCAGAAACCTTGTGGTTGGCATGTTGTCCAACGTTCAATGTGGGAAAACCTGCATTGTCCGAAAGGCCACGCCAGTGCTTGAGGGCCGCCTAGGGCACAGACATGCATTGTGACCTGCAGCGTGAGTCCCGTATTAAAGTAACGCCTCTCAGTGGCTGGACCAAGATCCTGCATATGGGGCTTGTCATATCCATAGGCCCCCAGGCTTAACCAGAGGGCGAGTATTCCAGTTGTCAGTACCCACTGCTATGCTCTAGAATCCCTCTACTGGGGGGACACATGAAGCAGAAAACAGGACACTTCCCTTCCCACAGAATGACCCCAAACTCTTGGGGGCTGGACAAACTACCAGAGAGGGAGATTTCTACGACCCATGAGGCAACTCCTACATTAAACGGCCATTGTGGACAAAACATCCAGAGACAAAAGCCTGAGCGACTGCCTCCCTCTCACCCTTCTTTCATATCCAGAGGAGCTCCCCTCATGGACTGTAGATCAGGCCTGCCGTAACCTCGGCCCCAAACCTGAGCTGAGTTAGGGTTTTTGGATGTCTGTCTGCACAGCCATGGCCCACACAGCCTCCAGGCTGGGGTCTCTGGAGCCACACCACAGAACTGTGCCTGCTCTCTCCTAAGAAACTGCCCATTCCATTGGCCACAACTCTACAAAATAGTAGAAACCTCAAGGTCCCCAAGGACATCCCACTACCGCAAGCCGCACTGGACAAATAGGGGCATTATGACACAAGCTGAGCAACTACTACCTCCATGCAGACACACAGACAGATATCCGCAGAGACAGAAGATTGAACCAGACAGGCC
The DNA here is from genome assembly GCF_964662115.1 of Mustela nivalis. Classification (NCBI taxonomy): domain Eukaryota; kingdom Metazoa; phylum Chordata; class Mammalia; order Carnivora; family Mustelidae; genus Mustela; species Mustela nivalis. The sequence continues at coordinate 49,388 of NW_028135830.1, forward strand.
CCTAGGCCCTATTATGAACTCTTGCTTTGGTGTCCAGGTATCACTCCTCAGAGGCCTGGGTTTGAAGACCAGCATACGGGGCTTTCCTGAGGCACCAGACAGAAGACCTCTCATCTCCACATGGGAAGCTTCCTTGTTGGAGATGTGTCAAGCCCTTCGGGTTGGAGAATCCTGCAGAGTCCCTTAGCTACTGCCACATTTCAAGGTCTCCATGGCCACCAACCCACATTATGACTTATCCTCAGGAGAGTCCATTTAAACTCAGCCTTCTGGGTAGCTCACCCAAGAGCCCGCAGATTGAGCGTGCCTTGTCTCGACCAGGCAATGGGAAGGTGAGTTGGCGTTTCTTGGCATCCATGCTTAGGGCCCTGCTCTCGAGTCTTTCTGTATGGGGCATCCTGGAACCATCCAATAATACTCGACTGTCCTGGGCGCCTGGGTGGCTCAGTGGTTAAGCCGCTGCCTTCGGCTCAGGTCATGATCTCAGGGTCCTGGGATCGAGTCCCGCATGGGGCTCTCTGCTCAGCAGGGAGCCTGCTTCCTCCTCTCTCTCTCTCTGCCTGCCTCTCTGCCTACTTGTGATCTCTCTCTGTCAAATAAATAAATAAAATCATTAAAAAAAAAATACTTGACTGTCCTGAAGAAGGAAACTTTGAAGTTTGGAGCAGCTCACAACTCCCAGCGTAGGGAAACCTCCCTGGCCTCATGACGTCCCCACCCCCTTCAGAAAGGGGCCGTCATGGACACAAACTCCAGCTTGAGGCAACATCTGATACTCGCCCTGACCTCACCTGCAGGAGATCTCGATTCAGCCTCTGCAGAGTGGGCCTGCCATGCTCTTGGCCCCAAAACTCGTGCTAGCTTGTGTTTTCAGTCTTCCTTCCTCACAATCCTGGCCACACCCCTCCAGTTTGGCAATTCTGGAGACACAATGCAGCACTCTGCCTGCCCTCCAGAAGAAAAATGTTGCCCTATAGGGCTAACCAGAAACGCCAAATGAGTAACAACCTGCATGCAACTCGACCATACCCCAATTATACAGTCTAGCCTGTGCACTAAAGCCCTGTCTGACACAGCCTGAGGGCAAACCTCCAGTCCAACACCCAGACAGCTGGCCATACACAGAGCATATCACACCCACAATGGCTTTAGGCCATCATCTCTACCCAACCTCAGTTTTCACCTTCAGAACCTAGAACTTATCTCCACTCACTGCTCAGGAGTGAACGTGATGCAAGAATCAGAACTTCTCCTTCGCCTTGGCAAGAAACCTAGTGGTTGGCATGTTGTCCATGTTCATTGTAGGAGAAAGCAGCATGGACTATGAGGCCCCACCTATACCTGAGGGCCACAATTTGCACAAACACACATTGTGACCCTCAGCGTGAGCCCTATCCTCATGTAAAGCCTATTAGTGACTGGAACAACAGCACACATATGGGGCTTGCCAAGCCACTAGTCCCCCAATCTCAACCAGAGTTCGAGATGTCTAGTCACCCCTACTCAGGGCTCTACTCTGGAATCCCTCTTTGGTGGGACACCTGAGGTAAAAAAAAAAAAAATACAGAAAGGACTCTTCCCATCCACAGAATGATCCCAACCACTTGGGATCAGGCCAAATCACCAGAGAAAGAATTGTCCATGGCCCTTGAGGACACCCCGACATTCCACGGCCACCATTGACACAAAATCCAGAGACAAAACCCTGAGCAAGCGCCACATACTCGCCCTTTGTTCATAGCCCGGAAAATTCTCACGGTCTGTTGATCGAGCCTTCATACATACATCCCCAAACCTAAGCTGAGTTTGTGTTTTCAGACTTCTGTTCCCACAGTGCTGGCCCACACACCATCCAAGCTGGGGCCCCTGGAGCCACACCTCAGGACTGTGGCTTCCCGCTCCAGGGGAATTCTGCCCTTTCCATTGGCCACAACCTTATAGATTAGGAGAATCCTCCAAACTCCCCCAGGCCATCCGAATTGTGTTGGCTGCCCAGGACACACAGGGATGATCTTTCACAAGTTAGGAAACCACCTCCACTCAGACCCAGAGACAGATATCCCCATAGAATAAGATTGAACTGGACGGGCACTTAGGCCCTAATCAGATCCATTGCTTTTGATTCCAGTCATCTCTCCTCAGAGGCCTGGTTTCCAATACCAGCATATGGGAGATTCCTTATGCTCTCATCAAAACAATTCTCTTCTCTACATAGGAAATATACTCTTTAGAGCTCCATCAAAACCTCCGGTTATAAACATCCCTCAAGGCCCCGGATCAAGCACCCCATTCCAAGGTCTACATGGACACAAATGCACATTATGACCCATCCTCAACTCACCCATTTCAAAACACCCGCCTCGGTTGCTCCCCTAGATCCAGCAGATCGAACTTGCCTTGGCTCTATGAGACACCTGGAATGGGAGGCAGGCTGCCCACGCATCCATCCTTAGAACCCTGCTCTGGATAACTTCCTTATGGGATGTCCTGGAGCCATCCAACATGTCTCGACTGTCCCACAGAAGGAATCATTGTGGTTCGGAGCATCTCACAATTCCCATCGTGGGAAAACCTCCATGTCCTCGTGACACCCTCCCCTTCATGAATGGGCCGTCATGGACAGAAACTCCGACCTAAGAAAACGTCTGATCCTAGCTCTGTCTTCAGGTATACGGGATCTCGAATCATCTCTGTAGAGGGTGCCTGCCGTCCCCTCACCCCGAAATCGAAGTCTGGCTTGTGTTCTCAGAATTTTTTCCTCACACTCCTGGCCCACAAGCCTTCCTGTTTGGGAATTTTGGAGTCACTATGTGGCACTGTCTCTTCCCTCCAGAAGAAAAACGTTGCCCTCTGGGGCTACCCAGTAACCACAAATGAGTACCACCCTGCACAAAACTCGACTGCACCCCAATGATACAGTCTAGCCTGGGCACTAATTCCCTGTCTGCCACAGCCTGAGCCTGCACCTCGCAACCCACACTCAACAGCTGGCCGAACACTGAGCACATCAGACACACCATGGCCTTAGTGCTTCATCTCTTCCCAACCTCAGTTTTCAGGCTTCAGAACCTAGACCTTAAATCCAATCACAGTCCAGGAGTGAAAGTGTTGCAGAAATTAGAACTCCATCTTCCCCATTGCCAGAAAACTTGTGGTTCCCATACTGTGCAACGTTCAGTGTAGGAGAAACCAGCATGGTACATTAGGCCACGCCCTGACTTGAGGGGCTCCTTGGGCACAAAAACACATTGTGAAACTCAGTGTGAGACCTATCCTCAAGGAAGGCCTCTCAGTGTCTGGACCAAGAGCCCACATAAGGGGCTTGCCATGTTCTTAGGTCCCAATGTTAACCAGAGGTCTGGTTGTCCTGTTGCCCTCACCCACGACTCTGCTCTGGAATCCCTCTTCTGGTGGTCCACCAGAGGTTAAAAAAAAATAATAATAATAAAAAAAAAAAATAAACAAACAAAAAAAAAAAACAGAAAGGCCTCCTCCCTTCCCACAGAATGACCCCAAACTCTTGGGATCGGGTCAAATCCCCTGAAAGGGAGCCCATCGATGGCCCATGAGGACACCCCGACATTCCATGGCAATCGGTGACACATTTCCAGAAAAAAAAAAAAAAAAAGCATGAGCATGCACATCACATTCGCCCTTTGTTCATATCCCGAAGAGGTCTCCTCACGGTCTATAGATCGGTCCGGCCATACCTACATCCCACAACCTAAGTGGAGTTTGTGTTTTCAGACTTTTGTCCAAATAGCCCTGGACCACACACGCTCCACACTTGGGTCCCTGGAGCCACACCTCAGGACTCTGCTTCCCTTTCAAGGGAATTCTTCCCATTCCATTGGCCACAACCTTGCAAATTAGGAAAAACCTCCAAAGTCACCGAGGCCATCCCAATAGTGTAGGCCGCCCAGGACAAACAGGGGTGATCTCAAACCAGCTGAGCAACTACCTCCACTCAGACAACAGATGTCCCCAGAGAAGAATATTGAACCGGACAGGCCCCTAGGCCCTAATCAGATCCATTGCTTTGGTTTCCAGGCATCTCTCCTCAGAGGCCTCGTTTCCAATACCAGCATATGGTGGTTTCCTGAGGCACCAATAAGAACAAATCTCGTCTCCCCATGGAAAACTTGCTCATTGGAGCTTTGTCATAACCTCTGGTTAGGAGAATCCTTCAGGGCCCTGGTGACACTGCCCCATACCAAGGTCTCCATGGACTCAAACCAACATTAAGACCATCCTCAGGAAAGTCCATATCAACTCAGCCCCCTCTGTTGCTACCCCAAGCCAGCAGATCAAACGTTTCTTGTTGCTAGGAGACAATTGGAATGTGAGGCTGGCTGCCCAGGCATCGATACTTAGAACCCTGTTCTGGAAAAATACCTTATAAGACGTCCTGGAGCCATCCCACAAATCTTAATTGTCCCACAGAAGGAATCCTTGCGGTTTGGAGCATCTCACAACTCCAATAGTGGGAAAACCCCCATGGCCTCATAATGACCCCCCTTCCTGAAGGGGCCAACATGGACAGAAACTCAAACCTGAGCCAAAGTCTGAACCTCGACCTGACTTCAGACGCATGAGATCTCAATTCAGCTCTGCAGAGTGTGCCTGCCATGTCCTTGCCCCGAAACCTAAGCCTAGCTTGTGTTCTCAGACTTCCGTCCTCACTCTCCTGGCCCACAAGCCCTCCAGTTTGGGAATTCCGAAGCCACAATGCAGCACTCTGCCTGCCCTCCAGAAGAAAAACTTTGCCCTATGCTGCTAATAAGAAACCCCAAATGATTTTCTAATGCATGCCACTCGATTGTAAAGCAATTATACAGCCCACCCTGTATACTAATGCCCTGTCTGGCACAGCCTGAGACAAGACATCCCAAACGACACCCAGACAGCTGGCCCCAACCTGGGCACATAGGACCCGCCATGGCTGTAGGTCGTCATCTCTTCCCAACCTCGGTTTTCAGGCTTCAGAACCTAGACCTTATCTCCAATCACTGCCCAGGGGTGAACGTGATGCAGAAATTAGAATTCCTCCTTCCCCATGGCCAGAAACCTTGTGGTTGGCATGTTGTCCAACGTTCAATGTGGGAAAACCTGCATTGTCCGAAAGGCCACGCCAGTGCTTGAGGGCCGCCTAGGGCACAGACATGCATTGTGACCTGCAGCGTGAGTCCCGTATTAAAGTAACGCCTCTCAGTGGCTGGACCAAGATCCTGCATATGGGGCTTGTCATATCCATAGGCCCCCAGGCTTAACCAGAGGGCGAGTATTCCAGTTGTCAGTACCCACTGCTATGCTCTAGAATCCCTCTACTGCGGGGACACATGAAGCAGAAAACAGGACACTTCCCTTCCCACAGAATGACCCCAAACTCTTGGGGGATGGACAAACTACCAGAGAGGGAGACTTCTACGACCCATGAGGCAACTCCTACATTAAACGGCCATTGTGGACAAAACATCCAGAGACAAAAGCCTGAGCGACTGCCTCCCTCTCACCCTTCTTTCATATCCAGCGGAGCTCCCCTCATGGACTGTAGATCAGGCCTGCCGTAACCTCGGCCCCAAACCTGAGCTGAGTTAGGGTTTTTGGATGTCTGTCTGCACAGCCATGGCCCACACAGCCTCCAGGCTGGGGTCTCTGGAGCCACACCACAGAACTGTGCCTGCTCTCTCCTAAGAAACTGCCCATTCCATTGGCCACAACTCTACAAAATAGTAGAAACCTCAAGGTCCCCAAGGACATCCCACTACCGCAAGCCGCACTGGACAAATAGGGGCATTATGACACAAGCTGAGCAACTACTACCTCCATGCAGACACACAGACAGATATCCGCAGAGACAGAAGATTGAACCAGACAGGCCCCTAGGCCCTATTATGAACTCTTGCTTTGGTGTCCAGGTATCACTCCTCAGAGGCCTGGGTTCGAAGACCAGCATACGGGGCTTTCCTGAGGCACCAGACAGAAGACCTCTCATCTCCACGTGGGAAGCTTCCTTGTTGGAGTTGTGTCAAGCCCTTCGGGTTGGAGAATCCTGCAGAGTCCCTTAGCTACTGCCACATTCCAAGGTCTCCATGGCCACCAACCCACATTATGACTCATCCTCAGCAGAGTCCATTTAAACTCAGCCTTCTGGGTAGCTCACCCAAAAGCCCGCAGATTGAGCGTGCCTTGTCTCGACCAGGCAATGGGCAGGTGAGTTGGCGTTTTTCGGCATACATGCTTAGGGCCCTGCTCTCGAGTCTTTCTGTATGGGGCATCCTGGAACCATCCAATAGTACTCGACTTTCCTGAAGAAGGAAACTTTGAAATTTGGAGCAGCTCACAACTCCAAGCATAGGGAAACCTCCCTGGCCTCATGACGGCCCCACCCCCTTCAGGAAGGGGCCGTCATGGACACAAACTCCAGCTTGAGGCAACATCTGATACTCGCCCTGACCTCACCTGCAGGAGATCTCGATTCAGCCTCTGCAGAGTGGGCCTGCCATGCTCTTGGCCCCAAAACTCGTGCTAGCTTGTGTTTTCAGACTTCCTTCCTCACAATCCTGGCCACACCCCTCCAGTTTGGCAATTCTGGAGACACAATGCAGCACTCTGCCTGCCCTCCAGAAGAAAAATGTTGCCCTATAGGGCTAACCAGAAACGCCAAATGAGTAACAACCTGCATGCCACTCGACCATACCCCAATCATACAGTCTAGCCTGTGCACTAAAGCCCAGTCTGAAACAGCCTGAGGGCAGACCTCCAGTCCAACACCCAGACAGCTGGCCATTCACAGAGCATATCACACCCACAATGGCTTTAGGCCATCATCTCTACCCAACCTCAGTTTTCACCTTCAGAACCTAGACCTTATCTCCACTCACTGCTCAGGAGTGAACGTGATGCAAGAATCAGAAATTCTCCTTCGCCTTGGCAAGAAACCTAGTGGTTGGCATGTTGTCCAATGTTCATTGTAGGAGAAAGCAGCATGGACTATGAGGCCCCACCTATCCCTGAGGGCCACAATTTGCACAAACACACATTGTGACCCTCAGCGTGAGCCCTATCCTCATGTAAAGCCTCTTAGTGACTGGAACAACAGCCCACATATGGGGCTTGCCAAGCCCCTAGTCCCCCAATCTCAACCAGAGTTCGAGATGTCTACTCACCCCTACTCAGGGCTCTACTCTGGAATCCCTCTTTGGTGGTATACCTGAGGGGGAAAAAAAAAAAAAAAATATATATATATATATATATATATATATATATATATATATACACACAGAAAGGACTCTTCCCATCCACAGAATGATCCCAACCACTTGGGATCAGGCCATATCACCAGAGAAAGAATTGTCCTTGGCCCTTGAGGACATCCCGAAATTCCACGGCCACCGTTGACACAAAATCCAGAGACAAAAGCCTGAGCAAGCGCCACATACTCGCCCTTTGTTCATAGCCTGGAAAATTCTCACGGTCTGTTGATCGAGCCTTCATACATAAATACCCAAACCTAAGCTGAGTTTGTGTTTTCAGAATTCTGTCCCCACAGGCATGGCCCACTCACCATCCATGCTGGGGCCCCTTGAGCCACACCTCAGGACTGTGGCTTCCCTCTCCCGGGGAATTCTGCCATTTCCATTGGCCACAACCCTATAGATTAGGAGAATCCTCCAAACTCCCCCAGGCCGTCTGAATTGTGTAGGCTGCCCAGGACACACAGGGATGATCTTTCACAGGTTAGGAAACCACCTCCACTCAGACCCAGAGACAGATACCCCATAAAATAAGATTGAACTGGACGGGCACTTAGGCCGTAATCAGATCCATTGCTTTTGATTCCAGTCATCTCTCCTCAGAGGCCTGGTTTCCAATACCAGCATATGGGAGATTCCATATGCTCTCATCAAAACAATTCTCTTCTCTACATAGGAAATATACTCTTTAGAGCTCCATCAAAACCTCCGGTTATAAACATCCCTCAAGGCCCCGGATCAAGCACCCCATTCCAAGGTCTACATGGACACAAATGCACATTATGACCCATCCTCAACTCACCCATTTCAAAACACCCGCCTCGGTTGCTCCCCTAGATCCAGCAGATCGAACTTGCCTTGGCTCTATGAGACACCTGGAATGGGAGGCAGGCTGCCCACGCATCCATCCTTAGAACCCTGCTCTGGATAACTTCCTTATGGGATGTCCTGGAGCCATCCAACATGTCTCGACTGTCCCACAGAAGGAATCATTGTGGTTCGGAGCATCTCACAATTCCCATCGTGGGAAAACCTCCATGTCCTCGTGACACCCTCCCCTTCATGAATGGGCCGTCATGGACAGAAACTCCGACCTAAGAAAACGTCTGATCCTAGCTCTGTCTTCAGGTATACGGGATCTCGAATCATCTCTGTAGAGGGTGCCTGCCGTCCCCTCACCCCGAAATCGAAGTCTGGCTTGTGTTCTCAGAATTTTTTCCTCACAATCCTGGCCCACAAGCCTTCCAGTTTGGGAATTTTGGAGTCACTATGTGGCACTGTGTCTTCCCTCCAGAAGAAAAACGTTGCCCTCTGGGGCTACCCAGTAACCACAAATGAGTACCACCCTGCACAAATCTCGACTGCACCCCAATGATACAGTCTAGCCTGGGCACTAATTCCCTGTCTGCCACAGCCTGAGCCTGCACCTCGCAACCCACACTCAACAGCAGGCCGAACACTGAGCACATCAGACACACTATGGCCTTAGGGCTTCATCTCTTCCCAACCTCAGTTTTCAGGCTTCAGAACCTAGACCTTAAATCCAATCACAGTCCAGGAGTGAAAGTGTTGCAGAAATTAGAACTCCATCTTCCCCATTGCCAGAAAACTTGTGGTTCCCATACTGTGCAACGTTCAGTGTAGGAGAAACCAGCATGGTACATTAGGCCACGCCCTGACTTGAGGGGCTCCTTGGGCACAAAAACACATTGTGAAACTCAGTGTGAGACCTATCCTCAAGGAAGGCCTCTCAGTGTCTGGACCAAGAGCCCACATAAGGGGCTTGCCATGTTCTTAGGTCCCAATGTTAACCAGAGGTCTGGTTGTCCTGTTGCCCCCACCCACGACTGTACTCTGGAATCCCTCTTTTGGTGGTCCACCGGAGGTTAAAAAAACAAAAAAACAAAAAAACAAAAAAAATAAACAAAAAAAAAAAAAACAGAAAGGCCTCCTCCCTTCCCACAGAATGACCCCAAACTCTTGGGATCGGGTCAAATCCCCAGAAAGGGAGCCTCATCGATGGCCCATGAGGACACCCCGACATTCCATGGCAATCGGTGACACATTTCCAGAAAAAAAAAAAAAAAAGCATGAGCATGCACATCACATTCGCCCTTTGTTCATATCCCGAAGAGGTCTCCTCACGGTCTATAGATCGGCCCGGCCATACCTACATCCCACAACCTAAGTGGAGTTTGTGTTTTCAGACTTTTGTCCAAATAGCCCTGGACCACACACGCTCCACACTTGGGTCCCTGGAGCCACACCTCAGGACTGTGCTTCCCTTTCAAGGGAATTCTTCCCATTCCATTGGCCACAACCTTGCAAATTAGGAAAAACCTCCAAAGTCACCGAGGCCATCCCAATAGTGTAGGCCGCCCAGGACAAACAGGGGTGATCTCAAACCAGCTGAGCAACTACCTCCACTCAGACAACAGATGTCCCCAGAGAAGAATATTGAACCGGACAGGCCCCTAGGCCCTAATCAGATCCATTGCTTTGGTTTCCAGGCATCTCCCCTCAGAGGCCTCGTTTCCAATACCAGCATATGGTGGTTTCCTGAGGCACCAATAAGAACAAATCTCGTCTCCCCATGGAAACTTGCTCATTGGAGCTTTGTCATAACCTCTGGTTAGGAGAATCCTTCAGGGCCCTGGTGACACTGCCCCATACCAAGGTCTCCATGGACTCAAACCAACATTAAGACCATCCTCAGGAAAGTCCATATCAACTCAGCCCCCTCTGTTGCTACCCCAAGCCAGCAGATCAAACGTTTCTTGTTGCTAGGAGACAATTGGAATGTGAGGCTGGCTGCCCAGGCATCGATACTTAGAACCCTGTTCTGGAAAAATACCTTATAAGACGTCCTGGAGCCATCCCACAAATCTTAATTGTCCCACAGAAGGAATCCTTGCGGTTTGGAGCATCTCACAACTCCAATAGTGGGAAAACCCCCATGGCCTCATAATGCCCCCCCTTCCTGAAGGGGCCAACATGGACAGAAACTCAAACCTGAACCAAAGTCTGAACCTCGACCTGACTTCAGACGCATGAGATCTCAATTCAGCTCTGCAGAGTGTGCCTGCCATGTCCTTGCCCCGAAACCTAAGCCTAGCTTGTGTTCTCAGACATCCGTCCTCACTCTCCTGGCCCACAAGCCCTCCAGTTTGGGAATTCCGAAGCCACAATGCAGCACTCTGCCTGCCCTCCAGAAGAAAAACTTTGCCCTATGCTGCTAATAAGAAACCCCAAATGATTTTCTAATGCATGCCACTCGATTTTAAAGCAATTATACAGCCCACCCTGTATACTAATGCCCTGTCTGGCACAGCCTGAGACAAGACATCCCAAACGACACCCAGACAGCTGGCCCCAACCTGGGCACATAGGACCCGCCATGGCTGTAGGTCGTCATCTCTTCCCAACCTCGGTTTTCAGGCTTCAGAACCTAGACCTTATCTCCAATCACTGCCCAGGGGTGAACGTGATGCAGAAATTAGAATTCCTCCTTCCCCATGGCCAGAAACCTTGTGGTTGGCATGTTGTCCAACGTTCAATGTGGGAAAACCTGCATTGTCCGAAAGGCCACGCCAGTGCTTGAGGGCCGCCTAGGGCACAGACATGCATTGTGACCTGCAGCGTGAGTCCCGTATTAAAGTAACGCCTCTCAGTGGCTGGACCAAGATCCTGCATATGGGGCTTGTCATATCCATAGGCCCCCAGGCTTAACCAGAGGGCGAGTATTCCAGTTGTCAGTACCCACTGCTATGCTCTAGAATCCCTCTACTGGGGGGACACATGAAGCAGAAAACAGGACACTTCCCTTCCCACAGAATGACCCCAAACTCTTGGGGGCTGGACAAACTACCAGAGAGGGAGACTTCTACGACCCATGAGGCAACTCCTACATTAAACGGCCATTGTGGACAAAACATCCAGAGACAAAAGCCTGAGCGACTGCCTCCCTCTCACCCTTCTTTCATATCCAGAGGAGCTCCCCTCATGGACTGTAGATCAGGCCTGCCGTAACCTCGGCCCCAAACCTGAGCTGAGTTAGGGTTTTTGGATGTCTGTCTGCACAGCCATGGCCCACACAGCCTCCAGGCTGGGGTCTCTGGAGCCACACCACAGAACTGTGCCTGCTCTCTCCTAAGAAACTGCCCATTCCATTGGCCACAACTCTACAAAATAGTAGAAACCTCAAGGTCCCCAAGGACATCCCACTACCGCAAGCCGCACTGGACAAATAGGGGCATTATGACACAAGCTGAGCAACTACTACCTCCATGCAGACACACAGACAGATATCCGCAGAGACAGAAGATTGAACCAGACAGGCCCCTAGGCCCTATTATGAACTCTTGCTTTGGTGTCCAGGTATCACTCCTCAGAGGCCTGGGTTCGAAGACCAGCATACGGGGCTTTCCTGAGGCACCAGACAGAAGACCTCTCATCTCCACGTGGGAAGCTTCCTTGTTGGAGTTGTGTCAAGCCCTTCGGGTTGGAGAATCCTGCAGAGTCCCTTAGCTACTGCCACATTCCAAGGTCTCCATGGCCACCAACCCACATTATGACTCATCCTCAGCAGAGTCCATTTAAACTCAGCCTTCTGGGTAGCTCACCCAAGAGCCTGCAGATTGAGCGTGCCTTGTCTCGACCAGGCAATGGGCAGGTGAGTTGGCGTTTTTCGGCATACATGCTTAGGGCCCTGCTCTCGAGTCTTTCTGTATGGGGCATCCTGGAACCATCCAATAGTACTCGACTTTCCTGAAGAAAGAAACTTTGAAATTTGGAGCAGCTCACAACTCCAAGCATAGGGAAACCTCCCTGGCCTCATGACGCCCCCACCCCCTTCAGGAAGGGGCCGTCATGGACACAAACTCCAGCTTGAGGCAACATCTGATACTCGCCCTGACCTCACCTGCAGGAGATCTCGATTCAGCCTCTGCAGAGTGGGCCTGCCATGCTCTTGGCCCCAAAACTCGTGCTAGCTTGTGTTTTCAGACTTCCTTCCTCACAATCCTGGCCACACCCCTCCAGTTTGGCAATTCTGGAGACACAATGCAGCACTCTGCCTGCCCTCCAGAAGAAAAATGTTGCCCTATAGGGCTAACCAGAAACGCCAAATGAGTAACAACCTGCATGCCACTCGACCATACCCCAATCATACAGTCTAGCCTGTGCACTAAAGCCCAGTCTGAAACAGCCTGAGGGCAGACCTCCAGTCCAACACCCAGACAGCTGGCCATACACAGAGCATATCACACCCACAATGGCTTTAGGCCATCATCTCTACCCAACCTCAGTTTTCACCTTCAGAACCTAGACCTTATCTCCACTCACTGCTCAGGAGTGAACGTGATGCAAGAATCAGAAATTCTCCTTCGCCTTGGCAAGAAACCTAGTGGTTGGCATGTTGTCCAATGTTCATTGTAGGAGAAAGCAGCATAGACTATGAGGCCCCACCTATCCCTGAGGGCCACAATTTGCACAAACACACATTGTGACCCTCAGCGTGAGCCCTATCCTCATGTAAAGCCTCTTAGTGACTGGAACAACAGCCCACATATGGGGCTTGCCAAGCCCCTAGTCCCCCAATCTCAACCAGAGTTCGAGATGTCTACTCACCCCTACTCAGGGCTCTACTCTGGAATCCCTCTTTGGTGGTATACCTGAGGTAAAAAAAAAAAAAAAATATATATATATATATATATATATATATATATATATATATATATATATACACACACAGAAAGGACTCTTCCCGTCCACAGAATGATCCCAACCACTTGGGATCAGGCCATATCACCAGAGAAAGAATTGTCCTTGGCCCTTGAAAACATCCCGAAATTCCACGGCCACCGTTGACACAAAATCCAGAGACAAAAGCCTGAGCAAGCGCCACATACTCGCCCTTTGTTCATAGCCTGGAAAATTCTCACGGTCTGTTGATCGAGCCTTCATACATAAATACCCAAACCTAAGCTGAGTTTGTGTTTTCAGAATTCTGTCCCCACAGGCATGGCCCACTCACCATCCATGCTGGGGCCCCTTGAGCCACACCTCAGGACTGTGGCTTCCCTCTCCCGGGGAATTCTGCCATTTCCATTGGCCACAACCCTATAGATTAGGAGAATCCTCCAAACTCCCCCAGGCCGTCTGAATTGTGTAGGCGGCCGAGGACACACAGGGATGATCTTTCACAAGTTAGGAAACCACCTCCACTCAGACCCAGAGACAGATATCCCCATAGAATAAGATTGAACTGGACGGGCACTTAGGTCGTAATCAGATCCATTGCTTTTGATTCCAGTCATCTCTCCTCAGAGGCCTGGTTTCCAATACCAGCATATGGGAGATTCCTTAGGCACTCATCAAAACAATTCTCTTCTCTACATAGGAAACATACTCTTTAGAGCTCCATCAAAACCTCCGGTTTTGAACATCCCTCAAGGCCCCGGATCAAGCACCCCATTCCAAGGTCTACATGGAGACAAATGCACATTATGACCCATCCTCAACTGCCCCATTTCAAAACACCCGCCTCCGTTGCTCCCCTAGATCCAGCAGATCGAACTTGCCTTGGCTCTATGAGACACCTGGAATGGGAGGTAGACTGCCCAGGCATCCATCCTTAGAATCCTGCTCTGGATAACTTCCTTATGGGATGTCCTGGAGCCATCCAACATGTCTCGACTATCCCACAGAAGGAATCATTGTGGTTTGGAGCATCTCACAATTCCCATCGTGGGAAAACCTCCATGTCCTCGTGACACCCTCCCCTTCATGAAAGGGCCGTCATGGACAGAAACTCCGACCTAAGTAAACGTCTGATCCTAGCTCTGTCTTCAGGTATACGGGATCTCGAATCATCTCTGCAGAGGGTGCCTGCCGTCCCCTCACCCCGAAATCTAAGTCTGGCTTGTGTTCTCAGATTTTTTTCCTCACACTCCTGGCCCACAAGCCTTCCAGTTTGGGAATTCTGGAGCCACTATGTGGCACTGTGTCTTCCCTCCAGAAGAAAAACTTTGCCCTCTGGGGCTACCCAGTAACCACAAATGAGTACCATCCTGCACGAAACTGACTGCACCCCAATGATACAGTCTAGCCTGGGCACTAATTCTCTGTCTGCCACAGCCTGAGCCTGCACCTCCCAACCCACAATCAACAGCTGGCCGAACACTGAGCACATCAGAAACACCATGGCCTTAGGGCTTCATCTCTTCCCAACCTCAGTTTTCAGGCTTCAGAACCTAGACCTTAAATCCAATCACAGTCCAGGAGTGAAAGTGTTGCAGAAATTAGAACTCCATCTTGCCAATTGCCAGAAAACTTGTGGTTCCCATACTGTGCAACGTTCAGTGTAGGAGAAACCAGCATGGTACATTAGGCCACGCCCTGACTTGAGGGGCTCCTTGGGCACAAAAACACATTGTGAAACTCAGTTTGAGACCTATCCTCAAGGAAGGCCTCTCAGTGTCTGGACCAAGAGCCCACATAAGGGGCTTGCCATATTCTCAGGTCCCAATGTTAACCAGAGTTCTGGTTGTCCAGTTGCCCCCACCCACGACTCTGCTCGGGAATCCCTCTTTTGGTGGTCCACCTGAGGTTAAAAAAAAAATAAACAAAAAAAACAGAAAGGCCCCCTCCCTTCCCACAGTATGACCCCATACTCTTGGGATCGGGTGAAATCCCCAGAATGGGAGCCTCATCCATGAGGACACCCCGACATTCCATGGCAATCGGTGAAACATTTCCAGAAAAAAAAAAAAAAAAGCATGAGCATGCACATCACATTCGCCCTTTGTTCATATCCCGAAGAGGTCTCCTCACGGTCTATAGATCGGGCCGGCCATACCTACATCCCACAACCTAAGTGGAGTTTGTGTTTTCAGACTTTTGTCCAAATAGCCCTGGACCACACACGCTCCTCACTTGGGTCCCTGGAGCCACACCTCAGGACTGTGCTTCCCTTTCAAGGGAATTCTTCCCATTCCATTGGCCACAACCTTGCAAATTAGGAAAAACCTCCAAAGTCACCGAGGCCATCCCAATAGTGTAGGCCGCCCAGGACAAACAGGGGTGATCTCAAACCAGCTGAGCAACTACCTCCACTCAGACAACAGATGTCCCCAGAGAAGAATATTGAACCGGACAGGCCCCTAGGCCCTAATCAGATCCATTGCTTTGGTTTCCAGGCATCTCTCATCAGAGGCCTCATTTCCAATACCAGCATATCGTGGTTTCCTGAGGCACCAATAAGAACAAATCTCGTCTCCCCATGGAAAACTTGCTCATTGGAGCTTTGTCATAAACTCTGGTTAAGAGAATCCTTCAGGGCCCTGGTGCCACTGCCCCATACCAAGGTCTCAATGGACTCAAACCACCATTAAGACCATCCTCAGGAAAGTCCATTTCAACTCAGCCCCCTCTGTTGCTACCCCAAGCCAGCAGATCAAACGTTTCTTGTTGCTAGGAGAAAATTGGAATGTGAGGCTGGCTGCCCAGGCATCCATACTTAGAACCCTGTTCTGGAAAAGTACCTTATAAGACGTCCTGGAGCCATCCAACAAATCTTAATTGTCCCACAGAAGGAATACTTGCGGTTTGGAGCATCTCACAACTCCAAAAGTGGGAAAACCCCCATGGCCTCATAATGCCCCCCCCTCCCTGAAGGGGCCAACACGGACAGAAACTCAAACCTGAGCCAAAGTCTGAACCTCGACCTGACTTCAGACACATGAGATCTCAATTCAGCTCTGCAGAGTGTGCCTGCCATGTCCTTGCCCCAAAACAAAGCCTAGCTTGTGTTCTCAGACTTCCATCCTCACTCTCCTGACCCACAATCCCTCCAGTTTGGGAATTCCGAAGCCACAATGCAGCACTCTGCCTGCCCTCCAGAAGAAAATCTTTGCCCTATGCTGCTAATAAGAAACCCCAAATGATTTTCTAATGCATGCCAATCGATTGTAAAGCAATTATACAGCCCACCCTGTATACTAATGCCCTGTCTGGCACAGCCTGAGACAAGACATCCCAAACGACACCCAGACAGCTGGCCCCAACCTGGGCACATAGGACCCGCCATGGCTGTAGGTCGTCATCTCTTCCCAACCTCGGTTTTCAGGCTTCAGAACCTAGACCTTATCTCCAATCACTGCCCAGGGGTGAACATGATGCAGAAATTAGAATTCCTCCTTCCCCATGGCCAGAAACCTTGTGGTTGGCATGTTGTCCAACGTTCAATGTGGGAAAACCTGCTTTGTCCGAAAGGCCACGCCAGTGCTTGAGGGCCGCCTAGGGCACAGACATGCATTGTGACCTGCAGCGTGAGTCCCGTATTAAAGTAACGCCTCTCAGTGGCTGGACCAAGATCTTGCATATGGGGCTTGTCATATCCATAGGCCCCCAGGCTTAACCAGAGGGCGAGTATTCCAGTTGTCAGTACCCACTGCTATGCTCTAGAATCCCTCTACTGGGGGGACACATGAAGCAGAAAACAGGACACTTCCCTTCCCACAGAATGACCCCAAACTCTTGGGGGCTGGACAAACTACCAGAGAGGGAGACTTCTACGACCCATGAGGCAACTCCTACATTAAACGGCCATTGTGGACAAAACATCCAGAGACAAAAGCCTGAACGACTGCCTCCCACTCACCCTTCTTTCATATCCAGAGGAGCTCCCCTCATGGACTGTAGATCAGGCCTGCCGTAACCTCGGCCCCAAACCTGAGCTGAGTTAGGGTTTTTGGATGTCTGTCTGCACAGCCATGGCCCACACAGCCTCCAGGCTGGGGTCTCTGGAGCCACACCACAGAACTGTGCCTGCTCTCTCCTAAGAAACTGCCCATTCCATTGGCCACAACTCTACAAAATAGTAGAAACCTCAAGGTCCCCAAGGACATCCCACTACCGCAAGCCGCACTGGACAAATAGGGGCATTATGACACAAGCTGAGCAACTACTACCTCCATGCAGACACACAGACAGATATCCGCAGAGACAGAAGATTGAACCAGACAGGCCCCTAGGCCCTATTATGAACTCTTGCTTTGGTGTCCAGGTATCACTCCTCAGAGGCCTGGGTTCGAAGACCAGCATACGGGGCTTTCCTGAGGCACCAGACAGAAGACCTCTCATCTCCACGTGGGAAGCTTCCTTGTTGGAGTTGTGTCAAGCCCTTCGGGTTGGAGAATCCTGCAGAGTCCCTTAGCTACTGCCACATTCCAAGGTCTCCATGGCCACCAACCCACATTATGACTCATCCTCAGCAGAGTCCATTTAAACTCAGCCTTCTGGGTAGCTCACCCAAGAGCCTGCAGATTGAGCGTGCCTTGTCTTGACCAGGCAATGGGAAGGTGAGTTGGCGTTTTTGACATCCATGCTTAGGGCCCTGCTCTGGAGTCTTTCTGTATGGGGCATCCTGGAACCATCCAATAGTACTCGACTGTCCTGAAGAAGGAAACTTTGAAGTTTGGAGCAGCTCACAACTCCCAGCGTAGGGAAACCTCCCTGGCCTCATGACGACCCCACCCCCTTCAGAAAGGGGCCGTCATGGACACAAACTCCAGCTTGAGGCAACATCTGATACTCGCCCTGACCTCACCTGCAGGAGATCTTGATTCAGCCTCTGCAGAGTGGGCCTGCCATGCTCTTGGCCCCAAAACTCGTGCTAGCTTGTGTTTTCAGACTTCCTTCCTCACAATCCTGGCCACACCCCTCCAGTTTGGCAATTCTGGAGACACAATGCAGCACTCTGCCTGCCCTCCAGAAGAAAAATGTTGCCCTATAGGGCTAACCAGAAACGCCAAATGAGTAACAACCTGCATGCCACTCGACCATACCCCAATTATACAGTCTAGCCAGTGCACTAAAGCCCTGTCTGACACAGCCTGAGGACAGACCTCCAGTCCAACACCCAGACAGCTGGCCGTACACAGAGCATATCACACCCACAATGGCTTTAGGCCATCATCTCTACCCAACCTCAGTTTTCACCTTCAGAACCTAGACCTTATCGCCACTCACTGTTCAGGAGTGAACGTGATGCAAGAATCAGAACTTCTCCTTCACCTTGGCAAGAAACCTAGTTGTTGGCATGTTGTCCAATGTTCATTGTAGGAGAAAGCAGCATGGAGTATGAGGCCCCAACTATCCCTGAGGCCCAAATTTGCACAAAAACACATTGTGACCCTCAGCGTGAGCCCTATCCTCATGTAAAGCCTCTTAGTGACTGGAACAACAGCCCACATATGGGGCTTGCCAAGCCCCTAGTCCCCCAATCTCAACCAGAGTTCGAGATGTCTAGTCACCCCTACTCAGGGCTCTACTCGGGAATCCCTCTTTGGTGGGACACCTGAGGTAAAATATATATATATATATATATATATATATATATATATATATATATATATACAGCAAGGACTCTTCCAATCCACAGAATGTTCCCAACCACATGGGATCAGGCCATATAACCAGAGAAAGAATTGTCCATGGCCCTTGAGGACATCCCGAAATTCCACGGCCACCGTTGACACAAAATCCAGAGACAAAAGCCTGAGCAAGCGCCACATACTCGCCCTTTGTTCATAGCCCGGAAAATTCTCACGGTCTGTAGATCGAGCCTTCATACATACATCCCCAAACCTAAGCTGAGTTTGTCTTTTCAGAATTCTGTCCCCACAGGCTTGGCCTACACACCATCCAAGCTGGGGCCCCTGGAGCCACACCTCAGGACTGTGGCTTCCCTCTCCAGGGGAATCCTGCCATTTCCATTGGCCACAACCATATAGATTAGGAGAATCCTCCAAACTCCCCCAGGCCATCTGAATTGTGTTGGCTGCCCAGGACAAACAGGGATAATCTTCACAAGTTAGGAAACTACCACCACTCAGACCCAGAGACAGATATCCCCATAGAATTAGATTGAACTTGACAGGCACTTATGTCCTAACCAGATCCATTGCTTTTGATTCCAGTCATCTCTCCTCAGAGGCCTGGTTTCCAATACCAGCATATGGGAGATTCCTTAAGCACTCATCAAAACAATTCTCTTCTCTACATAGGAAACATACTCTTTAGAGCTCCATCAAAACCTCCGGTTATGAACATCCCTCAAGGCCCCGGATCAAACACCCCATTCCAAGGTGTACATGGACACAAATGCACATTATGACCCATCCTCAACTCTCCCATTTCAAAACACCCGCCTCGGTTGCTCCTCTGATCCAGCAGATCGAACTTGCCTTGGCTCTATGAGACACCTGGAATGGGAGGCAGGCTGCCCAGGCATACATCCTTAGAACCCTGCTCTGGATAATTTCCTTATGGGATGTCCTGGAGCCATCCAACAGGTCTCGACGGTCCCACAAAAGGAATCATTGCGGTTTGGAGCATCTCACAATTCCCATCGTGGGAAAACCTCCATGTCCTCGTGACACCCTCCCCTTCATGAAGGGGCCGTCGTGACAGAGACTCCGATCTAAGCCAACGTCTGATCCTAGCTCTGTCTTCAGGTATACAGGATCTCAAATCATCTCTGCAGAGGGTGCCTGCCGTCCCCTCACCCCGAAATCTAAGTCTGGCTTGTGTTCTCAGAATTTTTTCCTCACACTCCTGGACCACAAGCCTTCCAGTTTGGGAATTCTGGAGACACTATGTGGCACTGTGTCTTCCCTCCAGAAGAAAAACGTTGCCCTCTGGGGCTACCCAGTAACCACAAATGAGTACTATCCTGCACGAACTTTGGACAACGTGCCAACCACAAGGGTTCTTGCCATGGGTAAGGAGGAGTCCTGATTTCTGCATCACACTCACCCCTGGGCAGTGATTGGAGATAAGGTCTCGGTTCTGAAGCCTGAAAACTGAGGTAGGGAAGAGATGATGACCTAAGGCCATGGCGGGTTTTATGTGCTCAGTGTGCGGTCAGCGTTCTGGGTGTTGGTCAGGAGGTCCCGGCTCAGGTTGTGTTCGACAGTGCATTAGTGCTCAGGTTAGACTATATAATTTGGGTAAAGTCGAGTGCTGTGTAGGTTTACCCTCATTTAAGGTGCCTGGGCAGCTCATGAGGCAATAATTTTTTTTCTAGAGGGCAGGCAGAGTGCTGCATTGTGGGTCCGGAATTGCCAAACTTGAGGGCTTCGGGGCCAGGAGTGTGAGGACGGAAGTCTGAGAAGACAAGCTAGACTTGGGTTTCAGGGCGAGGGCACGGCAGGTACCCCCTGCAGATCTGAACCAATATCTCATGCATCTGAAGTCAGGGCGAGGATCAGACGTTGGCTCAGGTTGGAGTTTCTGAGCATGATGGCCGCTTCATGAAGGGAGCGGAATCTCGAGGCCATTGAGGTTTTCCCACGTTGGGAGTTGTGGGATGCCCCCTTCAAGGATTCCTTCTGCGGGACAATTGAGACCTGTTGGACAGCACCAGGACATCCCATATGAAATGACTCCAGAGCATGGTTCGCAGATGGATGCCTGGGCAGCCTGCCTCGCATTCCAATTGTCTCCTAGCAACAAGACTGTTTAGATCTGATGGCTCTGCTGGAGCAACCGGGGTGGCTGAGTTGAAATGGACTTTCCTGAGGATGGGTCCTAATGTGTTTTTGTGTCCATGAGGGCCTTGGAATGGGGCGGTGGCACCGGGACCCAGAAGTACTCTCCTAAGCTTTGGACATGGCTCCCATGCACAGGTTTCCTTGTGAAGACGAAATGAGTTCTGATGGGTGCCTCAGGAAAACCCCTATGCTCGTATTGGAATCAGGCTTTTGAGGACACATGCCTGTAACCCAAAGCAATGGATCCTATTATGGCCTAGGGTCCTGTCTGGTTCAATCTTCTTCTCTGGGGACATCCATCTATGGTATGAGTGGAGGTCGATAATCAGCTGGTGACAGACAGCCCTTGTTTGTTCCGGGCGACCCACACTATTGGGATGGCCTCAGGGACTTTGGAGGTTGCTCCTAATTTGTACGATTTTGGACCATGAAATGGGCAGAATTCCCATGGATTGATAGGCACAGTCCTAATGTGTGGCTCCAGGGGCCCAGCCTGGAGGGTCTGTGGCCCAAGACGTTGAGGACGGAAGTCTGAAAACACAAACTCAGCTTAGGTTTGGGGACGTAGGTATGGCAGGCCCGATCGACAAACCAGGAGAAGAAATCTTCAGGATATGAAGAAAGTGCGAGTCTGAGGCGCTTGCTCAGGCTTTTGTCTCTGGATTTTGTATCAGCGATGGCCGTGGAATGTCGGGGAGGCCTCATGGGCCATGGACGAATCTTCCTCTCTGAGGATTTGGCCCGATTCCAAATTGCTTTTCGTCAATCTGTGGGATGGGAGGACTCATTTCAGTTTTGATACCTCAGGTGTCCCACCAAATGAGGAATTCCAAAGCCATGCCGTGGGGAAGACTGAAGGGTCAACCCGAACTATGGTTAAAAATTGGGGCCTAGGGTCATGGCAAGCCCAATATGCTATCTCTTCATCCAGCCACTGAGCGGCCTTACTTGAGGACTGGGCTCAGCCTGAGCGTCACAATGTGTGTTTGTGACCAATGTGTCCTGCGAGCATGGGCGGGGCCTCATGGGCCACACTGGTTTCAACTACACTGAACGTTGGACAACATGCCAACCACAAGGTTTCTTGCCATGGGGAAGGAGTTCTGATTTCTGCATCACCTTCAACCCTGGGCAGTGATTGGAGATAAGGTCTAGGTTCTGAAACCTGAAAACCGATGTTGGGAAGAGAAGACGACCTAAGGCCATGGCGGCTCGATGTGCTCAGTGTGCGGCCAGCTGTCTGGGAGGGTCCAGGCGGTCCAGGCTCAGGCTGTGTCAGAAAGGGCATTAGTGCCCTGGTCAGCCTATGTATTTGGGGTACAGCCATGGTCGGTGCAGTTGGATCCTCATTTGGGCTTACTGGGTAGCCCCAGAGGACAATGTTTTTCTTCTGGAGGGCCGGCAGAGTGCTGCATTGTAGTTCTGGATTGCCAAACTGGAGGGCTTGTGGGCCTGTAGTCTTACGACTAAAGTCTGAGAACACAAGCTAGGCTTAGGTTTCTGGGTGAGGCCATGGCAGGCACAATCTACAGACCTGAATCGAGATCTCGTGCATCTGAAGTCAGGGCGAGGATCAGACGATCACTCAGGTTGGAGTTTCTGTCCCTGATGGCCCCTTCATGAATGGGGGGGGGAGCATCACGAGGCCATGGGTGTTTTCCCACGATGGGAGTTGTGAGAAGCTCCAAACTGCAGAGAGTCTTCTGCAGGACAATTGAGACCTGTTGTTTGGCTCCAGGCCAATGATTCTGAGCAGGGTTCTAAGGATGAATGGCTGGGTAGCCCACCTCGCATTCCAATTGTCTCGTAGCAACAAGACAGGTTAGATGTCCTGGATCTGTGGGGAGCAACCGAGGACGCTGAGTTGAAATGGACACCCCTGGGGATGGGTCCTAACGTGCTTTTGTGTCTATGGAGACCTTGGAATGAAGCGGTGGCACTGGGGCCCTAAAGGGTTCTCCTAAACAAAGGATTTGACACAGCTCCAACGTGCAAGTTTCACATGTGTAGATGAGATGTTTTCTGATGGGTGAGTCAAGAAACAGCTATATTCTGCTTTAGAAATCCAGGCCTCTGAAAAGAGATGCCTGGAAACCAAAGCAATGGATCTGATTAGTGCCTAGGGGCCTGTTCTTTCCTTTTTACCTCTGGGGACATCTGTCTATGGGTCTGAGTGCAGGTGGGTACTCAGTTGGGCTCGGATTGCCCCTGTTTTTCCTGGGAAGCCACCACTATTGAGATGGATCAGGGACTTTGGAGATTTATTCTATGAGAAGGGTTGTCGCCATTGGAATGGGCACACACAATTCCCATGGAGAGGGCAAGTACAGTCCTCAGGTTTGGCTCCAGGGGCCTGAGCCTGTAGGTTGTGTAGGCCAGGGCTGTTTGGACAGTTGTCTGAAGACACCAACTCGGCTTATGTTTCGGGTCATAGGTATGGCAGGACTGATTTATAGACCATGAGGAGAACTCTTCGGGATTTGAAAGAAGGGCGATGTGAGGCTCCTGCTCAAGTTTTGTCTCTGGATATCGTGTCACTCTTGGTCGTGGAATTTCTGGGTGACTTCATGGGAAATGGACGAGTCTTACTCTCTGGTGGTTTGGCCCCGTCCAAAGAGTTTGCGGTCATTCTGTGGGCTGGAAGAAGTTCGTTTTTTTTGTTTTTTTTTTGTTGTTGTTGTTTTCTTTTTTAACCTCAGGTGTCCCACCAAATGATGGATTCCAGAGTAGAGCCCTGGGGAGGGGCGACTGGACAATCAGAAATCTGGTTAAAAATTGGGGCCTAGGGACATGTCAAGCCCATTATGACATCTAATGTTCCAGCCACTGAGAGGACTTACTAGAGGACAGGACTCATGCTGAGGGTCACAATGCGTGTGTATGCACTCGAAATACTCAAGAATGGGCGGGGCCTCAGGGTGAATGCTGGTTTCTCCTACACTGAACTTTGGACAACGTGCCAACCACAAGGGTTCTTGCCATGGGTAAGGAGGAGTCCTGATTTCGGCATCACACTCACCCCTGGGCAGTGATTGGAGATAAGGTCTCGGTTCTGAAGCCTGAAAACTGAGGTAGGGAAGAGATGATGACCTAAGGCCATGGCGGGTTTTATGTGCTCAGTGTGCGGTCAGCTTTCTGGGTGTTGGTCAGGAGGTCCGGGCTCAGGTTGTGTTCGACAGTGCATTAGTGCCCAGGTTAGACTATATAATTTGGGTAAAGTCGAGTGCTGTGTAGGTTTACCCTCATTTAAGGTGCCTGGGCAGCTCATGAGGCAATAATTTTTTTTCTAGAGGGCAGGCAGAGTGCTGCATTGTGGGTCCGGAATTGCCAAACTTGAGGGCTTCGGGGCCAGGAGTGTGAGGACGGAAGTCTGAGAAGACAAGCTAGACTTGGGTTTCAGGGCGAGGGCACGGCAGGTACCCCCTGCAGATCTGAACCAATATCTCATGCATCTGAAGTCAGGGCGAGGATCAGACGTTGGCTCAGGTTGGAGTTTCTGAGCATGACGGCCGCTTCATGAAGGGAGCGGAATCTCGAGGCCATTGAGGTTTTCCCACGTTGGGAGTTGTGGGATGCCCCCTTCAAGGATTCCTTCTGCGGGACAATTGAGACCTGTTGGACAGCACCAGGACATCCCATATGAAATGACTCCAGAGCATGGTTCGCAGATGGATGCCTGGGCAGCCTGCCTCGCATTCCAATTGTCTCCTAGCAACAAGACTGTTTAGATCTGATGGCTCTGCTGGAGCAACCGGGGTGGCTGAGTTGAAATGGACTTTCCTGAGGATGGGTCCTAATGTGTTTTTGTGTCCATGAGGGCCTTGGAATGGGGCGGTGGCACCGGGACCCAGAAGTACTCTCCTAAGCTTTGGACATGGCTCCCATGCACAGGTTTCCTTGTGAAGACGAAATGAGTTCTGATGGGTGCCTCAGGAAAACCCCTATGCTCGTATTGGAATCAGGCTTTTGAGGACACATGCCTGTAACCCAAAGCAATGGATCCTATTATGGCCTAGGGTCCTGTCTGGTTCAATCTTCTTCTCTGTGGACATCCATCTATGGTATGAGTGGAGGTCGATAATCAGCTGGTGACAGACAGCCCTTGTTTGTTCCGGGCGACCCACACTATTGGGATGGCCTCAGGGACTTTGGAGGTTGCTCCTAATTTGTACGATTTTGGACCATGAAATGGGCAGAATTCCCATGGATTGATAGGCACAGTCCTAATGTGTGGCTCCAGGGGCCCAGCCTGGAGGGTCTCTGGCCCAAGACGTTGAGGACGGAAGTCTGAAAACACAAACTCAGCTTAGGTTTGGGGACGTAGGTATGGCAGGCCCGATCGACAAACCAGGAGAAGAAATCTTCAGGATATGAAGAAAGTGCGAGTCTGAGGCGCTTGCTCAGGCTTTTGTCTCTGGATTTTGTATCAGCGATGGCCGTGGAATGTCGGGGAGGCCTCATGGGCCATGGACGAATCTTCCTCTCTGAGGATTTGGCCCGATTCCAAATTGCTTTTCGTCAATCTGTGGGATGGGAGGACTCATTTCAGTTTTGATACCTCAGGTGTCCCACCAAATGAGGAATTCCAAAGCCATGCCGTGGGGAAGACTGAAGGGTCAACCCGAACTATGGTTAAAAATTGGGGCCTAGGGGCATGGCAAGCCCAATATGCTATCTCTTCATCCAGCCACTGAGCGGCCTTACTTGAGGACTGGGCTCAGCCTGAGCGTCACAATGTGTGTTTGTGACCAATGTGTCCTGCGAGCATGGGCGGGGCCTCATGGGCCACACTGGTTTCAACTACACTGAACGTTGGACAACATGCCAACCACAAGGTTTCTTGCCATGGGGAAGGAGTTCTGATTTCTGCATCACCTTCAACCCTGGGCAGTGATTGGAGATAAGGTCTAGGTTCTGAAACCTGAAAACCGATGTTGGGAAGAGAAGACGACCTAAGGCCATGGCGGCTCGATGTGCTCAGTGTGCGGCCAGCTGTCTGGGAGTGTCCAGGCGGTCCAGGCTCAGGCTGTGTCAGAAAGGGCATTAGTGCCCTGGTCAGCCTATGTATTTGGGGTACAGCCATGGTCGGTGCAGTTTGATCCTCATTTGGGGTTACTGGGTAGCCCCAGTGGACAATGTTTTTCTTCTGGAGGGCCGGCAGAGTGCTGCATTGTAGTTCTGGATTGCCAAACTGGAGGGCTTGTGGGCCTGTAGTCTTACGACTAAAGTCTGAGAACACAAGCTAGGCTTAGGTTTCTGGGTGAGGCCATGGCAGGCACAATCTACAGACCTGAATCGAGATCTCGTGCATCTGAAGTCAGGGCGAGGATCAGACGATCGCTCAGGTTGGAGTTTCTGTCCCTATGGCCCCTTCATGAATGGGGGGGCATCACGAGGCCATGGGTGTTTTCCCACGATGGGAGTTGTGAGAAGCTCCAAACTGCAGAGAGACTTCTGCAGGACAATTGAGACCTGTTGTTTGGCTCCAGGCCAATGATTATGAGCAGGGATCTAAGGATGGATCGATGGGTAGCCCACCTCGCATTTTAATTGTCTCCTAGCAACAAGACAGGTTAGATCTCCTGGATCTGTGGGGAGAAACCGAGGACGCTGAGTTGTTATGGACACCCCTGGGTATGGATCCTAACGTGCTTTTGTGTCTATGGAGACTTTGGAATGAAGCGGTGGCACTGGGGCCCTAAAGGGTTCTCCTAAACAGAGGCTTTGACACAGCTCCAACGTGCAAGTTTCCCATGTGTAGTTGAGATGTTTTATGATGGGTGAGTCAAGAAAAAGCTATATGCTGCTTTTGAAATCCAGGAATCTGAGGAGAGATGCCTGGAAACCAAAGCAATGGATCTGATTAGTGCCTAGGGGCCTGTTCTTTCCTTTTTACCTCTGGGGACATCTGTCTATGGGTCTGAGTGCAGGTAGGTGCTCAGTTGGGCTCAGATTGCCCCTGTTTTTCCTGGGAAGCCACCACTATTGAGATGGATCAGGGACTTTGGAGGTTTATCCTATTAGAAGGGTTGTGGCCATTGGAATGGGCACACACAATTCCCTTGGAGAGGGCAAGTACAGTCCTCAGGTTTGGCTCCAGGGGCCTGAGCCTGTAGGTTGTGTAGGCCAGGGCTGTTTGGACAGTTGTCTGAAAACACAAACTCGGCTTATGTTTCGAGTCATAGGTATGGCAGGACTGATCTACAGACCATGAGGAGAACTCTTCGGGATTTGAAAGAAGGGCGAGTGTGAGGCTCTGCTCAAGTTTTTGTCACTGGATATCGTGTCACTCATGGTCGTGGAATTTCTGGGTGACTTCATGGGAAATGGACGAGTCTTACTCTCTGGTGGTTTGGCCCCGTCCAAAGAGTTTGCGGTCATTCTGTGGGCTGGAAGAAGTACGTTTTTTTTTGTTTTGTTTTTGTTGTTGTTTTTTTCTTTTTTAACCTCAGGTGTCCCACCAAATGATGGATTCCAGAGTAGAGCCCTGGGAAGGGGCGAGTGGACAATCAGAAATCTGGTTAAAAATTGGGGCCTAGGGACATGTCAAGCCCATTATGACATCTAATGTTCCAGCCACTGAGAGGACTTACTAGAGGACAGGACTCATGCTGAGGGTCACAATGCGTGTGTATGCGCTCGTAATACTCAAGAATGGGCGGGGCCTCAGGGTGAATGCTGGTTTCTCCTACACTGAACTTTGGACAACGTGCCAACCACAAGGGTTCTTGCCATGGGTAAGGAGGAGTCCTGATTTCTGCATCACACTCACCCCTGGGCAGTGATTGGAGATAAGGTCTCGGTTCTGAAGCCTGAAAACTGAGGTAGGGAAGAGATGATGACCTAAGGCCATGGCGGGTTTTATGTGCTCAGTGTGCGGTCAGCGTTCTGGGTGTTGGTCAGGAGGTCCCGGCTCAGGTTGTGTTCGACAGTGCATTAGTGCCCAGGTTAGACTATATAATTTGGGTAAAGTCGAGTGCTGTGTAGGTTTACCCTCATTTAAGGTGCCTGGGCAGCTCATGAGGCAATAATTTTTTTTCTAGAGGGCAGGCAGAGTGCTGCATTGTGGGTCCGGAATTGCCAAACTTGAGGGCTTCGGGGCCAGGAGTGTGAGGACGGAAGTCTGAGAAGACAAGCTAGACTTGGGTTTCAGGGCGAGGGCACGGCAGGTACCCCCTGCAGATCTGAACCAATATCTCATCCTTCTGAAGTCAGGGCGAGGATCAGACGTTGGCTCAGGGTGGAGTTTCTTTGCATGATGGCCGCTTCATGAAGGGAGCGGAATCTCGAGGCCATTGAGGTTTTCCCACGTTGGGAGTTGTGGGATGCCCCCTTCAAGGATTCCTTCTGCGGGACAATTGAGACCTGTTGGACAGCTCCAGGACATCCCATATGGAATGACTCCAGAGCACGGTTCGCGGATGGATGCCTGGGAAGCCCGCCTCGCATTCCAATTGTCTCCTAGCAACAAGACTGTTTAGATCTGATGGCTCTGCGGGAGCAACCGGGGTGGCTGAGTTGAAATGGACTTTCCTGCGGATGGGTCCTAATGTGTTTTTGTGTCCATGAGGGCCATGGAATGGGGCGGTGGCACCGGGACCCTGAAGTACTCTCCTAAGCTTTGGACATGGCTCCCATGCTCAGGTTTCCTTGTGGAGACGAGATGAGTTCTGATGGGTGCCTCAGGAAAACCCCTATGCTCGTATTGGAATAGGCTTTTAGGACACATGCCTGAAACCCAAAGCAATGGATCCTATTATGGCCTAGGGTCCTGTCTGTTTCAATCTTCTTCTCTGGGGACATCCATCTATGGTATGAATGGAGTCGATTATCAGCTGGTGTCAGACAGCCCTTGTTTGTTCCGGGCGACCCACACTATTGGGATGGCCTCAGGGACTTTGGAGGTTTCTCCTAATTTGTACGATTCTGGACCATGGAATGGGCAGAATTCCCATGGATTGGAAAGCACAGTCCTAATGTGTGGCTCCAGGGGCCCAGCCTGGAGGGTGTGTGGCCCAAGACGTTGAGGACAGAAGTATGAAAACACAAACTCAGCTTATGTTTGGGGACGTAGGTATGGCAGGCCCGATCAACAAACCATGAGAAGAACTCTTCAGGATATGAAGAAAGTGCGAGTCTAGGCGCTAGCTCAGGCTTTTGTCTCTGGATTTTGTATCAGCGATGGCCGTGGAATGTCGGGGAGGCCTCATGGGCCATGGACGAATCTTCCTCTCTGAGGATTTGGCCCGATTCCCAATTGCTTTTCGTCAATCTGTGGGATGGGAGGACTCATTTCAGTTTTGTTATCTCAGATGTCCCACCAAAAGAGGAATTCCAAAGCCAAGCCGTGGGGAAGACTGAAGGGACAACCCGAACTATGGTTAAAAATTGGGGCCTAGGGGCATGGCAAGCCCAATATGCTATCTCTTCATCCGGCCACTGAGTGACCTTACTTGAGGACTGGGCTCAGCCTGAGCGTCACAATGTGTGTTTGTGACCAATGTGGCCCGCCAGCATGGGCGGGGCCTCATGGGCCACACTGGTTTCAACTACACTGAACGTTGGACAACATGCCAACCACAAGGTTTTTTGCATGGGGGGAAGGAGTTCTGATTTCTGCATCACCTTCAACCCTGGGCAGTGATTGGAGATAAGGTCTAGGTTCTGAAACCTGAAAACCGAGGTTGGGAAGAGATGACGACCTAAGGCCATGGCGGCTCGATGTGCTCAGTGTGCGGCCAGCTGTCTGGGAGGGTCCACGGGGTCCAGGCTCAGGCTGTGTCAGAAAGGGCATTAGTGCCCTGGTCAGCCAACGTATTTGGGGTACAGCCAAGGTCGGTGCAGGTTGATCCTCATTTGGGGTTACTGGGTAGCCCCAGAGGACAATGTTTTTCTTCTGGAGGGCCGGCAGAGTGCTGCATTGTAGATCTGGATTGACAAACTGGAGGGCTTGTGGGCCAGTAGTCTGACGACAAAAGTCTGAGAACACAAGCTAGGCTTAGGTTTCTGGGTGAGGCCATGGCAGGCACAATCTACAGACCTGAATCGAGATCTCGTGCATCTGAAGTCACGGCGAGGATAAGACGATCGCTCAGGTTGGAGTTTCTGTCCCTGATGGCCCCTTCATGAATGGGGGGTCATCACGAGGCCATGGGTGTTTTCCCACGAGGGGAGTTGTGAGAAGCTCCAAACTGCAGAGAGTCTTCTGCAGGACAATTGAGACCTGTTGTTTGGCTCCAGGCCAATGATTCTGAGCAGGGTTCTAAGGATGGATGGAGTAGCGCACCTCGCATTCCAATTGTCTCCTAGCAACAAGACAGGTTAGATGTCCTGGATCTGTGGGGAGCAACCGAGGACGCTGAGTTGAAATGGACACCCCTGGGGATGGATCCTAACGTGCTTTTGTGTCTATGGAGACTTTGGAATGAAGCGGTGGCACTGGGGCCCTAAAGGGTTCTCCTAAACAGAGGCTTTGACACAGCTCCAACGTGCAAGTTTCCCATGTGTAGATGAGATGTTTCTGATGGGTGAGTCAAGAAACAGCTATATGCTGCTTTTGAAATCCAGGAATCTGAGGAGAGATGCCTGGAAACCAAAGCAATGGATCTGATTCGTGCCTAGGGGCCTGTTCTTTCCTTTTTACCTCTGGGGACATCTGTCTATGGGTCTGAGTGCAGGTAGGTGCTCAGTTGGGCTCAGATTGCCCCTGTTTTTCCTAGGAAGCCACCACTATTGAGATGGATCAGGGACTTTGGAGGTTTATCCTATTAGAAGGGTTGTGGCCATTGGAATGGGCACACACAATTCCCTTGGAGAGGGCAAGTACAGTCCTCAGGTTTGGCTCCAGGGGCCTGAGCCTGTAGGTTGTGTAGGCCAGGGCTGTTTGGACAGTTGTCTGAAAACACAAACTCGGCTTATGTTTCGGGTCATAGGTATGGCAGGACTGATCTACAGACCATGAGGAGAACTCTTCGGGATTTGAAAGAAGGGCGAGTGTGAGGCTCTGCTCAAGTTTTTGTCACTGGATATCATGTCACTAATAGTCGTGGAATTTCTGGGTGACTTCATGGGAAATGGACGAGTCTTACTCTCTGGTGGCTTGGCCCCGTCCAAAGAGTTTGCGGTCATTCTGTGGGCTGGAAGAAGTACGTTTTTTTTTTTGTTTTGTTTTTGTTGTTGTTTTTTTCTTTTTTAACCTCAGGTGTCCCACCAAATGATGGATTCCAGAGTAGAGCCCTGGGGAGGGGCGACTGGACAATCAGAAATCTGGTTAAAAATTGGGGCCTAGGGACATGTCAAGCCCATTATGACATCTAATGGTCCAGCCACTGAGAGGACTTACTAGAGGACAGGACTCATGCTGAGGGTCACCATGCGTGTGTATGCACTCGTAATACTCAAGAATGGGCGGGGCCTCAGGGTGAATGCTGGTTTCTCCTACACTGAACTTTGGACAACGTGCCAACCACAAGGGTTCTTGCCATGGGTAAGGAGGAGTCCTGATTTCTGCATCACACTCACCCCTGGGCAGTGATTGGAGATAAGGTCTCGGTTCTGAAGCCTGAAAACTGAGGTAGGGAAGAGATGATGACCTAAGGCCATGGCGGGTTTTATGTGCTCAGTGTGCGGTCAGCGTTCTGGGTGTTGGTCAGGAGGTCCCGGCTCAGGTTGTGTTCGACAGTGCATTAGTGCTCAGGTTAGACTATATAATTTGGGTAAAGTCGAGTGCTGTGTAGGTTTACCCTCATTTAAGGTGCCTGGGCAGCTCATGAGGCAATAATTTTTTTTCTAGAGGGCAGGCAGAGTCCTGCATTGTGGGTCCGGAATTGCCAAACTTGAGGGCTTCGGGGCCAGGAGTGTGAGGACGGAAGTCTGAGAAGACAAGCTAGACTAGGGTTTCAGGGCGAGGGCACGTCAGGTACCCCCTGCAGATCTGAACCAATATCTCATGCATCTGAAGTCAGGGCGAGGATCAGACGTTGGCTCAGGGTGGAGTTTCTTTGCATGATGGCCGCTTCATGAAGGGAGCGGAATCTCGAGGCCATTGAGGTTTTCCCACGTTGGAAGTTGTGGGATGCCCCCTTCAAGGATTCCTTCTGCGGGACAATTGAGACCTGTTGGACAGCTCCAGGACATCCCATATGGAATGACTCCAGAGCACGGTTTGCGGATGGATGCCTGGGAAGCCTGCCTCGCATTCCAATTGTCTCCTAGCAACAAGACAGTTTAGATATGATGGCTCTGCGGGAGCAACCGGGGTGGCTGAGTTGAAATGGACTTTCCTGAGGATGGGTCCTAATGTGTTTTTGTGTCCATGAGGGCCTTGGAATGGGGCGGTGGCACCGGGACCCTGAAGTACTCTCCTAAGCTTTGGACATGGCTCCCATGCACAGGTTTCCTTGTGGAGACGAGATGAGTTCTGATGGGTGCCTCAGGAAAACCCCTATGCTCGTATTGGTATAGGCTTTTGAGGACACATGCCTGAAACCCAAAGCAATGGATCCTATTATGGCCTAGGGTCCTGTCTGGTTCAATCTTCTTCTCTGGGGACATCCATCTATGGTATGAGTGGAGGTCGATTATCAGCTGGTGTCAGACAGCCCTTGTTTGTTCCGGGCGACCCACACTATTGGGATGGCCTCAGGGACTTTGGAGGTTTCTCCTAATTTGTACGATTCTGGACCATGGAATGGGCAGAATTCCCATGGATTGGAAGGCACAGTCCTAATGTGTGGCTCCAGGGGCCCAGCCTGGAGGGTGTGTGGCCCAAGACGTTGAGGACAGAAGTATGAAAACACAAACTCAGCTTATGTTTGGGGACGTTGGTATGGCAGGCCCGATCGACAAACCATGAGAAGAAGTCTTCAGGATATGAAGAAAGTGCGAGTCTGAGGCGCTTGCTCAGGCTTTTGTCTCTGGATTTTGTATCAGCGATGGCCGTGGAATGTCGGGGAGGCCTCATGGGCCATGGACGAATCTTCCTCTCTGAGGATTTGGCCCGATTCCCAATTGCTTTTCGTCAATCTGTGGGATGGGAGGACTCATTTCAGTTTTGTTATCTCAGATGTCCCACCAAAAGAGGAATTCCAAAGCCAAGCCGTGGGGAAGACTGAAGGGACAACCCGAACTATGGTTAAAAATTGGGGCCTAGGGGCATGGCAAGCCCAATATGCTATCTCTTCATCCAGCCACTGAGTGACCTTACTTGAGGACTGGGCTCAGCCTGAGCGTCACAATGTGTGTTTGTGACCAATGTGGCCCGCGAGCATGGGCGGGGCCTCATGGGCCACACTGGTTTCAACTACACTGAACGTTGGACAACATGCCAACCACAAGGTTTTTTGCCATGGGGGGAAGGAGTTCTGATTTCTGCATCACCTTCAACCCTGGGCAGTGATTGGAGATAAGGTCTAGGTTCTGAAACCTGAAAACCGAGGTTGGGAAGAGATGACGACCTAAGGCCATGGCGGCTCGATGTGCTCAGTGTGCGGCCAGCTGTCTGGGAGGGTCCACGGGGTCCAGGCTCAGGCTGTGTCAGAAAGGGCATTAGTGCCCTGGTCAGCCTAAGTATTTGGGGTACAGCCAAGAACGGTGCAGGTTGATCCTCATTTGGGGTTACTGGGTAGCCCCAGAGGACAATGTTTTTCTTCTGGAGGGCTGGCAGAGTGCTGCATTGTAGTTCTGGATTGCCAAACTGGAGGGCTTGTGGGCCAGTAGTCTGACGACAAAAGTCTGAGAACACAAGCTAGACTTAGGTTTCTGGGTGAGGCCATGGCAGGCACAATCTACAGACCTGAATCGAGATCTCGTGCATCTGAAGTCAGGGCGAGGATCAGACGATCGCTCAGGTTGGAGTTTCTGTCCCTGATGGCCCCTTCATGAATGGGGGGGGCATCACGAGGCCATGGGTGTTTTCCCACGAGGGGAGTTGTGAGAAGCTCCAAACTGCAGAGAGTCTTCTGCAGGACAATTGAGACCTGTTGTTTGGCTCCAGGCCAATGATTCTGAGCAGGGTTCTAAGGATGGATGGATGGGTAGCCCACCTCGCATTCCAATTGTCTCCTAGCAACAAGACAGGTTAGATGTCCTGGATCTGTGGGGAGCAACCGAGGACGCTGAGTTGAAATGGACAACCCTGGGGATGGATCCTAACGTGCTTTTGTGTCTATGGAGACTTTGGAATGAAGCGGTGGCACTGGGGCCCTAAAGGGTTCTCCTAAACAGAGGCTTTGACACAGCTCCAACGTGCAAGTTTCCCATGTGTAGATGAGATGTTTCTGATGGGTGAGTCAAGAAAAAGCTATATGCTGCTTTTGAAATCCAGGAATCTGAGGAGAGATGCCTGGAAACCAAAGCAATGGATCTGATTCGTGCCTAGGGGCCTGTTCTTTCCTTTTTACCTCTGGGGACATCTGTCTATGGGTCTGAGTGCAGGTAGGTGCTCAGTTGGGCTCAGATTGCCCCTGTTTTTCCTAGGAAGCCACCACTATTGAGATGGATCAGGGACTTTGGAGGTTTATCCTATTAGAAGGGTTGTGGCCATTGGAATGGGCACACACAATTCCCTTGGAGAGGGCAAGTACAGTCCTCAGGTTTGGCTCCAGGGGCCTGAGCCTGTAGGTTGTGTAGGCCAGGGCTGTTTGGACAGTTGTCTGAAAACACCAACTCGGCTTATGTTTCGGGTCATAGGTATGGCAGGACTGATCTACAGACCATGAGGAGAACTCTTCGGGATTTGAAAGAAGGGCGAGTGTGAGGCTCTGCTCAAGTTTTTGTCACTGGATATCATGTCACTCATGGTCGTGGAATCTCTGGGTGACTTCATGGGAAATGGACGAGTCTTACTCTCTGGTGGTTTGGCCCCGTCCAAAGAGTTTGCGGTCATTCTGTGGGCGGGAAGAAGTACGTTTTTTTTTGTTTTGTTTTTGTTGTTGTTTTTTTCTTTTTTAACCTCAGGTGTCCCACCAAATGATGGATTCCAGAGTAGAGCCCTGGGGAGGGGCGACTGGACAATCAGAAATCTGGTTAAAAATTGGGGCCTAGGGACATGTCAAGCCCATTATGACATCTAATGGTCCAGCCACTGAGAGGACTTACTAGAGGACAGGACTCATGCTGAGGGTCACAATGCGTGTGTATGCGCTCGTAATACTCAAGAATGGGCGGGGCCTCAGGGTGAATGCTGGTTTCTCCTACACTGAACTTTGGACAACGTGCCAACCACAAGGGTTCTTGCCATGGGTAAGGAGGAGTCCTGATTTCTGCATCAGACTCACCCCTGGGCAGTGATTGGAGATAAGGTCTCGGTTCTGAAGCCTGAAAACTGAGGTAGAGAAGAGATGATGACCTAAGGCCATGGCGGGTTTTATGTGCTCAGTGTGCGGTCAGCTTTCTGGGTGTTGGTCAGGAGGTCCCGGCTCAGGTTGTGTTCGACAGTGCATTAGTGCTCAGGTTAGACTATATAATTTGGGTAAAGTCGAGTGCTGTGTAGGTTTACCCTCATTTAAGGTGCCTGGGCAGCTCATGAGGCAATAATTTTTTTTCTAGAGGGCAGGCAGAGTCCTGCATTGTGGGTCCGGAATTGCCAAATTGAGGGCTTCGGGGCCAGGAGTGTGAGGACGGAAGTCTGAGAAGACAAGCTAGACTTGGGTTTCAGGGCGAGGGCACGTCAGGTACCCCCTGCAGATCTGAACCAATATCTCATGCATCTGAAGTCAGGGCGAGGATCAGACGTTGGCTCAGGGTGGAGTTTCTTTGCATGATGGCCGCTTCATGAAGGGAGCGGAATCTCGAGGCCATTGAGGTTTTCCCACGTTGGGAGTTGTGGGATGCCCCCTTCAAGGATTCCTTCTGCGGGACAATTGAGACCTGTTGGACAGCTCCAGGACATCCCATATGGAATGACTCCAGAGCACGGTTTGCGGATGGATGCCTGGGAAGCCTGCCTCGCATTCCAATTGTCTCCTAGCAACAAGACAGTTTAGATCTGATGGCTCTGCGGAAGCAACCGGGGTGGCTGAGTTGAAATGGACTTTCCTGAGGATGGGTCCTAATGTGTTTTTGTGTCCATGAGGGCCTTGGAATGGGGCGGTGGCACCGGGACCCTGAAGTACTCTCCTAAGCTTTGGACATGGCTCCCATGCTCAGGTTTCCTTGTGGAGACGAGATGAGTTCTGATGGGTGCCTCAGGAAAACCCCTATGCTCGTATTGGAATAGGCTTTTGAGGACACATGCCTGAAACCCAAAGCAATGGATCCTATTATGGCCTAGGGTCCTGTCTGGTTCAATCTTCTTCTCTGGGGACATCCATCTATGGTATGAGTGGAGGTCGATTATCAGCTGGTGTCAGACAGCCCTTGTTTGTTCCGGGCGACCCACACTATTGGGATGGCCTCAGGGACTTTGGAGGTTTCTCCTAATTTGTACGATTCTGGACCATGGAATGGGCAGAATTCCCATGGATTGGAAGGCACAGTCCTAATGTGTGGCTCCAGGGGCCCAGCCTGGAGGGTGTGTGGTTCAAGACGTTGAGGACAGAAGTATGAAAACACAAACTCAGCTTATGTTTGGGGACGTTGGTATGGCAGGCCCGATCGACAAACCATGAGAAGAACTCTTCAGGATATGAAGAAAGTGCGAGTCTGAGGCGCTTGCTCAGGCTTTTGTCTCTGGATTTTGTATCAGCGATGGCCGTGGAATGTCGGGGAGGCCTCATGGGCCATGGACGAATCTTCCTCTCTGAGGATTTGGCCCGATTCCCAATTGCTTTTCGTCAATCTGTGGGATGGGAGGACTCATTTCAGTTTTGTTATCTCAGATGTCCCACCAAAAGAGGAATTCCAAAGCCAAGCCGTGGGGAAGACTGAAGGGACAACCCGAACTATGGTTAAAAATTGGGGCCTAGGGGCATGGCAAGCCCAATATGCTATCTCTTCATCCAGCCACTGAGTGACCCTACTTGAGGACCGGGCTCAGCCTGAGCGTCACAATGTGTGTTTGTGACCAATGTGGACCGCCAGCATGGGCGGGGCCTCATGGGCCACACTGGTTTCAACTACACTGAACGTTGGACAACATGCCAACCACAAGGTTTTTTGCCATGGGGGGAAGGAGTTCTGATTTCTGCATCACCTTCAACCCTGGGCAGTGATTGGAGATAAGGTCTAGGTTCTGAAACCTGAAAACCGAGGTTGGGAAGAGATGACGACCTAAGGCCATGGCGGCTCGATGTGCTCAGTGTGCGGCCAGCTGTCTGGGAGGGTCCACGGGGTCCAGGCTCAGGCTGTGTCAGAAAGGGCATTAGTGCCCTGGTCAGCCTAAGTATTTGGGGTACAGCCAAGGACGGTTCAGGTTGATCCTCATTTGGGGTTACTGGGTAGCCCCAGAGGACAATGTTTTTCTTCTGGAGGGCCAGCAGAGTGCTGCATTGTAGTTCTGGATTGCCAAACTGGAGGGCTTGTGGGCCAGTAGTCTGACGACAAGTCTGAGAACACAAGCTAGGCTTAGGTTTCTGGGTGAGGCCATGGCAGGCACAATCTACAGACCTGAATCGAGATCTCGTGCATCTGAAGTCAGGGCGAGGATCAGACGACCGCTCAGGTTGGAGTTTCTGTCCCTGATGGCCCCTTCATGAATGGGGGGGGCATCACGAGGCCATGGGTGTTTTCCCACGAGGGGAGTTGTGAGAAGCTCCAAACTGCAGAGAGTCTTCTGCAGGACAATTGAGACCTGTTGTTTGGCTCCAAGCCAATGATTCTGAGCTGGGTTCTAAGGATGGATGGATGGGTATCCCACCTCGCATTCCAATTGTCTCCTAGCAATAAGACAGGTTAGATCTCCTGGATCTGTGGGGAGCAACCGAGGACGCTGAGTTGAAATGGACAACCCTGGGGATGGATCCTAACGTGCTTTTGTGTCTATGGAGACTTTGGAATGAAGCGGTGGCACTGGGGCCCTAAAGGGTTCTCCTAAACAGAGGCTTTGACACAGCTCCAACGTGCAAGTTTCCCATGTGTAGATGAGATGTTTCTGATGGGTGAGTCAAGAAACAGCTATATGCTGCTTTTGAAATCAGGAATCTGAGGAGAGATGCCTGGAAACCAAAGCAAAGGATCTGATTAGTGCCTAGGGGCCTGTTCTTTCCTTTTTAACTCTGGGGACATCTGTCTATGGGTCTGAGTGCAGGTAGGTGCTCAGTTGGGCTCAGATTGCCCCTGTTTTTCCTGGGAAGCCACCACTATTGAGATGGATCAGGGACTTTGGAGGTTTATCCTATTAGAAGGGTTGTGGCCATTGGAATGGGCACACACAATTCCCTTGGAGAGGGCAAGTACAGTCCTCAGGTTTGGCTCCAGGGGCCTGAGCCTGTAGGTTGTGTAGGCCAGGGCTGTTTGGACAGTTGTCTGAAAACACCAACTCGGCTTATGTTTCGGGTCATAGGTATGGCAGGACTGATCTACAGACCATGAGGAGAACTCTTCGGGATTTGAAAGAAGGGCGAGTGTGAGGCTCTGCTCAAGTTTTTGTCACTGGATATCATGTCACTCATGATCGTGGAATTTCTGGGTGACTTCATGGGAAATGGACGAGTCTTACTCTCTGGTGGTTTGGCCCCGTCCAAAGAGTTTGCGGTCATTCTGTGGGCTGGAAGAAGTACTTTTTTTTTTTGTTTTGTTTTTGTTGTTGTTTTTTTTTTTTTTTTTAACCTCAGGTGTCCCACCAAATGATGGATTCCAGAGTAGAGCCCTGGGGAGTGGCGACTGGACAATCAGAAATCTGGTTAAAAATTGGGGCCTAGGGACATGTCAAGCCCATTATGACATCTAATGGTCCAGCCACTGAGAGGACTTACTAGAGGACAGGACTCATGCTGAGGGTCACAATGCCTGTGTATGCGCTCGTAATACTCAAGAATGGGCGGGGCCTCAGGGTGAATGCTGGTTTCTCCTACACTGAACTTTGGACAACGTGCCAACCACAAGGGTTCTTGCCATGGGTAAGGAGGAGTCCTGATTTCGGCATCACACTCACCCCTGGGCAGTGATTGGAGATAAGGTCTCGGTTCTGAAGCCTGAAAACTGAGGTAGGGAAGAGATGATGACCTAAGGCCATGGCGGGTTTTATGTGCTCAGTGTGCGGTCAGCTTTCTGGGTGTTGGTCAGGAGGTCCCGGCTCAGGTTGTGTTCGACAGTGCATTAGTGCTCAGGTTAGACTATATAATTTGGGTAAAGTCGAGTGCTGTGTAGGTTTACCCTCATTTAAGGTGCCTGGGCAGCTCATGAGGCAATAATTTTTTTTCTAGAGGGCAGGCAGAGTGCTGCATTGTGGGTCCGGAATTGCCAAACTTGAGGGCTTCGGGGCCAGGAGTGTGAGGACGGAAGTCTGAGAAGACAAGCTAGACTTGGGTTTCAGGGCGAGGGCACGGCAGGTACCCCCGGCAGATCTGAACCAATATCTCATCCATCTGAAGTCAGGGCGAGGATCAGACGTTGGCTCAGGGTGGAGTTTCTTTGCATGATGGCCGCTTCATGAAGGGAGCAGAATCTCGAGGCCATTGAGGTTTTCCCACGTTGGGAGTTGTGGGATGCCCCCTTCAAGGATTCCTTCTGCGGGACAATTGAGACCTGTTGGACAGCTCCAGGACATCCCATATGAAATGACTCCAGAGCACCGTTCTCGGATGGATGCCTGGGCAGCCTGCCTCGCATTCCAATTGTCTCCTAGCAACAAGACAGTTTAGATCTGATGGCTCTGCCGGAGCAACCGGGGTGGCTGATTTGAAATGGACTTTCCTGAGGATGGGTCCTAATGTGTTTTTGTGTCCATGAGGGCCTTGGAATGGGGCGGTGGTACCGGGACCCTGAAGTACCCTCCTAAGCTTAGGACATGGCTCCCATGCACAGGTTTCCTTGTGGAGACGAGATGAGTTCTGATGGGTGCCTCAGGAAAACCCCTATGCTCGTATTGGAATCAGGCTTTTGAGGACACATGCCTGTAACCCAAAGCAATGGATCCTATTATGGCCTAGGGTCCTGTCTGGTTCAATCTTCTTCTCTGGGTACATCCATCTATGGTATGAGTAGAGGTCGATTATCAGCTGGTGTCAGACAGCCCTTGTTTGTTCCGGGCGACCCACACTATTGGGATGGCCTCAGGGACTTTGGAGGTTTCTCCTAATTTGTACGATTCTGGACCATGGAATGGGCAGAATTCCCATGGATTGGTAGGCACAGTCCTAATGTGTGGCTCCAGGCGCCCAGCCTGCAGGGTGGTTGGCCCAAGACTTTGAGGACTGAAGTCTGAAAACACAAATTCATCTTAGGATTGGGGACGTAGGTATGGCAGGCCCGATTAACAAACCATGAGAAGAACTCTTCAGGATATGAAGAAAGTGCGAGTCTGAGGCGCTTGCTCAGGCTTTTGTCTCTGGATTTTGTATCAGCGATGGCCGTGGAATGTCGGGGAGGCCTCATGGGCCATGGACGAATCTTCCTTCCTGAGGATTTGGGCCCATTCCCAATTGCTTTTCGTCAATCTGTGGGATGGGAGGACTCATTTCAGTTTTGTTACCTCAGATGTCCCACGAAAAGAGGAATTCCAAAGCCAAGCCGTGGGGAAGACTGAAGGGACAACCCGAACTATGGTTAAAAATTGGGGCCTAGGGGCATGGCAAGCCCAATATGCTATCTCTTCATCCAGCCACTGAGTGACCTTACTTGAGGACTGGGCTCAGCCTGAGCATCACAATGTGTGTTTGTGACCAATGTGGCCCGCAAGCATGGGCGGGGCCTCATGGGCCACACTGCTTTCAACTACACTGAACGTTGGACAACATGCCAACCACAAGGTTTTTTGTCATGGGGGGAAGGAGTTCTGATTTCTGCATCACCTTCAACCCTGGGCAGTGATTGGAGATAAGGTCTAGGTTCTGAAACCTGAAAACCGAGGTTGGGAAGAGATGACGACCTAAGGCCATGGCGGCTCGATGTGCTCAGTGTGCGGCCAGCTGTCTGGGAGGGTCCACGGGGTCCAGGCTCAGGCTGTGTCAGAAAGGGCATTAGTGCCCTGGTCAGCCAACGTATTTGGGGTACAGCCAAGGTCGGTGCAGGTTGATCCTCATTTGGGGTTACTGGGTAGCCCCAGAGGACAATGTTTTTCTTCTGGAGGGCCGGCAGAGTGCTGCATTCTAGATCTGGATTGACAAACTGGAGGGCTTGTGGGCCAGTAGTCTGACGACAAAAGTCTGAGAACACAAGCTAGGCTTAGGTTCCTGGGTGAGGCCATGGCAGGCACAATCTACAGACCTGAATCGAGATCTCATGCATCTGAAGTCAGGGCGAGGATCAGACGATCGCTCAGGTTGGAGTTTCTGTCCCTGATGGCCCCTTCATGAATGGGGGGGGCATCACGAGGCCATGGGTGTTTTCCCACGAGGGGAGTTGTGAGAAGCTCCAAACTGCAGAGAGTCTTCTGCAGGACAATTGAGACCTGTTGTTTGGCTCCAGGCCAATGATTCTGAGCAGGGTTCTAAGGATGGATGGATGGGTAGCCCACCTCGCATTCCAATTGTCTCCTAGCAACAAGACAGGTTAGATGTCCTGGATCTGTGGGGAGCAACCGAGGACGCTGAGTTGAAATGGACACCC
Organism: Mustela nivalis; assembly: GCF_964662115.1. NCBI lineage: Eukaryota > Metazoa > Chordata > Mammalia > Carnivora > Mustelidae > Mustela > Mustela nivalis. Next base: position 90,846 of record NW_028135830.1, read on the forward strand.
CTGGGGATGGATCCTAACGTGCTTTTGTGTCTATGGAGACTTTGGAATGAAGCGGTGGCACTGGGGCCCTAAAGGGTTCTCCTAAACAGAGGCTTTGACACAGCTCCAACGTGCAAGTTTCCCATGTGTAGATGAGATGTTTCTGATGGGTGAGTCAAGAAACAGCTATATGCTGCTTTTGAAATCCAGGAATCTGAGGAGAGATGCCTGGAAACCAAAGCAATGGATCTGATTCGTGCCTAGGGGCCTGTTCTTTCCTTTTTACCTCTGGGGACATCTGTCTATGGGTCTGAGTGCAGGTAGGTGCTCAGTTGGGCTCAGATTGCCCCTGTTTTTCCTGGGAAGCCACCACTATTGAGATGGATCAGGGACTTTGGAGGTTTATCCTATTAGAAGGGCTGTGGCCATTGGAATGGGCACACACAATTCCCTTGGAGAGGGCAAGTACAGTCCTCAGGTTTGGCTCCAGGGGCCTGAGCCTGTAGGTTGTGTAGGCCAGGGCTGTTTGGACAGTTGTCTGAAAACACCAACTCGGCTTATGTTTCGGGTCATAGGTATGGCAGGACTGATCTACAGACCATGAGGAGAACTCTTCGGGATTTGAAAGAAGGGCGAGTGTGAGGCTCTGCTCAAGTTTTTGTCACTGGATATCGTGTCACTCATGGTCGTGGAATTTCTGGGTGACTTCATGGGAAATGGACGAGTCTTACTCTCTGGTGGTTTGGCCCCGTCCAAAGAGTTTGCGGTCATTCTGTGGGCTGGAAGAAGTACTTTTTTTTTGTTTTGTTTTTGTTGTTGTTTTTTTCTTTTTTAACCTCAGGTGTCCCACCAAATGATGGATTCCAGAGTAGAGCCCTGGGGAGGGGCGACTGGACAATCAGAAATCTGGTTAAAAATTGGGGCCTAGGGACATGTCAAGCCCATTATGACATCTAATGGTCCAGCCACTGAGAGGACTTACTAGAGGACAGGACTCATGCTGAGGGTCACAATGCGTGTGTATGCGCTCGTAATACTCAAGAATGGGCGGGGCCTCAGGGTGAATGCTGGTTTCTCCTACACTGAACTTTGGACAACGTGCCAACCACAAGGGTTCTTGCCATGGGTAAGGAGGAGTCCTGATTTCTGCATCAGACTCACCCCTGGGCAGTGATTGGAGATAAGGTCTCGGTTTTGAAGCCTGAAAACTGAGGTAGGGAAGAGATGATGACCTAAGGCCATGGCGGGTTTTATGTGCTCAGTGTGCGGTCAGCTTTCTGGGTGTTGGTCAGGAGGTCCCGGCTCAGGTTGTGTTCGACAGTGCATTAGTGCTCAGGTTAGACTATATAATTTGGGTAAAGTCGAGTGCTGTGTAGGTTTACCCTCATTTAAGGTGCCTGGGCAGCTCATGAGGCAATAATTTTTTTTCTAGAGGGCAGGCAGAGTCCTGCATTGTGGGTCCGGAATTGCCAAACTTGAGGGCTTCGGGGCCAGGAGTGTGAGGACGGAAGTCTGAGAAGACAAGCTAGACTTGGGTTTCAGGGCGAGGGCACGGCAGGTACCCCCTGCAGATCTGAACCAATATCTCATCCATCTGAAGTCAGGGCGAGGATCAGACGTTGGCTCAGGGTGGAGTTTCTTTGCATGATGGCCGCTTCATGAAGGGAGCGGAATCTCGAGGCCATTGAGGTTTTCCCACGTTGGGAGTTGTGGGATGCCCCCTTCAAGGATTCCTTCTGCGGGACAATTGAGACCTGTTGGACAGCTCCAGGACATCCCATATGGAATGACTCCAGAGCACGGTTTGCGGATGGATGCCTGGGAAGCCTGCCTCGCATTCCAATTGTCTCCTAGCAACAAGACTGTTTAGATCTGATGGCTCTGCGGGAGCAACCGGGGTGGCTGAGTTGAAATGGACTTTCCTGAGGATGGGTCCTAATGTGTTTTTGTGTCCATGAGGGCCTTGGAATGGGGCGGTGGCACCGGGACCCTGAAGTACTCTCCTAAGCTTTGGACATGGCTCCCATGCACAGGTTTCCTTGTGGAGACGAGATGAGTTCTGATGGGTGCCTCAGGAAAACCCCTATGCTCGTATTGGTATAGGCTTTTGAGGACACATGCCTGAAACCCAAAGCAATGGATCCTATTATGGCCTAGGGTCCTGTCTGGTTCAATCTTCTTCTCTGGGGACATCCATCTATGGTATGAGTGGAGGTCGATTATCAGCTGGTGTCAGACAGCCCTTGTTTGTTCCGGGCGACCCACACTATTGGGATGGCGTCAGGGACTTTGGAGGTTTCTCCTAATTTGTACGATTCTGGACCATGGAATGGGCGGAATTCCCATGGATTGGAAGGCACAGTCCTAATGTGTGGCTCCAGGGGCCCAGCCTGGAGGGTGTGTGGCCCAAGACGTTGAGGACAGAAGTATGAATACACAAACTCAGCTTATGTTTGGGGACGTTGGTATGGCAGGCCCGATCGATAAACCATGAGAAGAAGTCTTCAGGATATGAAGAAAGTGCGAGTCTGAGGCGCTTGCTCAGGCTTTTGTCTCTGGATTTTGTATCAGCGATGGCCGTGGAATGTCGGGGAGGCCTCATGGGCCATGGACGAATCTTCCTCTCTGAGGATTTGGCCCGATTCCCAATTGCTTTTCGTCAATCTGTGGGATGGGAGGACTCATTTCAGTTTTGTTATCTCAGATGTCCCACCAAAAGAGGAATTCCAAAGCCAAGCCGTGGGGAAGACTGAAGGGACAACCCGAACTATGGTTAAAAATTGGGGCCTAGGGGCATGGCAAGCCCAATATGCTATCTCTTCATCCACCCACTGAGTGACCTTACTTGAGGACTGGGCTCAGCCTGAGCGTCACAATGTGTGTTTGTGACCAATGTGGCCCGCGAGCATGGGCGGGGCCTCATGGGCCACACTGGTTTCAACTACACTGAACGTTGGACAACATGCCAACCACAAGGTTTTTTGCCATGGGGGGAAGGAGTTCTGATTTCTGCATCACCTTCAACCCTGGGCAGTGATTGGAGATAAGGTCTAGGTTCTGAAACCTGAAAACCGAGGTTGGGAAGAGATGACGACCTAAGGCCATGGCGGCTCGATGTGCTCAGTGTGCGGCCAGCTGTCTGGGAGGGTCCACGGGGTCCAGGCTCAGGCTGTGTCAGAAAGGGCATTAGTGCCCTGGTCAGCCTAAGTATTTGGGGTACAGCCAAGGACGGTGCAGGTTGATCCTCATTTGGGGTTACTGGGTAGACCCAGAGGACAATGTTTTTCTTCTGGAGGGCCGGCAGAGTGCTGCATTGTAGTTCTGGATTGCTAAACTGGAGGGCTTGTGGGCCAGTAGTCTGACGACAAAAGTCTGAGAACACAAGCTAGGCTTAGGTTTCTGGGTGAGGCCATGGCAGGCACAATCTACAGACCTGAATCGAGATCTCGTGCATCTGAAGTCAGGGCGAGGATCAGACGATCGCTCAGGTTGGAGTTTCTGTCCCTGATGGCCCCTTCATGAATGGGGGGGGCATCACGAGGCCATGGGTGTTTTCCCACGAGGGGAGTTGTGAGAAGCTCCAAACTGCAGAGAGTCTTCTGCAGGACAATTGAGACCTGTTGTTTGGCTCCAGGCCAATGATTCTGAGCAGGGTTCTAAGGATGGATGGATGGGTAGCCCACCTCGCATTCCAATTGTCTCCTAGCAACCAGACAGGTTAGATGTCCTGGATCTGTGGGGAGCAACCGAGGACGCTGAGTTGAAATGGACACCCCTGGGGATGGATCCTAACGTGCTTTTGTGTCTATGGAGACTTTGGAATGAAGCGGTGGCACTGGGGCCCTAAAGGGTTCTCCTAAACAGAGGCTTTGACACAGCTCCAACGTGCAAGTTTCCCATGTGTAGATGAGATGTTTCTGATGGGTGAGTCAAGAAACAGCTATATGCTGCTTTTGAAATCCAGGAATCTGAGGAGAGATGCCTGGAAACCAAAGCAATGGATCTGATTCGTGCCTAGGGGCCTGTTCTTTCCTTTTTACCTCTGGGGACATCTGTCTATGGGTCTGAGTGCAGGTAGGTGCTCAGTTGGGCTCAGATTGCCCCTGTTTTTCCTGGGAAGCCACCACTATTGAGATGGATCAGGGACTTTGGAGGTTTATCCTATTAGAAGGGCTGTGGCCATTGGAATGGGCACACACAATTCCCTTGGAGAGGGCAAGTACAGTCCTCAGGTTTGGCTCCAGGGGCCTGAGCCTGTAGGTTGTGTAGGCCAGGGCTGTTTGGACAGTTGTCTGAAAACACCAACTCGGCTTATGTTTCGGGTCATAGGTATGGCAGGACTGATCTACAGACCATGAGGAGAACTCTTCGGGATTTGAAAGAAGGGCGAGTGTGAGGCTCTGCTCAAGTTTTTGTCACTGGATATCGTGTCACTCATGGTCGTGGAATTTCTGGGTGACTTCATGGGAAATGGACGAGTCTTACTCTCTGGTGGTTTGGCCCCGTCCAAAGAGTTTGCGGTCATTCTGTGGGCTGGAAGAAGAACGTTTTTTTTTGTTTTGTTTTTGTTTTTGTTTTTTTCTTTTTTAACCTCAGGTGTCCCACCAAATGATGGATTCCAGAGTAGAGCCCTGGGGAGGGGCGACTGGACAATCAGAAATCTGGTTAAAAATTGGGGCCTAGGGACATGTCAAGCCCATTATGACATCTAATGGTCCAGCCACTGAGAGGACTTACTAGAGGACAGGACTCATGCTGAGGGTCACAATGTGTGTGTATGCGCTCGTAATACTCAAGAATGGGCGGGGCCTCAGGGTGAATGCTGGTTTCTCCTACACTGAACTTTGGACAACGTGCCAACCACAAGGGTTCTTGCCATGGGTAAGGAGGAGTCCTGATTTCTGCATCAGACTCACCCCTGGGCAGTGATTGGAGATAAGGTCTCGGTTCTGAAGCCTGAAAACTGAGGTAGGGAAGAGATGATGACCTAAGGCCATGGCGGGTTTTATGTGCTCAGTGTGCGGTCAGCGTTCTGGGTGTTGGTCAGGAGGTCCCGGCTCAGGTTGTGTTCGACAGTGCATTAGTGCTCAGGTTAGACTATATAATTTGGGTAAAGTCGAGTGCTGTGTAGGTTTACCCTCATTTAAGGTGCCTGGGCAGCTCATGAGGCAATAATTTTTTTTCTAGAGGGCAGGCAGAGTCCTGCATTGTGGGTCCGGAATTGCCAAACTTGAGGGCTTCGGGGCCAGGAGTGTGAGGACGGAAGTCTGAGAAGACAAGCTAGACTAGGGTTTCAGGGCGAGGGCACGTCAGGTACCCCCTGCAGATCTGAACCAATATCTCATGCATCTGAAGTCAGGGCGAGGATCAGACGTTGGCTCAGGGTGGAGTTTCTTTGCATGATGGCCGCTTCATGAAGGGAGCGGAATCTCGAGGCCATTGAGGTTTTCCCACGTTGGAAGTTGTGGGATGCCCCCTTCAAGGATTCCTTCTGCGGGACAATTGAGACCTGTTGGACAGCTCCAGGACATCCCATATGGAATGACTCCAGAGCACGGTTTGCGGATGGATGCCTGGGAAGCCTGCCTCGCATTCCAATTGTCTCCTAGCAACAAGACAGTTTAGATATGATGGCTCTGCGGGAGCAACCGGGGTGGCTGAGTTGAAATGGACTTTCCTGAGGATGGGTCCTAATGTGTTTTTGTGTCCATGAGGGCCTTGGAATGGGGCGGTGGCACCGGGACCCTGAAGTACTCTCCTAAGCTTTGGACATGGCTCCCATGCACAGGTTTCCTTGTGGAGACGAGATGAGTTCTGATGGGTGCCTCAGGAAAACCCCTATGCTCGTATTGGTATAGGCTTTTGAGGACACATGCCTGAAACCCAAAGCAATGGATCCTATTATGGCCTAGGGTCCTGTCTGGTTCAATCTTCTTCTCTGGGGACATCCATCTATGGTATGAGTGGAGGTCGATTATCAGCTGGTGTCAGACAGCCCTTGTTTGTTCCGGGCGACCCACACTATTGGGATGGCCTCAGGGACTTTGGAGGTTTCTCCTAATTTGTACGATTCTGGACCATGGAATGGGCAGAATTCCCATGGATTGGAAGGCACAGTCCTAATGTGTGGCTCCAGGGGCCCAGCCTGGAGGGTGTGTGGCCCAAGACGTTGAGGACAGAAGTATGAAAACACAAACTCAGCTTATGTTTGGGGACGTTGGTATGGCAGGCCCGATCGACAAACCATGAGAAGAAGTCTTCAGGATATGAAGAAAGTGCGAGTCTGAGGCGCTTGCTCAGGCTTTTGTCTCTGGATTTTGTATCAGCGATGGCCGTGGAATGTCGGGGAGGCCTCATGGGCCATGGACGAATCTTCCTCTCTGAGGATTTGGCCCGATTCCCAATTGCTTTTCGTCAATCTGTGGGATGGGAGGACTCATTTCAGTTTTGTTATCTCAGATGTCCCACCAAAAGAGGAATTCCAAAGCCAAGCCGTGGGGAAGACTGAAGGGACAACCCGAACTATGGTTAAAAATTGGGGCCTAGGGGCATGGCAAGCCCAATATGCTATCTCTTCATCCAGCCACTGAGTGACCTTACTTGAGGACTGGGCTCAGCCTGAGCGTCACAATGTGTGTTTGTGACCAATGTGGCCCGCGAGCATGGGCGGGGCCTCATGGGCCACACTGGTTTCAACTACACTGAACGTTGGACAACATGCCAACCACAAGGTTTTTTGCCATGGGGGGAAGGAGTTCTGATTTCTGCATCACCTTCAACCCTGGGCAGTGATTGGAGATAAGGTCTAGGTTCTGAAACCTGAAAACCGAGGTTGGGAAGAGATGACGACCTAAGGCCATGGCGGCTCGATGTGCTCAGTGTGCGGCCAGCTGTCTGGGAGGGTCCACGGGGTCCAGGCTCAGGCTGTGTCAGAAAGGGCATTAGTGCCCTGGTCAGCCTAAGTATTTGGGGTACAGCCAAGGACGGTGCAGGTTGATCCTCATTTGGGGTTACTGAGTAGCCCCAGAGGACAATGTTTTTCTTCTGGTGGGCCGGCAGAGTGCTGCATTGTAGTTCTGGATTGCCAAACTGGAGGGCTTGTGGGCCAGTAGTCTGACGACAAAAGTCTGAGAACACAAGCTAGGCTTAGGTTTCTGGGTGAGGCCATGGCAGGCACAATCTACAGACCTGAATCGAGATCTCGTGCATCTGAAGTCAGGGCGAGGATCAGACGATTGCTCAGGTTGGAGTTTCTGTCCCTGATGGCCCCTTCATGAATGGGGGGGGCATCACGAGGCAATGGGTGTTTTCCCACGAGGGGAGTTGTGAGAAGCTCCAAACTGCAGAGAGTCTTCTGCAGGACAATTGAGACCTGTTGTTTGGCTCCAGGCCAATGATTCTGAGCAGGGTTCTAAGGATGGATGGCTGGGTATCCCACCTCGCATTCCAATTGTCTCCTAGCAACCAGACAGGTTAGATCTCCTGGATCTGTGGGGAGCAACCGAGGACGCTGAGTTGAAATGGACAACCCTGGGGATGGATCCTAACGTGCTTTTGTGTCTATGGAGACTTTGGAATGAAGCGGTGGCACTGGGGCCCTAAAGGGTTGTCCTAAACAGAGGCTTTGACACAGCTCCAACGTGCAAGTTTCCCATGTGTAGATGAGATGTTTTCTGATGGGTGAGTCAAGAAAAAGCTATATGCTGCTTTTGAAATCCAGGAATCTGAGGAGAGATGCCTGGAAACCAAAGCAATGGATCTGATTCGTGCCTAGGGGCCTGTTCTTTCCTTTTTACCTCTGGGGACATCTGTCTATGGGTCTGAGTGCAGGTAGGTGCTCAGTTGGGCTCAGATTGCCCCTGTTTTTCCTGGGAAGCCACCACTATTGAGATGGATCAGGGACTTTGGAGGTTTATCCTATTAGAAGGGCTGTGGCCATTGGAATGGGCACACACAATTCCCTTGGAGAGGGCAAGTACAGTCCTCAGGTTTGGCTCCAGGGGCCTGAGCCTGTAGGTTGTGTAGGCCAGGGCTGTTTGGACAGTTGTCTGAAAACACCAACTCGGCTTATGTTTCGGGTCATAGGTATGGCAGGACTGATCTACAGACCATGAGGAGAACTCTTCGGGATTTGAAAGAAGGGCGAGTGTGAGGCTCTGCTCAAGTTTTTGTCACTGGATATCGTGTCACTCATGGTCGTGGAATTTCTGGGTGACTTCATGGGAAATGGACGAGTCTTACTCTCTGGTGGTTTGGCCCCGTCCAAAGAGTTTGCGGTCATTCTGTGGGCTGGAAGAAGAACGTTTTTTTTTGTTTTGTTTTTGTTTTTGTTTTTTTCTTTTTTAACCTCAGGTGTCCCACCAAATGATGGATTCCAGAGTAGAGCCCTGGGGAGGGGCGACTGGACAATCAGAAATCTGGTTAAAAATTGGGGCCTAGGGACATGTCAAGCCCATTATGACATCTAATGGTCCAGCCACTGAGAGGACTTACTAGAGGACAGGACTCATGCTGAGGGTCACAATGTGTGTGTATGCGCTCGTAATACTCAAGAATGGGCGGGGCCTCAGGGTGAATGCTGGTTTCTCCTACACTGAACTTTGGACAACGTGCCAACCACAAGGGTTCTTGCCATGGGTAAGGAGGAGTCCTGATTTCTGCATCAGACTCACCCCTGGGCAGTGATTGGAGATAAGGTCTCGGTTCTGAAGCCTGAAAACTGAGGTAGGGAAGAGATGATGACCTAAGGCCATGGCGGGTTTTATGTGCTCAGTGTGCGGTCAGCGTTCTGGGTGTTGGTCAGGAGGTCCCGGCTCAGGTTGTGTTCGACAGTGCATTAGTGCTCAGGTTAGACTATATAATTTGGGTAAAGTCGAGTGCTGTGTAGGTTTACCCTCATTTAAGGTGCCTGGGCAGCTCATGAGGCAATAATTTTTTTTCTAGAGGGCAGGCAGAGTCCTGCATTGTGGGTCCGGAATTGCCAAACTTGAGGGCTTCGGGGCCAGGAGTGTGAGGACGGAAGTCTGAGAAGACAAGCTAGACTAGGGTTTCAGGGCGAGGGCACGTCAGGTACCCCCTGCAGATCTGAACCAATATCTCATGCATCTGAAGTCAGGGCGAGGATCAGACGTTGGCTCAGGGTGGAGTTTCTTTGCATGATGGCCGCTTCATGAAGGGAGCGGAATCTCGAGGCCATTGAGGTTTTCCCACGTTGGAAGTTGTGGGATGCCCCCTTCAAGGATTCCTTCTGCGGGACAATTGAGACCTGTTGGACAGCTCCAGGACATCCCATATGGAATGACTCCAGAGCACGGTTTGCGGATGGATGCCTGGGAAGCCTGCCTCGCATTCCAATTGTCTCCTAGCAACAAGACAGTTTAGATATGATGGCTCTGCGGGAGCAACCGGGGTGGCTGAGTTGAAATGGACTTTCCTGAGGATGGGTCCTAATGTGTTTTTGTGTCCATGAGGGCCTTGGAATGGGGCGGTGGCACCGGGACCCTGAAGTACTCTCCTAAGCTTTGGACATGGCTCCCATGCACAGGTTTCCTTGTGGAGACGAGATGAGTTCTGATGGGTGCCTCAGGAAAACCCCTATGCTCGTATTGGTATAGGCTTTTGAGGACACATGCCTGAAACCCAAAGCAATGGATCCTATTATGGCCTAGGGTCCTGTCTGGTTCAATCTTCTTCTCTGGGGACATCCATCTATGGTATGAGTGGAGGTCGATTATCAGCTGGTGTCAGACAGCCCTTGTTTGTTCCGGGCGACCCACACTATTGGGATGGCCTCAGGGACTTTGGAGGTTTCTCCTAATTTGTACGATTCTGGACCATGGAATGGGCAGAATTCCCATGGATTGGAAGGCACAGTCCTAATGTGTGGCTCCAGGGGCCCAGCCTGGAGGGTGTGTGGCCCAAGACGTTGAGGACAGAAGTATGAAAACACAAACTCAGCTTATGTTTGGGGACGTTGGTATGGCAGGCCCGATCGACAAACCATGAGAAGAAGTCTTCAGGATATGAAGAAAGTGCGAGTCTGAGGCGCTTGCTCAGGCTTTTGTCTCTGGATTTTGTATCAGCGATGGCCGTGGAATGTCGGGGAGGCCTCATGGGCCATGGACGAATCTTCCTCTCTGAGGATTTGGCCCGATTCCCAATTGCTTTTCGTCAATCTGTGGGATGGGAGGACTCATTTCAGTTTTGTTATCTCAGATGTCCCACCAAAAGAGGAATTCCAAAGCCAAGCCGTGGGGAAGACTGAAGGGACAACCCGAACTATGGTTAAAAATTGGGGCCTAGGGGCATGGCAAGCCCAATATGCTATCTCTTCATCCAGCCACTGAGTGACCTTACTTGAGGACTGGGCTCAGCCTGAGCGTCACAATGTGTGTTTGTGACCAATGTGGCCCGCGAGCATGGGCGGGGCCTCATGGGCCACACTGGTTTCAACTACACTGAACGTTGGACAACATGCCAACCACAAGGTTTTTTGCCATGGGGGGAAGGAGTTCTGATTTCTGCATCACCTTCAACCCTGGGCAGTGATTGGAGATAAGGTCTAGGTTCTGAAACCTGAAAACCGAGGTTGGGAAGAGATGACGACCTAAGGCCATGGCGGCTCGATGTGCTCAGTGTGCGGCCAGCTGTCTGGGAGGGTCCACGGGGTCCAGGCTCAGGCTGTGTCAGAAAGGGCATTAGTGCCCTGGTCAGCCTAAGTATTTGGGGTACAGCCAAGGACGGTGCAGGTTGATCCTCATTTGGGGTTACTGAGTAGCCCCAGAGGACAATGTTTTTCTTCTGGTGGGCCGGCAGAGTGCTGCATTGTAGTTCTGGATTGCCAAACTGGAGGGCTTGTGGGCCAGTAGTCTGACGACAAAAGTCTGAGAACACAAGCTAGGCTTAGGTTTCTGGGTGAGGCCATGGCAGGCACAATCTACAGACCTGAATCGAGATCTCGTGCATCTGAAGTCAGGGCGAGGATCAGACGATTGCTCAGGTTGGAGTTTCTGTCCCTGATGGCCCCTTCATGAATGGGGGGGGCATCACGAGGCAATGGGTGTTTTCCCACGAGGGGAGTTGTGAGAAGCTCCAAACTGCAGAGAGTCTTCTGCAGGACAATTGAGACCTGTTGTTTGGCTCCAGGCCAATGATTCTGAGCAGGGTTCTAAGGATGGATGGCTGGGTATCCCACCTCGCATTCCAATTGTCTCCTAGCAACCAGACAGGTTAGATCTCCTGGATCTGTGGGGAGCAACCGAGGACGCTGAGTTGAAATGGACAACCCTGGGGATGGATCCTAACGTGCTTTTGTGTCTATGGAGACTTTGGAATGAAGCGGTGGCACTGGGGCCCTAAAGGGTTGTCCTAAACAGAGGCTTTGACACAGCTCCAACGTGCAAGTTTCCCATGTGTAGATGAGATGTTTTCTGATGGGTGAGTCAAGAAAAAGCTATATGCTGCTTTTGAAATCCAGGAATCTGAGGAGAGATGCCTGGAAACCAAAGCAATGGATCTGATTCGTGCCTAGGGGCCTGTTCTTTCCTTTTTACCTCTGGGGACATCTGTCTATGGGTCTGAGTGCAGGTAGGTGCTCAGTTGGGCTCAGATTGCCCCTGTTTTTCCTGGGAAGCCACCACTATTGAGATGGATCAGGGACTTTGGAGGTTTATCCTATTAGAAGGGTTGTGGCCATTGGAATGGGCACACACAATTCCCTTGGAGAGGGCAAGTACAGTCCTCAGGTTTGGCTCCAGGGGCCTGAGCCTGTAGGTTGTGTAGGCCAGGGCTGTTTGGAGAGTTGTCTGAAAACACAAACTCGGCTTATGTTTCGGGTCATAGGTATGGCAGGACTGATCTACAGACCATGAGGAGAACTCTTCGGGATTTGAAAGAAGGGCGAGTGTGAGGCTCTGCTCAAGTTTTTGTCACTGGATATCATGTCACTCATGATCGTGGAATTTCTGGGTGACTTCATGGGAAATGGACGAGTCTTACTCTCTGGTGGTTTGGCCCCGTCCAAAGAGTTTGGGTTCATTCTGTGGGCTGGAAGAAGTACTTTTTTTTTGTTTTGTTTTTGTTGTTGTTGTTTTTTTTTTTAACCTCAGGTGTCCCACCAAATGATGGATTCCAGAGTAGAGCCCTGGGGAGGGGCGACTGGACAATCAGAAATCTGGTTAAAAATTGGGGCCTAGGGACATGTCAAGCCCATTATGACATCTAATGGTCCAGCCACTGAGAGGACTTACTAGAGGACAGGACTCATGCTGAGGGTCACAATGCGTGTGTATGCGCTCGTAATACTCAAGAATGGGCGGGGCCTCAGGGTGAATGCTGGTTTCTCCTACACTGAACTTTGGACAACGTGCCAACCACAAGGGTTCTTGCCATGGGTAAGGAGGAGTCCTGATTTCTGCATCAGACTCACCCCTGGGCAGTGATTGGAGATAAGGTCTCGGTTCTGAAGCCTGAAAACTGAGGTAGGGAAGAGATGATGACCAAAGCCATGGCGGGTTTTATGTGCTCAGTGTGCGGTCAGCTTTCTGGGTGTTGGTCAGGAGGTCCCGGCTCAGGTTGTGTTCGACAGTGCATTAGTGCTCAGGTTAGACTATATAATTTGGGTAAAGTCGAGTGCTGTGTAGGTTTACCCTCATTTAAGGTGCCTGGGCAGCTCATGAGGCAATAATTTTTTTTCTAGAGGGCAGGCAGAGTGCTGCATTGTGGGTCCGGAATTGCCAAACTTGAGGGCTTCGGGGCCAGGAGTGTGAGGACGGAAGTCTGAGAAGACAAGCTAGACTTGGGCTTCAGGGCGAGGGCACGGCAGGTACCCCCTGCAGATCTGAACCAATATCTCATCCATCTGAAGTCAGGGCGAGGATCAGACGTTGGCTCAGGGTGGAGTTTCTTTGCATGATGGCCGCTTCATGAAGGGAGCGGAATCTCGAGGCCATTGAGGATTTCCCACGTTGGGAGTTGTGGGATGCCCCCTTCAAGGATTCCTTCTGCGGGACAATTGAGACCTGTTGGACAGCTCCAGGACATCCCATATGGAATGACTCCAGAGCACGGTTCGCGGATGGATGCCTGGGAAGCCTGCCTCGCATTCCAATTGTCTCCTAGCAACAAGACTGTTTATATCTGATGGCTCTGCAGGAGCAACCAGGGTGGCTGAGTTGAAATGGACTTTCCTGAGGATGGGTCCTAATGTGTTTTTGTGTCCATGAGGGCCTTGGAATGGGGCGGTGGCACCGGGACCCTGAAGTACTCTCCTAAGCTTTGGACATGGCTCCCATGCACAGGTTTCCTTGTGGAGACGAGATGAGTACTGATGGGTGCCTCAGGAAAACCCCTATGCTCGTATTGGAATAGGCTTTTGAGGACACATGCCTGAAACCCAAAGCAATGGATCCTATTATGGCCTAGGGTCCTGTCTGGTTCAATCTTCTTCTCTGGGGACATCCATCTATGGTATGAGTGGAGGTCGATTATCAGCTGGTGTCAGACAGCCCTTGTTTGATCCGGGCGACCCACACTATTGGGATGGCCTCAGGGACTTTGGAGGTTTCTCCTAATTTGTACGATTCTGGACCATGGAATGGGCAGAATTCCCATGGATTGAAAGGCACAGTCCTAATGTGTGGCTCCAGGGGCCCAGCCTAGAGGGTGTGTGGCCCAAGACGTTGAGGACAGAAGTATGAAAACACAAACTCAGCTTATGTTTGGGGACGTAGGTATGGCAGGCCCGATCGACAAACCATGAGAAGAACTCTTCAGGATATGAAGAAAGTGCGAGTCTGAGGCGCTTGCTCAGGCTTTTGTCTCTGGATTTTGTATCAGCGATGGCCGTGGAATGTCGGGGAGGCCTCATGGGCCATGGACGAATCTTCCTCTCTGAGGATTTGGCCCGATTCCCAATTGCTTTTCGTCAATCTGTGGGATGGGAGGACTCATTTCAGTTTTGTTATCTCAGATGTCCCACCAAAAGAGGAATTCCAAAGCCAAGCCGTGGGGAAGACTGAAGGGACAACCCGAACTATGGTTAAAAATTGGGGCCTAGGGGCATGGCAAGCCCAATATGCTATCTCTTCATCCAGCCACTGAGTGACCTTACTTGAGGACTGGGCTCAGCCTGAGCGTCACAATGTGTGTTTGTGACCAATGTGGCCAGCCAGCATGGGCGGGGCCTCATGGGCCACACTGGTTTCAACTACACTGAACGTTGGACAACATGCCAACCACAAGGTTTTTTGCCATGGGGGGAAGGAGTTCTGATTTCTGCATCACCTTCAACCCTGGGCAGTGATTGGAGATAAGGTCTAGGTTCTGAAACCTGAAAACCGAGGTTGGGAAGAGATGACGACCTAAGGCCATGGCGGCTCGATGTGCTCAGTGTGCGGCCAGCTGTCTGGGAGGGTCCACGGGGTCCAGGCTCAGGCTGTGTCAGAAAGGGCATTAGTGCCCTGGTCAGCCTAAGTATTTGGGGTACAGCCAAGGACGGTGCAGGTTGATCCTCATTTGGGGTTACTGGGTAGCCCCAGAGGACAATGTTTTTCTTCTGGAGGGCCGGCAGAGTGCTGCATTGTAGTTCTGGATTGCCAAACTGGAGGGCTTGTGGGCCAGTAGTCTGACGACAAAATCTGAGAACACAAGCTAGGCTTAGGTTTCTGGGTGAGGCCATGGCAGGCACAATCTACAGAACTGAATCGAGATCTCGTGCATCTGAAGTCAGGGTGAGGATCAGACGATCGCTCAGGTTGGAGTTTCTGTCCCTGATGGCCCCTTCATGAATGGGGGGGGCATCACGGGCCATGGGTGTTTTCCCACGAGGGGAGTTGTGAGAAGCTCCAAACTGCAGAGAGTCTTCTGCAGGACAATTGAGACCTGTTGTTTGGCTCCAGGCCAATGATTCTGAGCAGGGTTCTAAGGATGGATGGCTGGGTATCCCACCTCGCATTCCAATTGTCTCCTAGCAACCAGACAGGTTAGATCTCCTGGATCTGTGGGGAGCAACCGAGGACGCTGAGTTGAAATGGACAACCCTGGGGATGGATCCTAACGTGTTTTTGTGTCTATGGAGACTTTGGAATGAAGCGGTGGCACTGGGGCCCGAAAGGGTTGTCCTAAACAGAGGCTTTGACACAGCTCCAACGTGCAAGTTTCCCATGTGTAGATGAGATGTTTTCTGATGGGTGAGTCAAGAAAAAGCTATATGCTGCTTTTGAAATCCAGGAATCTGAGGAGAGATGCCTGGAAACCAAAGCAATGGATCTGATTCGTGCCTAGGGGCCTGTTCTTTCCTTTTTACCTCTGGGGACATCTGTCTATGGGTCTGAGTGCAGGTAGGTGCTCTGTTGGGCTCAGTTTGCCCCTGTTTTTCCTGGGAAGCCACCACTGTTGAGATGGATCAGGGACTTTGGAGGTTTATCCTATTAGAAGGGTTGTGGCCATTGGAATGGGCACACACAATTCCCTTGGAGAGGGCAAGTACAGTCCTCAGGTTTGGCTCCAGGGGCCTGAGCCTGAAGGTTGTGTAGGCCAGGGCTGTTTGGACAGTTGTCTGAAAACACAAACTCGGCTTATGTTTCGGGTCATAGGTATGGCAGGACTGATCTACAGACCATGAGGAGAACTCTTCGGGATTTGAAAGAAGGGCGAGTGTGAGGCTCTGCTCAAGCTTTTGTCACTGGATATCATGTCACTCATGATCGTGGAATTTCTGGGTGACTTCATGGGAAATGGACGAGTCTTACTCTCTGGTGGTTTGGCCCCGTCCAAAGAGTTTGCGGTCATTCTGTGGGCTGGAAGAAGTACTTTTTTTTTGTTTTGTTTTTGTTGTTGTTTTTTTCTTTTTTAACCTCAGGTGTCCCACCAAATGATGGATTCCAGAGTAGAGCCCTGGGGAGGGGCGACTGGACAATCAGAAATCTGGTTAAAAATTGGGGCCTAGGGACATGTCAAGCCCATTATGACATCTAATGGTCCAGCCACTGAGAGGACTTACTAGAGGACAGGACTCATGCTGAGGGTCACAATGCGTGTGTATGCGCTCGTAATACTCAAGAATGGGCGGGGCCTCAGGGTGAATGCTGGTTTCTCCTACACTGAACTTTGGACAACGTGCCAACCACAAGGGTTCTTGCCATCGGTAAGGAGGAGTCCTGATTTCTGCATCACACTCACCCCTGGGCAGTGATTGGAGATAAGGTCTCGGTTCTGAAGCCTGAAAACTGAGGTAGGGAAGAGATGATGACCTAAGGCCATGGCGGGTTTTATGTGCTCAGTGTGCGGTCAGCTTTCTGGGTGTTGGTCAGGAGGTCCCGGCTCAGGTTGTGTTCGACAGTGCATTAGTGCTCAGGTTAGACTATATAATTTGGGTAAAGTCGAGTGCTGTGTAGGTTTACCCTCATTTAAGGTGCCTGGGCAGCTCATGAGGCAATAATTTTTTTTCTAGAGGGCAGGCAGAGTGCTGCATTGTGGGTCCGGAATTGCCAAACTTGAGGGCTTCGGGGCCAGGAGTGTGAGGACGGAAGTCTGAGAAGACAAGCTAGACTTGGGCTTCAGGGCGAGGGCACGGCAGGTACCCCCTGCAGATCTGAACCAATATCTCATCCATCTGAAGTCAGGGCGAGGATCAGACGTTGGCTCAGGGTGGAGTTTCTTTGCATGATGGCCGCTTCATGAAGGGAGCGGAATCTCGAGGCCATTGAGGTTTTCCCACGTTGGGAGTTGTGGGATGCCCCCTTCAAGGATTCCTTCTGCGGGACAATTGAGACCTGTTGGACAGCTCCAGGACATCCCATATGGAATGACTCCAGAGCACGGTTCGCGGATGGATGACTGGGAAGCCTGCCTCGCATTCCAATTGTCTCCTAGCAACAAGACTGTTTATATCTGATGGCTCTGCGGGAGCAACCGGGGTGGCTGAGTTGAAATGGACTTTACTGAGGATGGGTCCTAATGTGTTTTTGTGTCCATGAGGGCCTTGGAATGGGGCGGTGGCACCGGGACCCTGAAGTACTCTCCTAAGCTTTGGACATGGCTCCCATGCACAGGTTTCTTGTGGAGACGAGATGAGTTCTGATGGGTGCCTCAGGAAAACCCCTATGCTCGTATTGGAATCAGCCTTTTGAGGACACATGCCTGTAACCCAAAGCAATGGATCCTATTATGGCCTAGGGTCCTGTCTGGTTCAATCTTCTTCTCTGGGGACATCCATCTATGGTATGAGTGGAGGTCGATTATCAGCTGGCGTTAGACAGCCCTTGTTTGTTCAGGGCGACCAAATCTATTGGGATGGCCTCAGGGACTTTGGAGGTTTCTCCTAATTTGTACGATTTTGGACCATGGAATGGGCAGAATTCCCATGGATTGGTAGGCACAGTCCTAATGTGTGGTTCCAGGGGCCCAGCCTAGAGGGTGTGTGGCCCAAGACTTTGAGGACAGAAGTCTGAAAACACAAACTCAGCTTAGTTTTGGGGACGTAGGTATGGCAGGCCCTATCTACAAACCATGAGAAGAACTCTTCAGGATACGAAGAAAGTGCGAGTCTGAGGTGCTTGCTCAGGCTTTTGTCTCTGGATTTTGTATCAGCGATGGCTGTGGAATGTCGGGGAGGCCTCATGGGCCATGGACGAATCTTCCTCTCTGAGGATTTGGCCCAATTCCCAATTGCTTTTCGTCAATCTGTGGGATGGGAGGACTCATTTCAGTTTTGTTACGTCAGGTGTCCCACCAAAAGAGTAATTCCAAAGCCAAGCCGTGGGGAAGAATGAAGGGACAACCCGAACTATGGTTAAAAATTGGGGCCTAGGGGCATGGCAAGTCCAATATGCTATCTCTTCATCCAGCCACTGAGTGGCCTTACTTGAGGACTGGGCTCAGCCTGAGCGTCACAATGTGTGTTTCTGACCAATGTGGCCCTCCAGCATGGGCGGGGCCTCATGGGCCACACTGGTTTCAACTACACTGAACGTTGGACAACATGCCAACCACAAGGTTTGTTGCCATGGGGAAGGAGTTCTGATTTCTGCATCACCTTCAACCCCGGGCAGTGATTGGAGATAAGGTCTAGGTTCTGAAACCTGAAAACCGAGGTTGGGAAGAGATGACGACCTAAGGCCATGGCGGCTCGATGTGCTCAGTGTGTGGCCAGCTGTCTGGGAGGGTCCAGGGGGTCCAGGCTCAGGCTGTGTCAGAAAGGGCATTAGTGCCCTGGTCAGCCTATGTATTTGGGGTACAGCCAATATCGGTGCAGGTTGATCCTCATTTGGGGTTACTGGGTAGCCCCAGAGGACAATGTTTTTCTTCTGGAGGGCCGGCAGAGTGCTGCATTGTAGTTCTGGATTGCCAAACTGGAGGGCTTGTGGGCCAGTAGTCTGACGACAAAAGTCTGAGAACACAAGCTAGGCTTAGGTTTCTGGGTGAGGCCATGGCAGGCACAATCTACAGACCTGAATCGAGATCTCGTGCATCTGAAGTCAGGGCGAGGATCAGACGATCACTCAGGTTGGAGTTTCTTTCCCTAATGGCCCCTTCATGAATGGGGGGGGCATCACGAGGCCATGGGTGTTTTCCCACGAGGGGAGTTGTGAGAAGCTTCAAACTGCAGAGAGTCTTCTGCAGGACAATTGAGACCTGTTGTTTGGCTCCAGGCCAATGATTCTGAGCAGGGTTCTAAGGATGGATGGCTGGGTATCCCACCTCGCATTCCAATTGTCTCCTAGCAACCAGACAGGTTAGATCTCCTGGATCTGTGGGGAGCAACCGAGGACGCTGAGTTGAAATGGACAACCCTGGGGATGGATCCTAACGTGCTTTTGTGTCTATGGAGACTTTGGAATGAAGCGGTGGCACTGGGGCCCTAAAGGGTTCTATTAAACAGAGGCTTTGACACAGCTCCAACGTGCCAGTTTCCCATGTGTAGATGAGATGTTTTCTGATGGGTGAGTCAAGAAACAGCTATATGCTGCTTTTGAAATCCAGGAATCTGAGGAGAGATGCCTGGAAACCAAAGCAATGGATCTGATTAGTGCCTAGGGGCCTGTTCTTTCCTTTTTACCTCTGGGGACATCTGTCTATGGGTCTGAGTGCAGGTAGGTGCTCAGTTGGGCTCAGATTGCCCCTGTTTTTCCTGGGAAGCCACCATTATTGAGATGGATCAGGGACTTTGGAGGTTTATCCTATTAGAAGGGCTGTGGCCATTGGAATGGGCACACACAATTCCCTTGGAGAGGGCAAGTACAGTCCTCAGGTTTGGCTCGAGGGGCCTGAGCCTGTAGGTTGTGTAGGCCAGGGCTGTTTGGAGAGTTGTCTGAAAACACAAACTCGGCTTATGTTTCGGGTCATAGGTATGGCAGGACTGATCTACAGACCATGAGGAGAACTCTTCGGGATTTGAAAGAAGGGCGATGTGAGGCTCCTGCTCAAGTTTTTGTCTCTGGATATCGTGTCACTCATGGTCGTGGAATTTCTGGGTGACTTCATGGGAAATGGACGAGTCTTACTCTCAGGTGGTTTGGCCCCGTCCAAAGAGTTTGGGTTCATTCTGTGGGCTGGAAGAAGTCCGTTTTTGTTGTTGTTGTTGTTGTTTTCTTTTTTAACCTCAGGTGTCCCACCAAATGATGGATTCCAGAGTAGAGCCCTGGGGAGGGGCGCCTGGACAATAAGAAAACTGGTTAAAAATTGGGGCCTAGGGACATGTCAAGCCCATTATGACATCTAATGGTCCAGCCACTGAGAGGACTTACTAGAGGACAGGACTTATGCTGAGGGTCACAATGCGTGTGTATGCCCTCGTAACACTCAAGAATTGGTGGGGCCTCAGGGTGAATGCTGGTTTCTCCTAAACTGAACGTTGAACAACGTGCCAACCACAAGGGTTCTTGCCATGGGTAAAGAGGAGTTCTGATTTCTGCATCACACTCACCCCTGGGCAGTGATTGGAGATAAGGTCTCGTTCTGAAGCCTGAAAACTGAGGTAGGGAAGAGATGATGACCTAAGGCCATGGCGGGTTTTATGTGCTCAGTGTGCGGTCAGCTTTCTGGGTGTTGGTCAGGAGGTCCGGGCTCAGGTTGTGTTCGACAGTGCATTAGTGCCCAGGTTAGACTATATAATTTGGGTAAAGTCGAGTGCTGTGTAGTTTTACCCTCATTTAAGGAGCCTGGGCAGCTCATGAGGCAATAATTTTTTTTCTAGAGGGCAGGCAGAGTGCTGCATTGTGGGTCCGGAATTGCCAAACTTGAGGGCTTCGGGGCCAGGAGTGTGAGGACGGAAGTCTGAGAAGACAAGCTAGACTTGGGTTTCGGGGGGGCATGGCAGGTACCCCCTGCATATCTGAACCAATATCTCATCCATGTGAAGTCAGGGCGAGGATCAGACGTTGGCTCAGGTTGGAGTTTCTGAGCATGACGGCCGCTTCATGAAGGGAGCAGAATCTCGAGGCCATTGAGGTTTTCCCACGTTGGGAGTTGTGGGATGCCCCCTTCAAGGATTCCTTCTGCGGGACAATTGAGACCTGTTGGACAGCTCCAGGACATCCCATATGGAATGACTCCAGAGCACCGTTCGCGGATGGATGCCTGGGAAGCCCGCCTCGCATTCCAATTTTCTCCTAGCAACAAGACTGTTTAGATCTGATGGCTCTGCCTGAGCAACCGGGGTGGCTGACTTGAAATGGACTTTCCTGAGGATGGGTCCTAATGTGTTTTTGTGTCCATGAGGGCCTTGGAATGGGGCGGTGGCACCGGGACCCTGAAGTACTCTCCTAAGCTTTGGACATGGCTCCCATGCACAGGTTTCCTTGTGGAGACGAGATGAGTTCTGATGGGTGCCTCAGGAAAACCCCTATGCTCGTATTAAAATAGGCTTTTGAGGACTCATGCCTGAAACCCAAAGCAATGGATCCTATTATGGCCTACGGTCCTGTCTGGTTCAATCTTCTTCTCTGGGGACATCCATCTATGGTATGAGTGGAGGTCGATTATCAGCTGGTGTCAGACAGCCCTTGTTTGATCCGGGCGACCCACACTATTGGGATGGCCTCAGGGACTTTGGAGGTTTCTCCTAATTTGTATGATTCTGGACCATGGAATGGGCAGAATTCCCATGGATTGGAAGGCACAGTCCTAATGTGTGGCTCCAGGGGCCCAGCCTAGAGGGTGTGTGGCCCAAGACGTTGAGGACAGAAGTATGAAAACACAAACTCAGCTTATGTTTGGGGACGTAGGTATGGCAGGCCCGATCGACAAACCATGAGAAGAACTCTTCAGGATATGAAGAAAGTGCGAGTCTAGGCGCTTGCTCAGGCTTTTGTCTCTGGATTTTGTATCAGCGATGGCCGTGGAATGTCGGGGAGGCCTCATGGGCCATGGACGAATCTTCCTCTCTGAGGATTTGGCCCGATTCCCAATTGCTTTTCGTCAATCTGTGGGATGGGAGGACTCATTTCAGTTTTGTTATCTCAGATGTCCCACCAAAAGAGGAATTCCAAAGCCAAGCCGTGGGGAAGACTGAAGGGAAAACCCGAACTATGGTTAAAAATTGGGGCCTAGGGGCATGGCAAGTCCAATATGCTATCTCTTCATCCAGCCACTGAGTGGCCTTACATGAGGACTGGGCTCAGCCTGAGCGTCACAATGTGTGTTTCTGACCAATGTGGCCCTCCAGCATGGGCGGGGCCTCATGGGCCACACTGGTTTCAACTACACTGAACGTTGGACAACATGCCAACCACAAG
This sequence comes from Mustela nivalis, assembly GCF_964662115.1. Classification (NCBI taxonomy): domain Eukaryota; kingdom Metazoa; phylum Chordata; class Mammalia; order Carnivora; family Mustelidae; genus Mustela; species Mustela nivalis. The sequence continues at coordinate 112,559 of NW_028135830.1, forward strand.
GTTTGTTGCCATGGGGAAGGAGTTCTGATTTCTGCATCACCTTCAACCCCGGGCAGTGATTGGAGATAAGGTCTAGGTTCTGAAACCTGAAAACCGAGGTTGGGAAGAGATGACGACCTAAGGCCATGGCGGCTCGATGTGCTCAGTGTGCGGCCAGCTGTCTGGGAGGGTCCAGGGGGTCCAGGCTCAGGCTGTGTCAGAAAGGGCATTAGTGCCCTGGTCAGCCTATGTATTTGGGGTACAGCCAATGTCGGTGCAGGTTGATCCTCATTTGGGGTTACTGGGTAGCCCCAGAGGACAATGTTTTTCTTCTGGAGGGCCGGCAGAGTGCTGCATTGTAGTTCTGGATTGCCAAACTGGAGGGCTTGTGGGCCAGTAGTCTGACGACAAAAGTCTGAGAACACAAGCTAGGCTTAGGTTTCTGGGTGAGGCCATGGCAGGCACAATCTACAGACCTGAATCGAGATCTCGTGCATCTGAAGTCAGGGCGAGGATCAGACGATCACTCAGGTTGGAGTTTCTTTCCCTAATGGCCCCTTCATGAATGGGGGGGGCATCACGAGGCCATGGGTGTTTTCCCACGAGGGGAGTTGTGAGAAGCTTCAAACTGCAGAGAGTCTTCTGCAGGACAATTGAGACCTGTTGTTTGGCTCCAGGCCAATGATTCTGAGCAGGGTTCTAAGGATGGATGGCTGGGTATCCCACCTCGCATTCCAATTGTCTCCTAGCAACCAGACAGGTTAGATCTCCTGGATCTGTGGGGAGCAACCGAGGACGCTGAGTTGAAATGGACAACCCTGGGGATGGATCCTAACGTGCTTTTGTGTCTATGGAGACATTGGAATGAAGCGGTGGCACTGGGGCCCTAAAGGGTTCTATTAAACAGAGGCTTTGACACAGCTCCAACGTGCCAGTTTCCCATGTGTAGATGAGATGTTTTCTGATGGGTGAGTCAAGAAACAGCTATATGCTGCTTTTGAAATCCAGGAATCTGAGGAGAGATGCCTGGAAACCAAAGCAATGGATCTGATTAGTGCCTAGGGGCCTGTTCTTTCCTTTTTACCTCTGGGGACATCTGTCTATGGGTCTGAGTGCAGGTAGGTGCTCAGTTGGGCTCAGATTGCCCCTGTTTTTCCTGGGAAGCCACCATTATTGAGATGGATCAGGGACTTTGGAGGTTTATCCTATTAGAAGGGCTGTGGCCATTGGAATGGGCACACACAATTCCCTTGGAGAGGGCAAGTACAGTCCTCAGGTTTGGCTCCAGGGGCCTGAGCCTGTAGGTTGTGTAGGCCAGGGCTGTTTGGAGAGTTGTCTGAAAACACAAACTCGGCTTATGTTTCGGGTCATAGGTATGGCAGGACTGATCTACAGACCATGAGGAGAACTCTTCGGGATTTGAAAGAAGGGCGAGTGTGAGGCTCTGCTCAAGTTTTTGTCTCTGGATATCGTGTCACTCATGGTCGTGGAATTTCTGGGTGACTTCATGGGAAATGGACGAGTCTTACTCTCAGGTGGTTTGGCCCCGTCCAAAGAGTTTGGGTTCATTCTGTGGGCTGGAAGAAGTCCGTTTTTGTTGTTGTTGTTGTTGTTTTCTTTTTTAACCTCAGGTGTCCCACCAAATGATGGATTCCAGAGTAGAGCCCTGGGGAGGGGCGCCTGGATAATAAGAAATCTGGTTAAAAATTGGGGCCTAGGGACATGTCAAGCCCATTATGACATCTAATGGTCCAGCCACTGAGAGGACTTACTAGAGGACAGGACTTATGCTGAGGGTCACAATGCGTGTGTATGCCCTCGTAACACTCAAGAATTGGTGGGGCCTCAGGGTGAATGCTGGTTTCTCCTAAACTGAACGTTGAACAACGTGCCAACCACAAGGGTTCTTGCCATGGGTAAAGAGGAGTTCTGATTTCTGCATCACACTCACCCCTGGGCAGTGATTGGAGATAAGGTCTCGTTCTGAAGCCTGAAAACTGAGGTAGGGAAGAGATGATGACCTAAGGCCATGGCGGGTTTTATGTGCTCAGTGTGCGGTCAGCTTTCTGGGTGTTGGTCAGGAGGTCCGGGCTCAGGTTGTGTTCGACAGTGCATTAGTGCCCAGGTTAGACTATATAATTTGGGTAAAGTCGAGTGCTGTGTAGTTTTACCCTCATTTAAGGAGCCTGGGCAGCTCATGAGGCAATAATTTTTTTTCTAGAGGGCAGGCAGAGTGCTGCATTGTGGGTCCGGAATTGCCAAACTTGAGGGCTTCGGGGCCAGGAGTGTGAGGACGGAAGTCTGAGAAGACAAGCTAGACTTGGGTTTCGGGGGGGCATGGCAGGTACCCCCTGCATATCTGAACCAATATCTCATCCATGTGAAGTCAGGGCGAGGATCAGACGTTGGCTCAGGTTGGAGTTTCTGAGCATGACGGCCGCTTCATGAAGGGAGCAGAATCTCGAGGCCATTGAGGTTTTCCCACGTTGGGAGTTGTGGGATGCCCCCTTCAAGGATTCCTTCTGCGGGACAATTGAGACCTGTTGGACAGCTCCAGGACATCCCATATGGAATGACTCCAGAGCACCGTTCGCGGATGGATGCCTGGGAAGCCCGCCTCGCATTCCAATTTTCTCCTAGCAACAAGACTGTTTAGATCTGATGGCTCTGCCTGAGCAACCGGGGTGGCTGACTTGAAATGGACTTTCCTGAGGATGGGTCCTAATGTGTTTTTGTGTCCATGAGGGCCTTGGAATGGGGCGGTGGCACCGGGACCCTGAAGTACTCTCCTAAGCTTTGGACATGGCTCCCATGCACAGGTTTCCTTGTGGAGACGAGATGAGTTCTGATGGGTGCCTCAGGAAAACCCCTATGCTCGTATTAGAATAGGCTTTTGAGGACACATGCCTGAAACCCAAAGCAATGGATCCTATTATGGCCTACGGTCCTGTCTGGTCCAATCTTCTTCTCTGGGGACATCCATCTATGGTATGAGTGGAGGTCGATTATCAGCTGGTGTCAGACAGCCCTTGTTTGATCCGGGCGACCCACACTATTGGGATGGCCTCAGGGACTTTGGAGGTTTCTCCTAATTTGTACGATTCTGGACCATGGAATGGGCAGAATTCCCATGGATTGGAAGGCACAGTCCTAATGTGTGGCTCCAGGGGCCCAGCCTGGAGGGTGTGTGGCCCAAGACGTTGAGGACAGAAGTATGAAAACACAAACTCAGCTTATGTTTGGGGACGTAGGTATGGCAGGTCCGATCGACAAACCATGAGAAGAACTCTTCAGGATATGAAGAAAGTGCGAGTCTGAGGCGCTTGCTCAGGCTTTTGTCTCTGGATTTTGTATCAGCGATGGCCGTGGAATGTCGGGGAGGCCTCATGGGCCATGGACGAATCTTCCTCTCTGTGGATTTGGCCCGATTCCCAATTGCTTTTCGTCAATCTGTGGGATGGGAGGACTCATTTCAGTTTTGTTATCTCAGATGTCCCACCAAAAGAGGAATTCCAAAGCCAAGCCGTGGGGAAGACTGAAGGGAAAACCCGAACTATGGTTAAAAATTGGGGCCTAGGGGCATGGCAAGCCCAATATGCTATCTCTTCATCCAGCCACTGAGTGACCTTACTTGAGGACTGGGTTCAGCCTGAGCGTCACAATGTGTGTTTGTGACCAATGTGGCCCGCCAGCATGGGCGGGGCCTCATGGGCCACACTGGTTTCAACTACACTGAACGTTGGACAACATGCCAACCACAAGGTTTTTTGCCATGGGGGGAAGGAGTTCTGATTTCTGCATCACCTTCAACCCTGGGCAGTGATTGGAGATAAGGTCTAGGTTCTGAAACCTGAAAACCGAGGTTGGGAAGAGATGACGACCTAAGGCCATGGCGGCTCGATGTGCTCAGTGTGCGGCCAGCTGTCTGGGAGGGTCCACGGGGTCCAGGCTCAGGCTGTGTCAGAAAGGGCATTAGTGCCCTGGTCAGCCTAAGTAATTGGGGTACAGCCAATGTCGGTGCAGGTTGATCCTCATTTGGGGTTACTGGGTAGCCCCAGAGGACAATGTTTTTCTTCTGGAGGGCCGGCAGAGTGCTGCATTGTAGTTCTGGATTGCCAAACTGGAGGGCTTGTGGGCCAGTAGTCTGACGACAAAAGTCTGAGAACACAAGCTAGGCTTAGGTTTCTGGGTGAGGCCATGGCAGGCACAATCTACAGACCTGAATCGAGATCTCGTGCATCTGAAGTCAGGGCGAGGATCAGACTATCGCTCAGGTTGGAGTTTCTGTCCCTGATGGCCCCTTCATGAATGGGGTGGGCATCACGAGGCCATGGGTGTTTTCCCACGAGGGGAGTTGTGAGAAGCTCCAAACTGCAGAGAGTCTTCTGCAGGACAATTGAGACCTGTTGTTTGGCTCCAGGCCAATTATTCTGAGCAGGGTTCTAAGGATGGATGGCTGGGTATCCCACCTCGCATTCCAATTGTCTCCTAGCAACCAGACAGGTTAGATCTCCTGGATCTGTGGGGAGCAACCGAGGACGCTGAGTTGAAATGGACAACCCTGGGGATGGATCCTAACGTGCTTTTGTGTCTATGGAGACTTTGGAATGAAGCGGTGGCACTGGGGCCCTAAAGGGTTCTATTAAACAGAGGCTTTGACACAGCTCCAACGTGCCAGTTTCCCATGTGTAGATGAGATGTTTTCTGATGGGTGAGTCAAGAAAAAGCTATATGCTTCTTTTGAAATCCAGGAATCTGAGGAGAGATGCCTGGAAACCAAAGCAATGCATCTGATTCGTGCCTAGGGGCCTGTTTTTTCCTTTTTACCTCTGGGGACATCTGTCTATGGGTCTGAGTGCAGGTAGGTGCCCAGTTGGGCTCAGATTGCCCCTGTTTTTCCTGGGAAGCCACCACTATTGAGATGGATCAGGGACTTTGGAGGTTTATCCTATTAGAAGGGTTGTAGCCATTGGAATGGGCACACACAATTCCCTTGGAGAGGGCAAGTACAGTCCTCAGGTTTGGCTCCAGGGGCCTGAGCCTGTAGGTTGTGTAGGCCAGGGCTGTTTGGACAGTTGTCTGAAAACACATACTCGGCTTATGTTTCGGGTCATAGGTATGGCAGGACTGATCTACAGACCATGAGGAGAACTCTTCGGGATTTGAAAGAAGGGCGAGTGTGAGGCTCTGCTCAAGTTTTTGTCACTGGATATCATGTCACTCATGGTCGTGGAATTTGTGGGTGACTTCTTGGGAAATGGACGAGTCTTACTCTCAGGTGGTTTGGCCCCGTCCAAAGAGTTTGGGTTCATTCTGTGGGCTGGAAGAAGTCCGTTTTTGTTGTTGTTGTTGTTGTTTTCTTTTTTAACCTCAGGTGTCCCACCAAATGATGGATTCCAGAGTAGAGCCCTGGGGAGGGGCGCCTGGACAATAAGAAATCTGGTTAAAAATTGGGGCCTAGGGACATGTCAAGCCCATTATGACATCTAATGGTCCAGCCACTGAGAGGACTTACTAGAGGACAGGACTTATGCTGAGGGTCACAATGCGTGTGTATGACCTCGTAACACTCAAGAATTGGTGGGGCCTCAGTGTGAATGCTGGTTTCTCCTAAACTGAACGTTGAACAACGTGCCAACCACAAGGGTTCTTGCCATGGGTAAAGAGGAGTTCTGATTTCTGCATCACACTCACCCCTGGGCAGTGATTGGAGATAAGGTCTCGTTCTGAAGCCTGAAAACTGAGGTAGTGAAGAGATGATGACCTAAGGCCATGGCGGGTTTTGTGTGCACAGTGTGCGGTCAGCTTTCTGGGTGTTGGTCACGAGGTCCGGGCTCAGGTTGTGTTCGACAGTGCATTAGTGCCCAGGTTAGACTATATAATTTGGGTAAAGTCGAGTGCTGTGTAGGTTTACCCTCATTTAAGGTGCCTGGGCAGCTCATGAGGCAATAATTTTTTTTCTAGAGGGCAGGCAGAGTGCTGCATTGTGGGTCCGGAATTGCCAAACTTGAGGGCTTCGGGGCCAGGAGTGTGAGGACGGAAGTCTGAGAAGACAAGCTAGACTTGGGTTTCGGGGGGGCATGGCAGGTCCCCCCTGCATATCTGAACCAATATCTCATCCATGTGAAGTCAGGGCGAGGATCAGACGTTGGCTCAGGTTGGAGTTTCTGAGCATGACGGCCGCTTCATGAAGGGAGCAGAATCTCGAGGCCATTGAGGTTTTCCCACGTTGGGAGTTGTGGGATGCCCCCTTCAAGGATTCCTTCTGCGGGACAATTGAGACCTGTTGGACAGCTCCAGGACATCCCATATGGAATGACTCCAGAGCACCGTTCGCGGATGGATGCCTGGGAAGCCCGCCTCGCATTCCAATTTTCTCCTAGCAACAAGACTGTTTAGATCTGATGGCTCTGCCTGAGCAACCGGGGTGGCTGACTTGAAATGGACTTTCCTGAGGATGGGTCCTAATGTGTTTTTGTGTCCATGAGGGCCTTGGAATGGGGCGGTGGCACCGGGACCCTGAAGTACTCTCCTAAGCTTTGGACATGGCTCCCATGCACAGGTTTCCTTGTGGAGACGAGATGAGTTCTGATGGGTGCCTCAGGAAAACTCCTATGCTCGTATTGGAATCAGGCTTTTGAGGACACATGCCTGTAACCCAAAGCAATGGATCCTATTATGGCCTAGGGTCCTGTCTGGTTCAATCTTCTTCTCTGGGGACCTCCATCTATGGTATGAGTGGAGGTCGATTATCAGCTGGCGTTAGACATCCCTTGTTTGTTCAGGGCGACCAAATCTATTGGGATGGCCTCAGGGACTTTGGAGGTTTCTCCTAATTTGTACGATTTTGGACCATGGAATGGGCAGAATTCCCATGGATTGGTAGGCACAGTCCTAATGTGTGGTTCCAGGGGCCCAGCCTGGGGGGTGTGTGGCCCAAGACTTTGAGGACAGAAGTCTGAAAACACAAACTCAGCTTAGTTTTGGGGACGTAGGTATGGCAGGCCCTATCTACAAACCATGAGAAGAACTCTTCAGGATACGAAGAAAGTGCGAGTCTGAGGTGCTTGCTCAGGCTTTTGTCTCTGGATTTTGTATCAGCGATGGCTGTGGAATGTCGGGGAGGCCTCATGGGCCATGGACGAATCTTCCTCTCTGAGGATTTGGCCCAATTCCCAATTGCTTTTCGTCAATCTGTGGGAAGGGAGGACACATTTCAGTTTTGTTACGTCAGGTGTCCCACCAAAAGAGGAATTCCAAAGCCAAGCCGTGGGGAAGACTGAAGGGACAACCCGAACTATGGTTAAAAATTGGGGCCTAGGGGCATGGCAAGTCCAATATGCTATCTCTTCATCCAGCCACTGAGTGGCCTTACTTGAGGACTGGGCTCAGCCTGAGCGTCACAATGTGTGTTTCTGACCAATGTGGCCCTCCAGCATGGGCGGGGCCTCATGGGCCACACTGGTTTCAACTACACTGAACGTTGGACAACATGCCAACCACAAGGTTTGTTGCCATGGGGAAGGAGTTCTGATTTCTGCATCACCTTCAACCCCGGGCAGTGATTGGAGATAAGGTCTAGGTTCTGAAACCTGAAAACCGAGGTTGGGAAGAGATGACGACCTAAGGCCATGGCGGCTCGATGTGCTCAGTGTGCGGCCAGCTGTCTGGGAGGGTCCAGGGGGTCCAGGCTCAGGCTGTGTCAGAAAGGGCATTAGTGCCCTGGTCAGCCTATGTACTTGGGGTACAGCCAATGTCGGTGCAGGTTGATCCTCATTTGGGGTTACTGGGTAGCCCCAGAGGACAATGTTTTTCTTCTGGAGGGCCGGCAGAGTGCTGCATTGTAGTTCTGGATTGCCAAACTGGAGGCCTTGTGGGCCAGTAGTCTGACGACAAAAGTCTGAGAACACAAGCTAGGCTTAGGTTTCTGGGTGAGGCCATGGCAGGCACAATCTACAGACCTGAATCGAGATCTCGTGCATCTGAAGTCAGGGCGAGGATCAGACGATCACTCAGGTTGGAGTTTCTGTCCCTGATGGCCCCTACATGAATGGGGGGGGCATCACGAGGCCATGGGTGTTTTCCCACGAGGGGAGTTGTGAGAAGCTTCAAACTGCAGAGAGTCTTCTGCAGGACAATTGAGACCTGTTGTTTGGCTCCAGGCCAATGATTCTTAGCAGGGTTCTAAGGATGGATGGCTGGGTATCCCACCTCGCATTCCAATTGTCTCCTAGCAACCAGACAGGTTAGATCTCCTGGATCTGTGGGGAGCAACCGAGGACGCTGAGTTGAAATGGACAACCCTGGGGATGGATCCTAACGTGCTTTTGTGTCTATGGAGACTTTGGAATGAAGCGGTGTCACTGGGGCCCTAAAGGGTTCTATTAAACAGAGGCTTTGACACAGCTCCAACGTGCCAGTTTCCCATGTGTAGATGAGATGTTTTCTGATGGGTGAGTCAAGAAACAGCTATATGCTGCTTTTGAAATCCAGGAATCTGAGGAGAGATGCCTGGAAACCAAAGCAATGGATCTGATTAGTGCCTAGGGGCCTGTTCTTTCCTTTTTACCTCTGGGGACATCTGTCTATGGGTCTGAGTGCAGGTAGGTGCTCAGTTGGGCTCAGATTGCCCCTGTTTTTCCTGGGAAGCCACCATTATTGAGATGGATCAGGGACTTTGGAGGTTTATCCTATTAGAAGGGTTGTAGCCATTGGAATGGGCACACACAATTCCCTTGGAGAGGGCAAGTACAGTCCTCAGGTTTGGCTCCAGGGGCCTGAGCCTGTAGGTTGTGTAGGCCAGGGCTGTTTGGACAGTTGTCTGAAAACACATACTCGGCTTATGTTTCGGGTCATAGGTATGGCAGGACTGATCTACAGACCATGAGGAGAACTCTTCGGGATTTGAAAGAAGGGCGAGTGTGAGGCTCTGCTCAAGTTTTTGTCACTGGATATCATGTCACTCATGGTCGTGGAATTTGTGGGTGACTTCTTGGGAAATGGACGAGTCTTACTCTCAGGTGGTTTGGCCCCGTCCAAAGAGTTTGGGTTCATTCTGTGGGCTGGAAGAAGTCCGTTTTTGTTGTTGTTGTTGTTGTTTTCTTTTTTAACCTCAGGTGTCCCACCAAATGATGGATTCCAGAGTAGAGCCCTGGGGAGGGGCGCCTGGACAATAAGAAATCTGGTTAAAAATTGGGGCCTAGGGACATGTCAAGCCCATTATGACATCTAATGGTCCAGCCACTGAGAGGACTTACTAGAGGACAGGACTTATGCTGAGGGTCACAATGCGTGTGTATGACCTCGTAACACTCAAGAATTGGTGGGGCCTCAGTGTGAATGCTGGTTTCTCCTAAACTGAACGTTGAACAACGTGCCAACCACAAGGGTTCTTGCCATGGGTAAAGAGGAGTTCTGATTTCTGCATCACACTCACCCCTGGGCAGTGATTGGAGATAAGGTCTCGTTCTGAAGCCTGAAAACTGAGGTAGTGAAGAGATGATGACCTAAGGCCATGGCGGGTTTTGTGTGCACAGTGTGCGGTCAGCTTTCTGGGTGTTGGTCACGAGGTCCGGGCTCAGGTTGTGTTCGACAGTGCATTAGTGCCCAGGTTAGACTATATAATTTGGGTAAAGTCGAGTGCTGTGTAGGTTTACCCTCATTTAAGGTGCCTGGGCAGCTCATGAGGCAATAATTTTTTTTCTAGAGGGCAGGCAGAGTGCTGCATTGTGGGTCCGGAATTGCCAAACTTGAGGGCTTCGGGGCCAGGAGTGTGAGGACGGAAGTCTGAGAAGACAAGCTAGACTTGGGTTTCGGGGGGGCATGGCAGGTCCCCCCTGCATATCTGAACCAATATCTCATCCATGTGAAGTCAGGGCGAGGATCAGACGTTGGCTCAGGTTGGAGTTTCTGAGCATGACGGCCGCTTCATGAAGGGAGCAGAATCTCGAGGCCATTGAGGTTTTCCCACGTTGGGAGTTGTGGGATGCCCCCTTCAAGGATTCCTTCTGCGGGACAATTGAGACCTGTTGGACAGCTCCAGGACATCCCATATGGAATGACTCCAGAGCACCGTTCGCGGATGGATGCCTGGGAAGCCCGCCTCGCATTCCAATTTTCTCCTAGCAACAAGACTGTTTAGATCTGATGGCTCTGCCTGAGCAACCGGGGTGGCTGACTTGAAATGGACTTTCCTGAGGATGGGTCCTAATGTGTTTTTGTGTCCATGAGGGCCTTGGAATGGGGCGGTGGCACCGGGACCCTGAAGTACTCTCCTAAGCTTTGGACATGGCTCCCATGCACAGGTTTCCTTGTGGAGACGAGATGAGTTCTGATGGGTGCCTCAGGAAAACTCCTATGCTCGTATTGGAATCAGGCTTTTGAGGACACATGCCTGTAACCCAAAGCAATGGATCCTATTATGGCCTAGGGTCCTGTCTGGTTCAATCTTCTTCTCTGGGGACCTCCATCTATGGTATGAGTGGAGGTCGATTATCAGCTGGCGTTAGACATCCCTTGTTTGTTCAGGGCGACCAAATCTATTGGGATGGCCTCAGGGACTTTGGAGGTTTCTCCTAATTTGTACGATTTTGGACCATGGAATGGGCAGAATTCCCATGGATTGGTAGGCACAGTCCTAATGTGTGGTTCCAGGGGCCCAGCCTGGGGGGTGTGTGGCCCAAGACTTTGAGGACAGAAGTCTGAAAACACAAACTCAGCTTAGTTTTGGGGACGTAGGTATGGCAGGCCCTATCTACAAACCATGAGAAGAACTCTTCAGGATACGAAGAAAGTGCGAGTCTGAGGTGCTTGCTCAGGCTTTTGTCTCTGGATTTTGTATCAGCGATGGCTGTGGAATGTCGGGGAGGCCTCATGGGCCATGGACGAATCTTCCTCTCTGAGGATTTGGCCCAATTCCCAATTGCTTTTCGTCAATCTGTGGGATGGGAGGACACATTTCAGTTTTGTTACGTCAGGTGTCCCACCAAAAGAGGAATTCCAAAGCCAAGCCGTGGGGAAGACTGAAGGGACAACCCGAACTATGGTTAAAAATTGGGGCCTAGGGGCATGGCAAGTCCAATATGCTATCTCTTCATCCAGCCACTGAGTGGCCTTACTTGAGGACTGGGCTCAGCCTGAGCGTCACAATGTGTGTTTCTGACCAATGTGGCCCTCCAGCATGGGCGGGGCCTCATGGGCCACACTGGTTTCAACTACACTGAACGTTGGACAACATGCCAACCACAAGGTTTGTTGCCATGGGGAAGGAGTTCTGATTTCTGCATCACCTTCAACCCCGGGCAGTGATTGGAGATAAGGTCTAGGTTCTGAAACCTGAAAACCGAGGTTGGGAAGAGATGACGACCTAAGGCCATGGCGGCTCGATGTGCTCAGTGTGCGGCCAGCTGTCTGGGAGGGTCCAGGGGGTCCAGGCTCAGGCTGTGTCAGAAAGGGCATTAGTGCCCTGGTCAGCCTATGTACTTGGGGTACAGCCAATGTCGGTGCAGGTTGATCCTCATTTGGGGTTACTGGGTAGCCCCAGAGGACAATGTTTTTCTTCTGGAGGGCCGGCAGAGTGCTGCATTGTAGTTCTGGATTGCCAAACTGGAGGCCTTGTGGGCCAGTAGTCTGACGACAAAAGTCTGAGAACACAAGCTAGGCTTAGGTTTCTGGGTGAGGCCATGGCAGGCACAATCTACAGACCTGAATCGAGATCTCGTGCATCTGAAGTCAGGGCGAGGATCAGACGATCACTCAGGTTGGAGTTTCTGTCCCTGATGGCCCCTACATGAATGGGGGGGGCATCACGAGGCCATGGGTGTTTTCCCACGAGGGGAGTTGTGAGAAGCTTCAAACTGCAGAGAGTCTTCTGCAGGACAATTGAGACCTGTTGTTTGGCTCCAGGCCAATGATTCTTAGCAGGGTTCTAAGGATGGATGGCTGGGTATCCCACCTCGCATTCCAATTGTCTCCTAGCAACCAGACAGGTTAGATCTCCTGGATCTGTGGGGAGCAACCGAGGACGCTGAGTTGAAATGGACAACCCTGGGGATGGATCCTAACGTGCTTTTGTGTCTATGGAGACTTTGGAATGAAGCGGTGTCACTGGGGCCCTAAAGGGTTCTATTAAACAGAGGCTTTGACACAGCTCCAACGTGCCAGTTTCCCATGTGTAGATGAGATGTTTTCTGATGGGTGAGTCAAGAAACAGCTATATGCTGCTTTTGAAATCCAGGAATCTGAGGAGAGATGCCTGGAAACCAAAGCAATGGATCTGATTAGTGCCTAGGGGCCTGTTCTTTCCTTTTTACCTCTGGGGACATCTGTCTATGGGTCTGAGTGCAGGTAGGTGCTCAGTTGGGCTCAGATTGCCCCTGTTTTTCCTGGGAAGCCACCATTATTGAGATGGATCAGGGACTTTGGAGGTTTATCCTATTAGAAGGGCTGTGGCCATTGGAATGGGCACACACAATTCCCTTGGAGAGGGCAAGTACAGTCCTCAGGTTTGGCTCGAGGGGCCTGAGCCTGTAGGTTGTGTAGGCCAGGGCTGTTTGGAGAGTTGTCTGAAAACACAAACTCGGCTTATGTTTCGGGTCATAGGTATGGCAGGACTGATCTACAGACCATGAGGAGAACTCTTCGGGATTTGAAAGAAGGGCGATGTGAGGCTCCTGCTCAAGTTTTTGTCTCTGGATATCGTGTCACTCATGGTCGTGGAATTTCTGGGTGACTTCATGGGAAATGGACGAGTCTTACTCTCAGGTGGTTTGGCCCCGTCCAAAGAGTTTGGGTTCATTCTGTGGGCTGGAAGAAGTCCGTTTTTGTTGTTGTTGTTGTTGTTTTCTTTTTTAACCTCAGGTGTCCCAACAAATGATGGATTCCAGAGTAGAGCCCTGGGGAGGGGCGCCTGGACAATAAGAAATCTGGTTAAAAATTGGGGCCTAGGGACATGTCAAGCCCATTATGACATCTAATGGTCCAGCCACTGAGAGGACTTAGTAGAGGACAGGACTTATGCTGAGGGTCACAATGCGTGTGTATGCCCTCGTAACACTCAAGAATTGGTGGGGCCTCAGGGTGAATGCTGGTTTCTCCTAAACTGAACGTTGAACAACGTGCCAACCACAAGGGTTCTTGCCATGGGTAAAGAGGAGTTCTGATTTCTGCATCACACTCACCCCTGGGCAGTGATTGGAGATAAGGTCTCGTTCTGAAGCCTGAAAACTGAGGTAGGGAAGAGATGATGACCTAAGGCCATGGCGGGTTTTATGTGCTCAGTGTGCGGTCAGCTTTCTGGGTGTTGGTCAGGAGGTCCGGGCTCAGGTTGTGTTCGACAGTGCATTAGTGCCCAGGTTAGACTATATAATTTGGGTAAAGTCGAGTGCTGTGTAGTTTTACCCTCATTTAAGGAGCCTGGGCAGCTCATGAGGCAATAATTTTTTTTCTAGAGGGCAGGCAGAGTGCTGCATTGTGGGTCCGGAATTGCCAAACTTGAGGGCTTCGGGGCCAGGAGTGTGAGGACGGAAGTCTGAGAAGACAAGCTAGACTTGGGTTTCGGGGGGCATGGCAGGTACCCCCTGCATATCTGAACCAATATCTCATCCATGTGAAGTCAGGGCGAGGATCAGACGTTGGCTCAGGTTGGAGTTTCTGAGCATGACGGCCGTTTCATGAAGGGAGCAGAATCTCGAGGCCATTGAGGTTTTCCCACGTTGGGAGTTGTGGGATGCCCCCTTCAAGGATTCCTTCTGCGGGACAATTGAGACCTGTTGGACAGCTCCAGGACATCCCATATGGAATGACTCCAGAGCACCGTTCGCGGATGGATGCCTGGGAAGCCCGCCTCGCATTCCAATTTTCTCCTAGCAACAAGACTGTTTAGATCTGATGGCTCTGCCTGAGCAACCGGGGTGGCTGACTTGAAATGGACTTTCCTGAGGATGGGTTCTAATGTGTTTTTGTGTCCATGAGGGCCTTGGAATGGGGCGGTGGCACCGGGACCCTGAAGTACTCTCCTAAGCTTTGGACATGGCTCCCATGCACAGGTTTCCTTGTGGAGACGAGATGAGTTCTGATGGGTGCCTCAGGAAAACCCCTATGCTCGTATTGGAATCAGGCTTTTGAGGACACATGCCTGTAACCCAAAGCAATGGATCCTATTATGGCCTAGGGTCCTGTCTGGTTCAATCTTCTTCTCTGGGGACATCCATCTATGGTATGAGTGGAGGTCGATTATCAGCTGGCGTTAGACAGCCCTTGTTTGTTCAGGGCGACCAAATCTATTGGGATGGCCTCAGGGACTTTGGAGGTTTCTCCTAATTTGTACGATTTTGGACCATGGAATGGGCAGAATTCCCATGGATTGGTAGGCACAGTCCTAATGTGTGGTTCCAGGGGCCCAGCCTGGAGGGTGTGTGGCCCAAGACTTTGAGGACAGAAGTCTGAAAACACAAACTCAGCTTAGGTTTGGGGACGTAGGTATGGCAGGCCCGATCGACAAACCATGAGAAGAACTCTTCAGGATACGAAGAAAGTGCGAGTCTGAAGTGTTTGCTCAGGCTTTTGTCTCTGGATTTTGTATCAGCGATGGCCGTGGAATGTCGGGGAGGCCTCATGGGCCATGGACGAATCTTCCTCTCTGAGGATTTGGCCCAATTCCCAATTGCTTTTCGTCAATCTGTGGGATGGGAGGACTCATTTCAGTTTTGTTACGTCAGGTGTCCCACCAAAAGAGGAATTCCAAAGCCAAGCCGTGGGGAAGACTGAAGGGACAACCCGAACTATGGTTAAAAATTGGGGCCTAGGGGCATGGCAAGTCCAATATGCTATCTCTTCATCCAGCCACTGAGTGGCCTTACTTGAGGACTGGGCTCAGCCTGAGCGTCACAATGTGTGTTTGTGACCAATGTGGCCCGCCAGCATGGGCGGGGCCTCATGGGCCACACTGGTTTCAACTACACTGAACGTTGGACAACATGCCAACCACAAGGTTTCTTGCCATGGGGAAGGAGTTCTGATTTCTGCATCACCTTCAACCCCGGGCAGTGATTGGAGATAAGGTCTAGGTTCTGAAACCTGAAAACCGAGGTTGGGAAGAGATGACGACCTAAGGCCATGGCGGCTCGACGTGCTCAGTGTGCGGCCAGCTGTCTGGGAGGTTCCAGGGGTTCCAGGCTCAGGCTGTGTCAGAAAGGGCATTATTGCCCTGATCAGCCTATGTATTTGTGGTACAGCCAATGTCGGTGCAGGTTGATCCTCATTTGGGGTTACTGGGTAGCCCCAGAGGACAATGTTTTTCTTCTGGAGGGCTGGCAGAGTGCTGCATTGTAGTTCTGGATTGCCAAACTGGAGGGCTTGTGGGCCAGTAGTCTGACGACAAAAGTCTGAGAACACAAGCTAGGCTTAGGTTTCTGGGTGAGGCCATGGCAGGCACAATCTACAGACCTGAATCGAGATCTCGTGCATCTGAAGTCAGGGCGAGGATCAGACGATCGCTCAGGTTGGAGTTTCTGTCCCTGATGGTCCCTTCATGAATGGGGGGGGGCATCACGGGGCCATGGGTGTTTTCCCACGATGGGAGTTGTGAGAAGCTCCAAACTGCAGAGAGTCTTCTGCAGGACAATTGAGACCTGTTGTTTGGCTCCAGGCCAATGATTCTGAGCAGGGTTCTAAGGATGGATGGATGGGTAGCCCACCTCGCATTTCAATTGTCTCCTAGCAACAAGACAGGTTAGATCTCCTGGATCTGTGGGGAGCAACCGTGGACGCTGACTTGAAATGGACACCCCTGGGGATGGGTCCTAATGTGCTTTTGTGTCTATGGAGACCTTGGAATGAAGCGGTGGCACTGGGGCCCTAAAGGGTTCTCCTAAACAGAGGCTTTGACACAGCCCCAACGTGCAAGTTTCCCATGTGTAGATGAGATGTTTTCTGATGGGTGAGTCAAGAAACAGCTATATGCTGCTCTTGAAATCCAGGTCTCTGAGGAGAGATGCCTGGAAACCAAAGCAATGGATCTAATTAGTGCCTAGTTGCCTGTTATTTCCTTCATACCTCTGGGGACATCTGTCTATGGGTCTGAGTGCAGGTAGGTGCTCAGTTGGGCTCAGATTACCCCTGTTTTTCCTGGGAAGCCACCACTATTGAGATGGATCAGGGACTTTGGAGGTTTATCCTATTAGAAGGGTTGTGGCCTTTGGAATGGGCACACACAATTCCCTCTGAGAGGACAAGTACAGTCCTCAGGTTTGGCTCCAGGGGCCTGAGCCTGTAGGTTGTGTAGGCCAGGGTTGTTTGGACAGTTGTGTGAAAACACACATCCTCCATGCTAGGGCCCCTGGAACCACACATCAGGATTGTTCCTGCCCTCTCAAAGGGAATTCTTCATATTCCATTGGCCACAACCATATAAATCAGGAGAAATCTCCAATGTCCCTGGGACCATCCCAATATTGTAGGCTGCTCGGAACAAACAGGGGTGATCTGACACTAGCTGAGCAACTAGCGCCACACAGACTCGGAGACAGATGTCCCCAGAGAAGAACATTGAACTGGACAGGCCCCTAGGCCCTAATCAGATCCATTGCTTTGGTTTCCAGGCATCTCTTCTCAGAGGCCTGGTTTCCAATACCAGCCTATGGGGTTTCCATAGGCTCCTTCAGAGCAAGTCTTGTCTGCACATTGGAAACTTGCTCGAGGAGCTATGTCAGAACCCCAGAGGCCTGGTTTTCAATACCACCATATGGGGGTTTCCTGAGGCATCAGTCAGAACAAATGTCTTCTCCACATGGGAAACGTGCTCTTTCAAGCTGTGTCAAAACCTCCGGCTAGGAAAATCCTTCAGGGCCCCGGTGCCACCACCTCATTCCAAGGTCTCCATGGACACAATCCCACATTAGGACCCATCTGCAGGAGAGTCTTTTTCAACTCAGTGCCCTTGGGTGCTCCCCTAGAGCCAGCAGATCGAACCTATCTTGTCACTAGGAGACAATTGGAATGTGAGGCGGACTGGCTAGGCATCCATCTGTAGAAAACTACTCTGAAGTAATTCCATATGGGACGTCCTGGAGCCGTCCAACAGGTCACAGCTGTCCTGCAGAAGGAATCCTTGCGCTTTGGAGCACCTCACAACTCCCATCATGGGAAAAGCTCTGTGGCCTCGTGGTGCACTGTCCCCTTCATGAAAGAGCCATCTTGGAAAGAAACTCCAACCTGAGCCAACGTCTAATCCTCGCCCTGACTTCAGATGCACGAAATCTTGATTCAACTCTGCAGAGTGTGCCTGCCGAAACCCTGCCCCGAAGCAAAACCTAGCTATTGTTCTCAGACTTCGTCCTCACACTCCGAGCCCACCAGCCCTCCAGTTAGGGAATTCTGGAGAGACACAATGCAGCACTCTGACTGCCCTCCAGAAGAGAAACGTTGTCCTATGGGGCTAACCAGAAACACCAAATGAGGATCAACCTGCATGCCACTTGACTCTACCCCAATTATACAGTTTCGCTTCGGCGTTAATGCCCTGTCTTGCACAGCCTGAGGTCTGAATTTTCAACCGACACCCAGACAGCTGGCTGTACACTGAGCACATCAGACCCGCCATGGCTTTAGGTCATCATCTCTTTTCAACCTTGGTTTTCAGGCTTCAGAACCTAGACCTTATATATACTCACTACCCAGGGGTGAACGTGATGCAGAAATGAAACTCCTTCTTCCTCAAGGCAAGAAACCTTGTGGTTGGCATGTTTTCCAACGTTCAGTGTAGGAGAATCCAGTGTAGCCCATGAGTCCCCGCCCATGCTTGAGAACCGCAATGGGCACAAACACATTGGGACCCTCAGTGTGAGCCCTGTCCTCAAGTAAAGCCTCTCAGGGTCTGGTCCAAGAACCCGCATTGCCATCCCTAGTCCCCCAATATTAATGAGAGGTTGAGAGTTCTAATCACCCCTATTCAGGTCTCTGCTCTGTAACCCCTGAGGAAAAAAATATCGAAGGGTCTCCTCCATCCCCTGAATGAGCCCCAAAACTTGGGATCTGACCAAATCTTAAAAGAGAAAGAATCATCCATGGCCAAAGAGGCCATCCCGTCATTCCATGGTCACCATTGACACAAAATCTAGAGACAAAAGCCTGGAGATATGCCTCACACTTGCCCTTTGTTCATAGCCTGATAAATTCTTCTCACGGTCTATAGATCAGGCATGTCATACCTACGTCCCCAAATCTAAGCTGAGTTTGGGTTTTCAGGTTTCTGTCCCCACTGTCCTGGCCCACACACCCTCCAGGCTGGGGCCCCTGGAGCCATGCCTCAGGACTGTGCCTGCCTTCTCCAAGCAAATTCTGCCCATTCCATTGGCCACAACCCTAAAGATTAGGAGAACACTCCAACGTCCCTGAGGCCATCCCAATAGTTTTGGCCACTCAGGGCAAACAGGGTGATCTGTCCCAAGATGAGCAACTACCTCAACTCAGATCCATAGACAGATAACCCCAGAGAAGAAGATTGAACCGGACAGGCACCTAGGCCCTAATCAGATCCATTGCTTTTGATTCCAGGCATCTCTCCTCAGAGGCCTGGTTTCCAATACCAGCATATGTGTTCTTCAAGAGGTACCAGTCTGAACAAATCTCATTTCCACATGAGAAACATGCATTTTGGAGCTGTGTCACAACCTCCAGTTAAGGGAAACCTTCAGGTCCCAGCAGCCAACACCCCATTCCAAGGTCTCCATGGACACAAACCCGCATTATGACCCATCCGCAGGCGAGTCCATTTCAACACATCCCCTTTGTTTGCTCCCCAAAAGAAGCAGATCGAACCTGCCTTGTCACTAGGAGACAATAGGAATGTGAGGCGGGCACTCCAGGAATCCATCCTTAGAACCCTGCACTGCCGTGGTTCCGCATGGGACGTCCTGGAGCAATATGACCGGTCTCGACTGTCCCGTAGAAGGAATCCTTGCCGATTGGAGCAACTTACAATGCCAATCGTGGGAAAGTCTCCATAGCCCCATGATGCCCCCCACCATCTTGAAGGGGCCATCCTGAACAGAAACTTCAACCTGAGCCTACGTCTGATCCTCGCACTGACTTCAGATGCATGAGATTTAGATTTAGCTCTACAGAGTGTGCCTGCCATGATCTTGACCCAAAACCTAAGCCTAGCTTGTGTTCTCTCACTTCCTTCCTCACAATTCTGGCCCACAAGCCCTCCAGTGTGAGAATTCCGTCGCCACAATGCAGCACTCTTCCTTCCCTCCAGAAGAAAAACGTTGCCCCTGGGGCTACCCAGAAACGCCAAATGAGGATCAACCTGCATGCCACTCAACTTTACTCCAATTATACAGTCTAAGCTTGGCACTAATGACCTGTCTGACACAGCCTGAGCCTGGACCTCCTGGATGACACCCAGAAAGGTGGTGTCACACCTAAGGACTGTGCCAGTGCTCTCCAAGGGAACTCTGCCCGTTTCATTTGCCACAACCTTACAGATTAGGAGAAACCTCCAATTCCCAAGACGAGCCCAATAGTGTTGGCCTCCCCCAACAAACATGGGTGATCTGACACAAGCTGAGCAGTGACCTCCATTCTGAATCTTAGACAGAGACACTCAGAGGAGAATATTGAAAAGGACAGGCCCCTAGACCGTAATCAGATCCATTGCTTTGGATTCCAGGCATTGTTCCCCAGATGCTTGGTTTCCAATACCAGGTTGTGGGGGTTTCAGAACAAATCTCGTCTCTACATGGGAAACTTGCTCTTTGGAGCTGCATCAAAACCTCAGGTTAGGAGAATTCTTCAGGGCAACAGAGCCACTGCCCCATTCCAAGGGATCCATGGACACAAATCCATATCATGACTGATCCTCATGAGAGTCCATTTCATTTCAGCCCCCTCGGTTGTTCCCCCAGTGACAGCAGATCGAATCCTCATTTTCACTAGGACACAACTGGAATGCAAGTTGGACTGCCCAGGCATCCATCATTAGAACTGTGCTTTGGAGCATTTCTTATGGGACGTCCTTGATCCATCCAAAAGGTCGTGACTGTCCCGCTGACGGAATTCTTGTGGTTTGGAGCATCACACACTCACAAAGTTGGAAATCTTCCATGGTTTCCTGATGCCCCCCCACCTTCATGAAGGGGACATCATGTACAGAAACTCCAAACTAAGCCAACATCTGATCCTCGCCCTGACTTCAGATGCACGAGATCTCATTTCAGGTCTGTAGAGTGTGCCTGCCATGTCACCGCTGCGAATTCTAAGCTGAACTTGTGTTCTCAGACTTCTGTCCAAAAACACCTGGCCCACAAGCCCTGAAGTTGTCAATTCTGGAGCCAGAATGCAGCACTCTGCCTGCCCTCCAGAAGAAAATCTTTGCCCTATGGGGCCAACCAGAAACCCCAAATGAGGACCAACCTTCACATCATTCGACTGTACCCCAATTATACAGTCTAGCCTGGGGACTAATGCCCTGCCTGACACAGCCTGAGCCCAGACCTCATGATGGACACAGACATCTGGCCGCACACTAAGTGCATCGGACCCACCATGGCCTTAGGTCGTCATCTCTTACCAACCTCGGTTTTCAGGCTTCAGAATCTAGACCTTATCTCTACTCACTGCCATGCCATGTACGTGATGCAGAAATCAGAACTCCTCCTTCCCAATAACCAGAAACCCTGTGGTTGGCATGTTGTCCAACATGCAGTGTAGGAGAAACCAGCATGGCCCATGAGGCCTCAGACATGCTTGATGGGCACAAACACACATTAGGACCCTAAGCATGAACCCTGGCCTCAAGTAAAGCCTCTCTGGGGCTGGACCAAGAGCCCACATATGGAGATTACCATGCCCCTACTCCCCAAACCTTAACCAGTGCTTGAGAAGTCTAGTCACCCCTACTCAGATCTCTTCTCTAGAATCCCTCCTTGGTGGGACACATGAGGTTAAAAAAAAAATAGAGAAAGGACTCCTACCGTCCAAAGAATGACCGCAAACACTAGGAATTGGGCCAAATTCACAGAGAGAAATACTCGTCCATGGCTGATGAGGCCATCCTGACATTCCACGGCCACCATTGACACAAAATCCGGAGACAAAAGCCTGAAAAAGCGCCACACACTCGCCCTTGGTTCAAAGCATGAAAAATTCTCACGGTCTGTAGATCGGGCCTGCCATACCTATGTCCCCAAACCTAAGCCACGTTTGTGTTTTCAGACTTCTGTCTCCATTGTCCTGGCCCACACACCCTCAAGGCTTGGCCCCATGGAGCCACACCTCAGGACTGTGCCTGCCCTCTCCATGGGAATTCTGCTCATTCCTTTGGCACAACCTGACAGATTAGGAGAAACATCCGAAGTCCCCGAGGCCACCCCAATATTGTAGGATGTCCGGGACAAACAGGGACCATCTGCCACAAGCTGAGCCACTACCTCCAATCAGACCTGTAGATAGATATCCATAGAAAAGAAGATTGAAGAGGACAGGCACCTAGGCCCTAAACGAATTCATTGCTTTTGTTTTCATGTATCTCTCCTCAGAGGCCTGGATTCCAATACCAGCACATGGGGGTTTCTGGAGCTACCAATCAGAACAAATCGCATGCCACATGGGAATCATGCTATATGGAACTGTGTCAAAACCTCCAGTTAGGAGAAAATTTCACGTCACTGGAGCCACCGCCCCATTCCAATGTCTCAATGGACACAATCCCACATTATGACCCATCCTCAGGAGAGTCCATTTCAACACAAACCTGGCGGTTGCTCACCCAGTGCCAGCAGATCAAACCTGCTTTGTCACTAGGAGACAATTGGAATGCGAGTTCGTTGCCCAGGTATCCATGTTAGAACTCTGCTCTGGAGAAATTCCTAATGGGGTGTCCTTGATCCATTCAACAGGTCTCAACTGTCCTGAAGAAGGAATCCTTGTGGTTTGCAGCATCACACACTCGCACCGTGGGAAAACCTCCATGGCCTCGTGATGCCTCCACCTTCAGGTAGAGGACATCATGGACAGAAACTCCCGTCTGATCCTCGCCCTGACCTCAGATGCATGAGATTTCAATTCAGCTCTGCAGAGTGTGCCTGCCTTGCCCTCGCCCCAAAACCTAAGCCAGCTCGCGTTCTCAGACTTCCATCCTCACACTCCTGGCCCACAAGCCTTCCACTTTGGGAATTCTGGAGACAAAATGCAGCACTCTGCCTGCCCTCCAGAAGAGAGACTTTGCCCTAGGGGTCTACCCAGAAACATCAAATGAGGATCAACCTGCAATTCTCTAGACTGTACCCCAATTATACAGTCTAGCCTGGGCACTAATGCCCTGTCTGACACACCCTGACCCCAGACCTCGTGACCGACACCCAGACACCTGGCCTCACACTGAACACATCAAACATGCCATGGCCTTAGTTCATCATCTCTTCCCAACCTTGGTCTTCAGGCTTAAGAACCTAGACATTATCTCCACTCACAACTAAGTGATGTACGTGATGCAGAAATCAGAACTTCACCTTCCCCATGACCAGAAACCTTGTGGTTGGCATGTTGTCCAACGTTCAGTATATGAGAACCCAGCATGGCAAATGAGGCCTCAGACATGCTTGAGGGCTGTGATGGGCACAAACACACATTAGGACCCTAAGCATGAACCCTGGCCTCAAGTAAAGCCTCTCCGTGGCTGGACCAAGAGCCTGCATATGGGACTTGCCATGCCCCTACTCCCCCAATCCTAGCCAGAGCTTGAGAAGTCTAGTCAACCTTATTCAGAGCTCTTTTCTGGAATACCTCTTTGGTGGGACACATAAGAAAAAAAAAAAAAAACCAAGATAAAGAAAAAAAAAGTAAGAACTCCTACCATCCAAAGAATGACCCCAAACACTTGGAATCTGGCCAAATCCACAGAGAGAAATACTCGTCCATGGTCGATGAGGCCAGCCTGACATTCCACGGCCACCATTGACACAAAATCCGGAGACAAAAACCTGAAAAAGCGCCACACACTTGCCCTTTGTTCAGAGCCCCCAAAATTCTCAAGGTCTGTAGATCGGGCCTGCCATACCTATGTCCCCAAACCTAAGCCGAGTTTGTGTTTACAGACTTCTGTCTCCATTGTCCTCACCCACACATTCTAAAGGCTGGGCCCCATGGAGCCACACCTCAGGACTGTGCCTGCCCTCTCCAAGGGAATTCTGCTCATTCATTTGGCACAACCTGACAGATTAGGAGAATCATCCAAAATCTCTGAGGCCATCCCAATAGTGTAGGATGTCCTGGACATACAGGGACCCTCTGGCACAAGCTGAGCCACTACCTCCAATCAGAACCTTAGACAGATATCCATAGAAAAGAATATTGAACAAGACAGGCACCTAGGCCCTAATTGGATCCATTGCTTTTGTTTTCAGGCATCTCTCCTCAGAGGCCTGGATTCCAATACCAGCATAAGGGGGTTTCCAGAGCTACCTATCAGAAAAAATCTCGTCTCCACATGGGAATCTTGCTCTATGGAGCTGTGTCATAACCTCCAGTTAGGAGAAAACTTCAGGTCACTGGAGCCACTGCCCCATTTGAATATCTCCATGGACACAATCCCAAATTATGACCCATCCTCAGGAGAGTCCATTTCAAACAAACCCCCTCGGTTGCTACTCCAGAGCCAGCAGATTGAACCTGCCTTGTCGCTAGGAGACAATTGAAATGCGAGTTGGGCTCTTCAGGCATCCATCCTTAGAACCCTGCTCTTGCGTCGTTCCTTATGGGACATCCTTGAGCCATCCAACAGGTCTCGACTGTCCCACAGGAGTCCTTGTGCATGGACCACCTAACAACTCATATCATGGAAAGCTTCCAAGGTCACATGATGCCCCCAATCTTCATGAAGGCAGATCATGGAAAGAAACTCCAACCTGAGCCAACAGCTGATCTTCGCCTTGACTTCAGATGCACGAGATCTTGATTCAGCTCTTCAGAGTGTACCTGCTGTGCCCTCACCCCAAAACCTAAGCGTAGCTAGGGTTCTCCGACTTCCGTCCTCACTTTCCTGGACCACACGCCCTCTATTTTGGGATTTCCGATGACACAGTGCTGCACTCTGCCTGCCCTCTAGAAGAAAAATATTGCCCTATGGGTCTACCCAGAAACCTCAAATGAGGATAAACCTGCACGTCACTCAACTGTACAGCAATTATATAGTCTAGCCTGTGCACTAATGCCCTGTCTGACAGAACCTGAGGCCTGAATTCCCAACCGACACCCAGACAGCTTGCAGTACACTGAGAACATCTGAACCGCCATGGCCTTAGGTCGCCATCTCTTTCCAACTTCGGTTTTCAGGCTACAGAATCCTAGACCTTATCTCTACTCACTTACAATGGGTGAACGTGATGCAGAAATCAGAACTCCTCCTTCCCTTTCGCCAGAATCTTGTGGTTGGCATCTTGTCCAACGTTCAGTGTAGGACCCCTGTAGGGCCTACAGGGGCAGTAGTAGGGCCCCTGAGGGTAGTGTAGGGTCCCTGAGGCCCTGCCTATGCTTAAGAGCTGCGGTGGGCTCAAACACACATTGGGACCCTGAGTTTGAGCCCTGTCCTCAAGTAAAGCCTCTCAGTGGCTGGACCATGAGCCCGCATATGGGGCCTGCCATGCCCCAAGTCACCCAATCTTAACCAGAGGTAGAGACATCTAGTCACCCCTACTCAGGGCTCTGCTCTGGAATCCCTCTTTGGTGGGACATTTGAGGTAAATAAACACAGAAAGGACTCCTCCCACTCACAGAATGACCCCAATCACTTGGGATTGGGCCATCCCAAGTGATTGGGGTCCAGAGAGAAAGACTCGTCCATGGCCCATGAGGCCAGCCCGACATTCCACGGCCACTATTGACACAAAATCCAGAGACATAAGCTTCAGCAAGCGTTCACACTCACCCTTAGGTCATAGCCCAAAAAATTCTCCTCATAGTCTGTAGATTGGGCCTGCCATACCTACGTCCCCAAACCTAAGCCGAGTTTGTGTTTTCAGACTTCTATCCTGACATCCCTGTCCCACACACCCTCCAGACTGAGGACCCTGGAGCCGCACCTCAGGACTGTGCCTGCCCTCTCCAAGGAAATTCTTCCCATTCCATTGGCCACAACCCTACAGATAAGGAGAAACCTCCAAAGTCCCAGAGGCCATTCCAATAGTGTAGGCCACCCAGGACAAAGAGGGGCGATCTCTCACAAGCTGAGCAACGACGTCAACTCACCCGTAGACAGATAACCCAAGAGAAGAAGATTAAACTGGACTGGCCCCTAGAATGTAATTGGTTCCATTGCTTTTTTTTCTAAGCATCTCTCCTCAGAGGCCTGTTTTCCAATACCAGCATATGGGGGATTCCAGAGATACCAATCAGAACAAATCTTGTCTTCACATGGGAAACTTATCCTTTGGAGCTCTGTAAAAGCCTCCAGTTAGGAGAAACCTTCAGGTAGCCGGAGCAACCGTCCTATTCCAAGGTCTCCATGGACACATACCCGCATTATGACCATTTGGCAGGAGAGTACATTTCAACTCAGCCCCGTCGATTACTCCCCCAGAGGCAGAATATCAAACCTGCCTTGTCGCTAGGAGACAACTGGAATGCAAAGCAGACTCTCTAGGCATCCATCCTTGGAATCCTGCTCTGGCGCCGTTCCATATGGGATGTCCTGGAGCCTTCCAACAGGTCTTGACTGTCCCACAGAAGGAATCCTTGCAGATTGGAGAATCTCACAACTCCTATCGTGGGAAAACCTAAATGGCCTCATGAGATGCTCCCCTTTATAAAGGGGCCATCATGGACAGAAACTCCAACCTGAGCCAACTTCTGATGCATTGCTTTGGTTTCTAGGTATCTCTCCTCAGAGGCCTGGTTTCCAATATCAGAATATGGGGGTTTCCTAAGGAAACAATCAGAACAGATCTCATCTCCACATGGGAAACTTGCTCTTTGGAGCTGTGTCAATACCTCAGGTTAGGAGGATCCTTCAGGGCGCTGGCACCATGGCCCAATCCCAACGTCTCCAAGGACACGAACTTACATTATGATCCATTCTCAGGAGAGTCCATTTCAAATCAGCCCCCTCGGCTGCTCACCCAGAGCCAGCAGATCAAAACTTCCTGGTCACTAAGAGACAGTTGGAATGGGAGGCGGGCTTCCCAGGCATCCATCCTTAGAACCCTGCTCTGGAGAACTTCTTTATGGGACGTCTTGAATCCAACCAACCTGTCTTGACTGTCTCGCAGAATGAATCCTTGTGGTTTGAAGCATCACACAATAACACTGTGAGAAAACCTCCATTTCCTCATGATGCCCCACACCTTCATAAATGGGCCATCACGGACAGAAACTCCATCCTAAGCCAAAGTCTGATCCTCGCCCTGAATTCAGAAGCATGAGATCTCGATTCAGCACTTGAGAGTGTGCCTGCTGGGCCCTCGCCCTGAAACCTAAGCCTAACTTGTGTTCTCAGACTTCCGTCCTCAGAATCCTGGCCACACCCCTCCAGTTTGGCAATTCTGGAGACACAATGCAGCACTCTGCCTGCCCTCTAGAAGAAAAATGTTGCCCTATAGGGCTAACCAGAAACGCCAAATGAGTAACAACCTGCATGCCACGCGACCATACCCCAATTATACAGGCTAGCCTGTGCACTAAAGCCCTGTCTGACACAGCCTGAGGGCAGACCTCCAGTCCAACACCCAGACAGCTGGCCGTAACACAGAGCATATCACACCCACAGTGGCTTTAGGCCATCATCTCTACCCAACCTCAGTTTTCACCTTCAGAACCTAGACCTTATCTCCACTCACTGCTCAGGAGTGAACGTGATGCAAGAATCAGAAATTCTCCTTCGCCTTGGCAAGAAACCTAGTGGTTGGCATGTTGTCCAATATTCATTGTAGGAGAAAGCAGCATGGACTACGAGGCCCCACCTATCCTTGAGGGCCACAATTTGCACAAACACACATTGTGACCCTCAGCGTGAGCCCTATCCTCATGTAAAGCCTCTTAGTGACTGGAACAACAGCCCACATATGGGGCTTGCCAAGCCCCTAGTCCCCCAATCTCAACCAGAGTTCGAGATGTCTAGTCACCCCTACTCAGGGCTCTACTCGGGAATCCCTCTTTGGTGGGACACCTGAGGTAAAAAAAAAAAATACAGAAAGGACTCTTCCTATCCACAGAATGATCCCAACCACATGGGATCAGGACAAATCACCAGAGAAAGAATTGTCCATGGCCCTTGAGGACACCCCGACATTCCACGGCCACCATTGACACAAAATCCAGAAACAAAACCCTGAGCAAGCGCCACATACTCGCCCTTTGTTCATAGCCCGGAAAATTCTCACGGTCTGTAGATCGAGCTTTCATACATACATCCCCAAACCTAAGCTGAGTTTGTGTTTTCAGACTTCTGTCCCCACAGTCCTGGCCCACACACCATCCAAGCTGAGGCCCATGGAGCCACACCTCAGGACTGTGGCTTCCGTCTCCAGGGGAATTCTGCCATTTCCATTGGCCACAACCCTATAGATTAGGAGAATCCTCCAAACTCCCCTAGGCCATCCGAATTGTTTTGGCTGCCCAGGACACACAGGGATGATCTTTCACAAGTTAGGAAACCACCTCCACTCAGACCCAGAGACAGATATCCCCATAGAATAAGATTGAACTGGACGGGCACTTAGGCCCCAATTAGATCCATTGCTTTTGATTCCAGTCATCTCTCCTCAGAGGCCTGGTTTCCAATACCAGCATATGGGAAATTCCTTAGGCCCTCATCAAAACAATTCTCTTCTCTACATAGGAAACATACTCTTTAGAGCTCCATCAAAACCTCCGGTTATGAACATCCCTCAAGGCCCCGGATCAAGCACCCCATTCCAAGGTCTACATGGACACAAATGCACATTATGACCCATCCTCAACTCACCCATTTCAAAACACCCGCCTCGGTTGCTCCCCTAGATCCAGCAGATCGAACTTGCCTTGGCTCTATGAGACACCTGGAATGGGAGGCAGGCTGCCCACGCATATATCCTTAGAACCCTGCTCTGGATAACTTCCTTATGGGATGTCCTGGAGCATCCAACAGGTCTCGACTGTCCCACAGAAGGAATCATTGTGGTTCGGAGCATCTCACAATTCCCATCGTGAGAAAACCTCCATGTCCTCGTGACACCCTCCCCTTCATGAAGGGGCCGTCATGGACAGAAACTCCGACCTAAGCCTACGTCTGATCCTAGCTCTGTCTTCAGGTATACGGGATCTCGAATCATCTCTGCAGAGGGTGCCTGCCGTCCCCTCACCCCCAAATCTAAGTCAGGCTTGTGTTCTCAGAATTTTTTCCTCACACTCCTGGCCCACAAGCCTTCCAGTTTGGGAATTCTGGAGCCACTATGTGGCACTGTGTCTTCCCTCCAGAAGAAAAACGTTGCCCTTTGGGGCTACCCAGTAACCACAAATGAGTATCATCCTGCACGAAACTCGACTGCACCCCAATGATCCAGTCTAGCCTGGGCACTAATTCCCTGTCTTCCACAGCCTGAGCCTGCACCTCCCAACCCACAATCAACAGCTGGCCGAACACTGAGCACATCAGACACACCATGGCCTTAGGGCTTCATCTCTTCCCAACCTCAGTTTTCAGGCTTCAGAACCTAGACCTTAAATCCAATCACAGTCCAGGAGTGAAAGTGTTGCAGAAATTAGAACTCCATCTTGCCAATTGCCAGAAAACTTGTGGTTCCCATACTGTGCAACGTTCAGTGTAGGAGAAACCAGCATGGTACATTAGGCCACGCCCTGACTTGAGGGGCTCCTTGGGCACAAAAACACATTGTGAAACTCAGTGTGAGACCTATCCTCAAGGAAGGCCTCTAAGTGTCTGGACCAAGAGCCCACATATGGGGCTTGCCATGTTCTTAGGTCCCAATGTTAACCAGAGGTCTGGATGTCCAGGTGACCCACACACGAATCTGCTCTGGAATTCCTCTTTTGGTGGTCCACCTGAGGTAAAAAACAAAACAAAACAAAACAAAACAAAAAAAAATAAACAAAAAAAAACAGAAAGGCCTCCTCCCTTCCCACAGAATGACCCCAAACTCTTGGGATCGGGTCAAATCCCCAGAAAGGGAGCCTCATCGATGGCCCATGAGGACACCCCGACATTCCATGGCAATCGGTAGACACATTTCCAGAAAACAAAAAAAAAAAGCATGAGCAAGCGCCTCACATTCGCCCTTTGTTCATATCCCGAAGAGGTCTCCTCACGGTCTATAGATCGGGCCGGCCATACCTACATCCCACAACCTAAGTGGAGTTTGTGTTTTCAGACTTTTGTCCAAATAGCCCTGGACTACACACGCTCCACACTTGGGTCCCTGGAGCCACACCTCAGGACTCTGCTTCCCTTTCAAGGGAATTCTTCCCATTCCATTGGCCACAACCTTGCAAATTAGGAAAAACCTCCAAAGTCACCGAGGCCATCCCAATAGTGTAGGCCGCCCATGACAAACAGGAGTGATCTCAAACCAGCTGAGCAACTACCTCCACTCAGACAACAGATGTCCCCAGAGAAGAATATTGAACCGGACAGGCCCCTAGGCCCTAATCAGATCCATTGCTTTGGTTTCCAGGCATCTCTCCTCAGAGGCCTCGTTCCCAATACCAGCATATGGTGGTTTCCTGAGGCACCAATAAGAACAAATCTCGTCTCCCCATGGAAAACTTGCTCATTGGAGCTTTGTCATAACCTCTGGTTAGGAGAATCCTTCAGGGCCCTGGTGCCACTGCCCCATACCAAGGTCTCCATGGACTCAAACCACCATTAAGACAATCCTCAGGAAAGTCCATTTCAACTCAGCCCCCTCTGTTGCTACTCCAAGCCAGCAGATCAAACGTTTCTTGTTGCTAGGAGACAATTGGAATGTGAGGCTGGCTGCCCAGGTATCCATACTTAGAACCCTGTTCTGGAAAAATACCTTATAAGACGTCCTGGAGCCATCCAACAAATCTTAATTGTCCCACAGAAGGAATCCTTGCGGTTTGGAGCATCTCACAACTCCAATAGTGGGAAAACCCCCATGGCCTCATAATGCCCCCCCTTCCTGAAGGGGCCAACATGGACAGAAACTCAAACCTGAGCCAAAGCCTGAACCTCGACCTGACTTCAGATGCATGAGATTTCAATTCAGCTCTGCAGAGTGTGCCTGACATGTCCTTGCCCCGAAACCTAAGCCTAGCTTGTGTTCTCAGACTTCCGTCCTCACTCTCCTGGCCCACAAGCCCTCCAGTTTGGGAATTCCGAAGCCACAATGCAGCACTCTGCCTGCCCTCCAGAAGAAAAACTTTGCCCTATGCTGCTAATAAGAAACCCCAAATGATTTTCTAATGCATGCCACTCGATTGTAAAGCAATTATACAGCCCACCCTGTATACTAATGCCCTGTCTGGCACAGCCTGAGACAAGACATCCCAAACGACACCCAGACAGCTGGCCCCAACCTGGACACATAGGACCCGCTATGGCTGTAGGTCGTCATCTCTTCCCAACCTCGGTTTTCAGGCTTCAGAACCTAGACCTTATCTCCAATCACTGCCCAGGGGTGAACGTGATGCAGAAATTAGAATTCCTCCTTTCCCATGGCCAGAAACCTTGTGGTTGGCATGTTGTCCAACGTTCAATGTGGGAAAACCTGCATTGTCCGAAAGGCCACGCCAGTGCTTGAGGGCCGCCTAGGGCACAGACATGCATTGTGACCTGCAGCGTGAGTCCCGTATTAAAGTAACGCCTCTCAGTGGCTGGAACAAGATCCTGCATATGGGGCTTGTCATATCCATAGGCCCCCAGGCTTAACCAGAGGGCGAGTATTCCAGTTGTCAGTACCCACTGCTATGCTCTAGAATCCCTCTACTGGGGAGACACATGAAGCAGAAAACAGGACACTTCCCTTCCCACAGAATGACCCCAAACTCTTGGGGGCTGGACAAACTACCAGAGAGGGAGACTTCTACGACCCATGAGGCAACTCCTACATTAAACGGCCATTGTGGACAAAACATCCAGAGACAAAAGCCTGAGCGACTGCCTCCCTCTCACCCTTCTTTCATATCCAGAGGAGCTCCCCTCATGGACTTTAGATCAGGCCTGCCGTAACCTCGGCCCCAAACCTGAGCTGAGTTAGGGTTTTTGGATGTCTGTCTGCACAGCCATGGCCCACACAGCCTCCAGGCTGGGGTCTCTGGAGCCACACCACAGAACTGTGCCTGCTCTCTCCTAAGAAACTGCCCATTCCATTGGCCACAACTCTACAAAATAGTAGAAACCTCAAGGTCCCCAAGGACATCCCACTACTGCAAGCCGCACTGGACAAATAGGGGCATTATGACACAAGCTGAGCAACTACTACCTCCATGCAGACACACAGACAGATATCCGCAGAGACAGAAGATTGAACCAGACAGGCCCCTAGGCCCTATTATGAACTCTTGCTTTGGTGTCCAGGTATCACTCCTCAGAGGCCTGGGTTCGAAGTCCAGCATACGGGGCTTTCCTGAGGCACCAGACAGAAGACCTCTCATCTCCACATGGGAAGCTTCCTTGTTGGAGTTGTGTCAAGCCCTTCGGGTTGGAGAATCCTGCAGAGTCCCTTAGCTACTGCCACATTCCAAGGTCTCCATGGCCACCAACCCACATTATGACTCATCCTCAGGAGAGTCCATTTAAACTCAGCCTTCTGGGTAGCTCACCCAAGAGCCCGCAGATTGAGCATGCCTTGTCTCGACCAGGCAATGGGAAGGTGAGTTGGCGTTTCTCGGCATCCATGCTTAGGCCCCTGCTCTCGAGTCTTTCTGTATGGGGCATCCTGGAACCATCCAATAGTACTCGACTGTCCTGAAGAAGGAAACTTTGAAGTTTGGAGCAGCTCACAACTCCCAGCATAGGGAAACCTCCCTGGCCTCATGACGCCCCCACCCACTTCGGGTAGGGGCCATCATGGACACAAACTCCAGCTTGAGGCCACATCTGATAATCGCCCTGACCTCACCTGCAGGAGATCTCGATTCAGCCTCTGCAGAGTGGGCCTGCCATGCTCTTGGCCCCAAAACTCGTGCTAGCTTGTGTTTTCAGACTTCCTTCCTCACAATTCTGGCCACACCCCTCCAGTTTGGCAATTCTGGAGACACAATGCAGCACTCTGCCTGCCCTCCAGAAGAAAAATGTTGCCCTATAGGGCTAACCAGAAACGCCAAATGAGTAACAACCTGCATGCCACTCGACCATACCCCAATTATACAGTCTAGCCTGTGCACTAAAGCCCTGTCTGACAAGCCTGAGGGCAGACCTCCAGTCCAACACCCAGACAGCTGGCCATACACAGAGCATATCACACGAACAATGGCTTTAGGCCATCATCTCTACCCAACCTCAGTTTTCACCTTCAGAACCTAGAACTTATCTCCACTCACTGCTCAGGAGTGAACGTGATGCAAGAATCAGAACTTCTCCTTTGCCTTGGCAAGAAACCTAGTGGTTGGCATGTTGTCCAATGTTCATTGTAGGAGAAAGCAGCATGGACTATGAGGCCCCACCTATCCGTGAGGGCCACAATTTGCACAAACACACATTGTGACCCTCAGCGTGAGCCCTATCCTCATGTAAAGCCTCTTAGTGACTGGAACAACAGCCCACATATGGGGCTTGCCAAGCCCCTAGTCCCCCAATCTCAACCAGAGTTCGAGATGTCTAGTCACCCCTACTCAATGCTCTACTCTGGAATCCCTCTTTGGTGGGACACCTGTGCTAAAAAAAAAAAAAATACAGAAAGGACTCTTCCCATCCACAGAATGATCCCAACCACTTGGGATCAGGCCAAATCACCAGAGAAAGAATTGTCCATGGCCCTTGAGGACACCCCGACATTCCACGGCCACCATTGACACAAAATCCTGAGACAAAACCCTGAGCAAGCGCCACATACTCGCCCTTTGTTCATAGCCCGGAAAATTCTCACGGTCTGTAGATCGAGCCTTCATACATACATCCCCAAACCTAAGCTGAGTTTGTGTTTTCAGACTTCTGTCCCCACAGTCCTGGCCCTCACACCATCCAAGCTGGGGCCCCTGGAATCACACCTCAGGACTGTGGCTTCCCTCTCCAGGGGAATTCTGCCATTTCCATTGGCCACAACCCTATAGATTAGGAGAATCCTCCAAACTCCCCCAGGCCATCGGAATTGTGTTGGCTGCCCAGGACACTCAGGGATGATCTTTCACAAGTTAGGAAACCACCTCCACTCAGACCCAGAGACAGATATCCCCATAGAATAAGATTGAACTGGACGGGCACTTAGGCCCTAATCAGATCCATTGCTTTTGATTCCAGTCATCTCTCCTCAGAGGCCTGGTTTCCAATACCAGCATATGGGAGATTCCTTAGGCACTCATCAAAACAATTCTCTTCTCTACATAGGAAACATACTCTTTAGAGCTCCATCAAAACCTCCGTTTATGAACATCCCTCAAGGCCCCGGATCAAGCACCCCATTCCAAGGTCTACATGGACACAAATGCACATTATGACCCATCCTCAACTCACCCATTTCAAAACACCCGCCTCGGTTGCTCCCCTAGATCCAGCAGATCGAACTTGCCTTGGCTCTATGAGACACCTGGAATGGGAGGCAGGCTGCCCACGCATCCATCCTTAGAACCCTGCTCTGGATAACTTCCTTATGGGATGTCCTGGAGCCATCCAACAGGTCTCGACTGTCCCACAGAAGGAATCATTGTGGTTCGGAGCATCTCACAATTCCCATCGTGGGAAAACCTCCATGTCCTCGTGACACCCTCCCCTTCATGAATGGGCTTCATGGACAGAAACTCCGACCTAAGAAAACGTCTGATCCTAGCTCTGTCTTCAGGTATACGGGATCTCGAATCATCTCTGCAGAGGGTGCCTGCCGTCCCCTCACCCCGAAATCTAAGTCTGGCTTGTGTTCTCAGAATTTTTTCCTCACACTCCTGGCCCACAAGCCTTCCAGTTTGGGAATTTTGGAGTCACTCTGTGGCACTGTGTCTTCCCTCCAGAAGAAAAACGTTGCCCTCTGGGGCTACCCAGTAACCACAAATGAGTACCATCCTGCACGAAACTCGACTGCACCCCAATGATGCATTCTAGCCTGGGCACTAATTCCCTGTCTGCCACAGCCTGAGCCTGCAGCTCCCAACCTATACTCAACAGCTGGCCGAACACTGAGCACATCAGACACACCATGGCCTTAGGGCTTCATCTCTTCCCAACCTCAGTTTTCAGGCTTCAGAACCTAGACCTTAAATCCAATCACAGTCCAGGAGTGAAAGTGTTGCAGAAATTAGAACTCCATCTTCCCCATTGCCAGAAAACTTGTGGTTCCCATACTGTGCAACGTTCAGTGTAGGAGAAACCAGCATGGTACATTAGGCCACGCCCTGACTTGAGGGGCTCCTTGGGCACAAAAACACATTGTGAAACTCAGTGTGAGACCTATCCTCAAGGAAGGCCTCTAAGTGTCTGGACCAAGAGCCCACATAAGGGGCTTGCCATGTTATTAGGTCCCAATGTTAACCAGAGGTCTGGTTGTCATGTTGCCCCCACCCACGAATCTGCTCTGGAATCCCTCTTTTGGTGGTCCACCGGAGGTTAAAAAAAAAAAAAAATAAACAAAAAAAAAAAACAGAAAGGCCTCCTCCCTTCCCACAGAATGACCCCAAACTCTTGGGATCGGGTCAAATCCCAGGAAAGTGAGCCTCATCGATGGCCCATGAGGACACCCCGACATTCCATGGCAATCGGTGACACATTTCCAGAAAAAAAAAAAAAAGCATGAGCATG
Organism: Mustela nivalis; assembly: GCF_964662115.1. Taxonomy (NCBI): domain Eukaryota; kingdom Metazoa; phylum Chordata; class Mammalia; order Carnivora; family Mustelidae; genus Mustela; species Mustela nivalis. The sequence continues at coordinate 147,438 of NW_028135830.1, forward strand.
CACATCACATTCGCCCTTTGTTCATATCCCGAAGAGGTCTCCTCACGGTCTATAGATCGGGCCGGCCATACCTACATCCCACAACCTAAGTGGAGTTTGTGTTTTCAGACTTTTGTCCAAATAGCCCTGGACCACACACGCTCCACACTTGGGTCCCTGGAGCCACACCTCAGGACTCTGCTTCCCTTTCAAGGGAATTCTTCCCATTCCATTGGCCACAACCTTGCAAATTAGGAAAAACCTCCAAAGTCACCGAGGCCATCCCAATAGTGTAGGCCGCCCAGGACAAACAGGGGTGATCTCAAACCAGCTGAGCAACTACCTCCACTCAGACAACAGATGTCCCCAGAGAAGAATATTGAACCGGACAGGCCCCTAGGCCCTAATCAGATCCATTGCTTTGGTTTCCAGGCATCTCTCCTCAGAGGCCTCGTTCCAAATACCAGCATATGGTGGTTTCCTGAGGCACCAATAAGAACAAATCTCGTCTCCCCATGGAAACTTGCTCATTGGAGCTTTGTCATAACCTCTGTTTAGGAGAATCCTTCAGGGCCCTGGTGCCACTGCTCCATACCAAGGTCTCCATGGACTCAAACCAACATTAAGACCATCCTCAGGAAAGTCCATTTCAACTCAGCCCCCTCTGTTGCTACCCCAAGCCAGCAGATCAAACGTTTCTTGTTGTAGGAGACAATTGGAATGTGAGGCTGGCTGCCCAGGCATCCATACTTAGAACCCTGTTCTGGAAAAATACCTTATAAGACGTCCTGGAGCCATCCAACAAATCTTAATTGTCCCACAGAAGGAATCCTTCGGTTTGGAGCATCTCACAACTCCAAAAGTGGGAAAACCCCCATGGTCTCATAATGCCCCCCCTTCCTGAAGGGGCCAACATGGACAGAAACTCAAACCTGAGCCAAAGCCTGAACCTCGACCTGACTTCAGACGCATGAGATCTCAATTCAGCTCTGCAGAGTGTGCCTGACATGTCCTTGCCCCGAAACCTAAGCCTAGCCTGTGTTCTCAGACTTCCGTCCTCACTCTCCTGGCCCACAAGCCCTCCAGTTTGGGAATTCCGAAGCCACAATGCAGCACTCTGCCTGCCCTCCAGAAGAAAAACTTTGCCCTATGCTGCTAATAAGAAACCCCAAATGATTTTCTAATGCATGCCACTCGATTGTAAAGCAATTATACAGCCCACCCTGTATACTAATGCCCTGTCTGGCACAGCCTGAGACAAGACATCCCAAACGACACCCAGACAGCTGGCCCCAACCTGGACACATAGGACCCGCTATGGCTGTAGGTCGTCATCTCTTCCCAACCTCGGTTTTCAGGCTTCAGAACCTAGACCTTATCTCCAATCACTGCCCAGGGGTGAACGTGATGCAGAAATTAGAATTCCTCCTTTCCCATGGCCAGAAACCTTGTGGTTGGCATGTTGTCCAACGTTCAATGTGGGAAAACCTGCATTGTCCGAAAGGCCACGCCAGTGCTTGAGGGCCGCCTAGGGCACAGACATGCATTGTGACCTGCAGCGTCAGTCCCGTATTAAAGTAACGCCTCTCAGTGGCTGGACCAAGATCCTGCATATGGGGCTTGTCATATCCATAGGCCCCCAGGCTTAACCAGAGGGCGAGTATTCCAGTTGTCAGTACCCACTGCTATGCTCTAGAATCCCTCTACTGGGGGGGACACATGAAGCAGAAAACAGGACACTTCCCTTCCCACAGAATGACCCCAAACTCTTGGGGGCTGGACAAACTACTAGAGAGGGAGACTTCTACGACCCATGAGGCAACTCCTACATTAAACGGCCATTGTGGACAAAACATCCAGAGACAAAAGCCTGAGCGACTGCCTCCCTCTCACCCTTCTTTCATATCCAGAGGAGCTCCCCTCATGGACTGTAGATCAGGCCTGCCGTAACCTCGGCCCCAAACCTGAGCTGAGTTAGGGTTTTTGGATGTCTGTCTGCACAGCCATGGCCCACACAGCCTCCAGGCTGGGGTCTCTGGAGCCACACCACAGAACTGTGCCTGCTCTCTCCTAAGAAACTGCCCATTCCATTGGCCACAACTCTACAAAATAGTAGAAACCTCAAGGTCCCCAAGGACATCCCACTACCGCAAGCCGCACTGGACAAATAGGGGCATTATGAACAAGCTGAGCAACTACTACCTCCATGCAGACACACAGACAGATATCCGCAGAGACAGAGGATTGAACCAGACAGGCCCCTAGGCCCTATTATGAACTCTTGCTTTGGTGTCCAGGTATCACTCCTCAGAGGCCTGGGTTCGAAGACCAGCATACGGGGCTTTCCTGAGGCACCAGACAGAAGACCTCTCATCTCCACATGGGAAGCTTCCTTGTTGGAGTTGTGTCAAGCCCTTCGGGTTGGAGAATCCTGCAGAGTCCCTTAGCTACTGCCACATTCCAAGGTCTCCATGGCCACCAACCCACATTATGACTCATCCTCAGCAGAGTCCATTTAAACTCAGCCTTCTGGGTAGCTCACCCAAGAGCCCGCAGATTGAGCATGCCTTGTCTCGACCAGGCAATGGGAAGGTGAGTTGGCGTTTCTCGGCATCCATGCTTAGGGCCCTGCTCTCGAGTCTTTCTGTATGGGGCATCCTGGAACCATCCAATAGTACTCGACTGTCCTGAAGAAGGAAACTTTGAAGTTTGGAGCAGCTCACAACTCCCAGCGTAGGGAAACCTCCTTGGCCTCATGACGCCCCCACCCCCTTCGGGAAGGGGCCATCATGGACACAAACTCCTGCTTGAGGCCTCATCTGATAATCGCCCTGACCTCACCTGCAGGAGATCTCGATTCAGCCTCTGCAGAGTGGGCCTGCCATGCTCTTGGCCCCAAAACTCGTGCTAGCTTGTGTTTTCAGACTTTTTTCCTCACAATTCTGGCCACACCCCTCCAGTTTGGCAATTCTGGAGACACAATGCAGCACTCTGCCTGCCCTCCAGAAGAAAAATGTTGCCCTATAGGGCTAACCAGAAACGCCAAATGAGTAACAACCTGCATGCCACTCGACCATACCCCAATTATACAGTCTAGCCTGTGCACTAAAGCCCTGTCTGACACATCCTGAGGGCAGACCTCCAGTCCAACACCCAGACAGCTGGCCATACACAGAGCATATCACACCCACAATGGCTTTAGGCCATCATCTCTACCCAACCTCAGTTTTCACCTTCAGAACCTAGAACTTATCTCCACTCACTGCTCAGGAGTGAACGTGATGCAAGAATCAGAAATTCTCCTTTGCCTTGGCAAGAAACCTAGTGGTTGGCATGTTGTCCAATGTTCATTGTAGGAGAAAGCAGCATGGACTATGAGGCCCCACCTATCCATGAGGGCCACAATTTGCACAAACACACATGGTGACCCTCAGCGTGAGCCCTATCCTCATGTAAAGCCTCTTAGTGACTGGAACAACAGCCCATATATGGGGCTTGCCAAGCCCCTAGTCCCCCAATCTCAACCAGAGTTCGAGATGTCTAGTCACCCCTACTCAATGCTCTACTCTGGAATCCCTCTTTGGTGGGACACCTGAGGTAAAAAAAAAATACAGAAAGGACTCTTCCCATCCACAGAATGATCCCAACCACTTGGGATCAGGCCAAATCACCAGAGAAAGAATTGTCCATGGCCCTTGAGGACACCCCGACATTCCACGGCCACCATTGACACAAAATCCAGAGACAAAACCCTGAGCAAGCGCCACATACTCGCCCTTTGTTCATAGCCCGGAAAATTCTCACGGTCTGTAGATCGAGCCTTCATACATACATCCCCAAACCTAAGCTGAGTTTGTGTTTTCAGACTTCTGTCCACACAGTCCTGGCCCTCACACCATCCAAGCTGGGGACCCTGGAGCCACACCTCAGGACTGTGGCTTCCCTCTCCAGGGGAATTCTGCCATTTCCATTGGCCACAACCCTATAGATTAGGAGAATCCTCCAAACTCCCCCAGGCCATCGGAATTGTGTTGGCTGCCCAGGACACACAGGGATGATCTTTCACAATTTAGGAAACCACCTCCACTCAGACCCAGAGACAGATATCCCCATAGAATAAGATTGAACTGGACGGGCACTTAGGCCCTAATCAGATCCATTGCTTTTGATTCCAGTCATCTCTCCTCAGAGGCCTGGTTTCCAATACCAGCATATGGGAGATTCCTTAGGCACTCATCAAAACAATTCTCTTCTCTACATAGGAAACATACTCTTTAGAGCTCCATCAAAACCTCCGTTTATGAACATCCCTCAAGGCCCCGGATCAAGCACCCCATTCCAAGGTCTACATGGACACAAATGCACATTATGACCCATCCTCAACTCACCCATTTCAAAACACCCGCCTCGGTTGCTCCCCTAGATCCAGCAGATCGAACTTGCCTTGGCTCTATGAGACACCTGGAATGGGAGGCAGGCTGCCCACGCATCCATCCTTAGAACCCTGCTCTGGATAACTTCCTTATGGGATGTCCTGGAGCATCCAACAGGTCTCGACTGTCCCACAGAAGGAATCATTGTGGTTCGGAGCATCTCACAATTCCCATCGTGGGAAAACCTCCATGTCCTCGTGACACCCTCCCCTTCATGAATGGGCCGTCATGGACAGAAACTCCGACCTAAGAAAACGTCTGATCCTAGCTCTGTCTTCAGGTATACGGGATCTCGAATCATCTCTGAAGAGGGTGCCTGCCGTCCCCTCACCCCGAAATCTAAGTCTGGCTTGTGTTCTCAGTATTTTTTCCTCACACTCCTGGCCCACAAGCCTTCCAGTTTGGGAATTTTGGAGTCACTCTGTGGCACTGTGTCTTCCCTCCAGAAGAAAAACGTTGCCCTCTGGGGCTACCCAGTAACCACAAATGAGTACCATCCTGCACGAAACTCGACTGCACCCCAATGATGCATTCTAGCCTGGGCACTAATTCCCTGTCTGCCACAGCCTGAGCCTGCAGCTCCCAACCCATACTCAACAGCTGGCCGAACACTGAGCACATCAGACACACCATGGCCTTAGTGCTTCATCTCTTCCCAACCTCAGTTTTCAGGCTTCAGAACCTAGACCTTAAATCCAATCACAGTCCAGGAGTGAAAGTGTTGCAGAAATTAGAACTCCATCTTGCCAATTGCCAGAAAACTTGTGGTTCCCATACTGTGCAACGTTCAGTGTAGGAGAAACCAGCATGGTACATTAGGCCACGCCCTGACTTGAGGGGCTCCTTGGGCACAAAACCACATTGTGAAACTCAGTGTGAGACCTATCCTCAAGGAAGGCCTCTCAGTGTCTGGACCAAGAGCCCACATAAGGGGCTTGCCATGTTATTAGGTCCCAATGTTAACCAGAGGTCTGGTTGTCATGTTGCCCCCACCCACGAATCTGCTCTGGAATCCCTCTTCTGGTGGTCCACCGGAGGTTAAAAAAAAACAAAAAACAAAAAACAAAAAAAATAAACAAAAAAAAAAACAGAAAGGCCTCCTCCCTTCCCACAGAATGACACCAAACTCTTGGGATCGGGTCAAATCCCCAGAAAGTGAGCATCATCGATGGCCCATGAGGACACCCCGACATTCCATGGCAATCGGTGACACATTTCCAGAAAAAAAAAAAAAAAGCATGAGCATGCACATCACATTCGCCCTTTGTTCATATCCCGAAGAGGTCTCCTCACGGTCTATAGATCGGGCCGGCCATACCTACATCCCACAACCTAAGTGGAGTTTGTGTTTTCAGACTTTTGTCCAAATAGCCCTGGACCACACACGCTCCACACTTGGGTCCCTGGAGCCACACCTCAGGACTCTGCTTCCCTTTCAAGGGAATTCTTCCCATTCCATTGGCCACAACCTTGCAAATTAGGAAAAACCTCCAAAGTCACCGAGGCCATCCCAATAGTGTAGGCCGCCCAGGACAAACAGGGGTGATCTCAAACCAGCTGAGCAACTACCTCCACTCAGACAACAGATGTCCCCAGAGAAGAATATTGAACCGGACAGGCCCCTAGGCCCTAATCAGATCCATTGCTTTGGTTTCCAGGCATCTCTCCTCAGAGGCCTCGTTTCCAATACCAGCATTAGGTGCTTTCCTGAGGCACCAATAAGAACAAATCTCGTCTCCCCATGGAAACTTGCTCATTGGAGCTTTGTCATAACCTCTGTTTAGGAGATTCCTTCAGGGCCCTGGTGCCACTGCTCCATACCAAGGTCTCCATGGACTCAAACCAACATTAAGACCATCCTCAGGAAAGTCCATTTCAACTCAGCCCCCTCTGTTGCTACCCCAAGCCAGCAGATCAAACGTTTCTTGTTGCTAGGAGACAATTGGAATGTGAGGCTGGCTGCCCAGGCATTCATACTTAGAACCCTGTTCTGGAAAAATACCTTATAAGACGTCCTGGAGCCATCCAACAAATCTTAATTGTCCCACAGAAGGAATCCTTGCGGTTTGGAGCATCTCACAACTCCAAAAGTGGGAAAAACCCCATGGCCTCATAATGCCCCCCCTTCCTGAAGGGGCCAACATGGACAGAAACTCAAACCTGAGCCAAAGTCTGAACCTCGACCTGACTTCAGATGCATGAGATCTCAATTCAGCTCTGCAGAGTGTGCCTGCCATGTCCTTGCCCCGAAACCTAAGCCTAGCTTGTGTTCTCAGATTTCCGTCCTCACTCTCCTGGCCCACAAGCCCTCCAGTTTGGGAATTCCGAAGCCACAATGCAGCACTCTGCCTGCCCTCCAGAAGAAAAACTTTGCCCTATGCTGCTAATAAGAAACCCCAAATGATTTTCTAATGCATGCCACTCGATTGTAAAGCAATTATACAGCCTACCCTGTATACTAATGCCCTGTCTGGCACAGCCTGAGACAAGACATCCCAAACGACACCCAGACAGCTGGCCCCAACCTGGACACATAGGACCCGTTATGGCTGTAGGTCGTCATCTCTTCCCAACCTCGGTTCTCAGGCTTCAGAACCTAGACCTTATCTCCAATCACTGCCCAGGGGTGAACGTGATGCAGAAATTAGAATTCCTCCTTCCCCATGGCCAGAAACCTTGTGGTTGGCATGTTGTCCAACGTTCAATGTGGGAAAACCTGCTTTGTCCGAAAGGCCACGCCAGTGCTTGAGGGCCGCCTAGGGCACAGACATGCATTGTGACCTGCAGCGTGAGTCCCGTATTAAAGTAACGCCTCTCAGTGGCTGGACCAAGATCCTGCATATGGGGCTTGTCATATCCATAGGCCCCCAGGCTTAACCAGAGGGCGAGTATTCCAGTTGTCAGTACCCACTGCTATGCTCTTGAATCCCTCTACTGGGGGGACACATGAAGCAGAAAACAGGACACTTCCCTTCCCACAGAATGACCCCAAACTCTTGGGGGCTGGACAAACTACCAGAGAGGGAGATTTCTACGACCCATGAGGCAACTCCTACATTAAACGGCCATTGTGGACAAAACATCCAGAGACAAAAGCCTGAGCGACTGCCTCCCTCTCACCCTTCTTTCATATCCAGAGGAGCTCCCCTCATGGACTGTAGATCAGGCCTGCCGTAACCTCGGCCCCAAACCTGAGCTGAGTTAGGGTTTTTGGATGTCTGTCTGCACAGCCATGGCCCACACAGCCTCCAGGCTGGGGTCTCTGGAGCCACACCACAGAACTGTGCCTGCTCTCTCCTAAGAAACTGCCCATTCCATTGGCCACAACTCTACAAAATAGTAGAAACCTCAAGGTCCCCAAGGACATCCCACTACCGCAAGCCGCACTGGACAAATAGGGGCATTATGACACAAGCTGAGCAACTACTACCTCCATGCAGACACACAGACAGATATCCGCAGAGACAGAAGATTGAACCAGACAGGCCCCTAGGCCCTATTATGAACTCTTGCTTTGGTGTCCAGGTATCACTCCTCAGAGGCCTGGGTTTGAAGACCAGCATACGGGGCTTTCCTGAGGCACCAGACAGAAGACCTCTCATCTCCACATGGGAAGCTTCCTTGTTGGAGATGTGTCAAGCCCTTCGGGTTGGAGAATCCTGCAGAGTCCCTTAGCTACTGCCACATTTCAAGGTCTCCATGGCCACCAACCCACATTATGACTTATCCTCAGGAGAGTCCATTTAAACTCAGCCTTCTGGGTAGCTCACCCAAGAGCCCGCAGATTGAGCGTGCCTTGTCTCGATCAGGCAATGGGAAGGTGAGTTGGCGTTTCTTGGCATCCATGCTTAGGGCCCTGCTCTCGAGTCTTTCTGTATGGGGCATCCTGGAACCATCCAATAATACTCGACTGTCCTGGGCGCCTGGGTGGCTCAGTGGTTAAGCCGCTGCCTTCGGCTCAGGTCATGATCTCAGGGTCCTGGGATCGAGTCCCGCATCGGGCTCTCTGCTCAGCCGGGAGCCTGCTTCCTCCTCTCTCTCTCTCTGCCTGCCTCTCTGCCTACTTGTGATCTCTCTCTGTCAAATAAATAAATAAAATCTTTAAAAAAAAAATACTTGACTGTCCTGAAGAAGGAAACTTTGAAGTTTGGAGCAGCTCACAACTCCCAGCGTAGGGAAACGTCCCTGGCCTCATGACGCCCCCACCCCCTTCAGGAAGGGGCCGTCATGGACACAAACTCCAGCTTGAGGCAACATCTGATACTCGTCCTGACCTCACCTGCAGGAGATCTCGATTCAGCCTCTGCAGAGTGGGCCTGCCATGCTCTTGGCCCCAAAACTCGTGCTAGCTTGTGTTTTCAGTCTTCCTTCCTCACAATCCTGGCCACACCCCTCCAGTTTGGCAATTCTGGAGACACAATGCAGCACTCTGCCTGCCCTCCAGAAGAAAAATGTTGCCCTATAGGGCTAACCAGAAACGCCAAATGAGTAGCAACCTGCATGCCACTCGACCATACCCCAATTATACAGTCTAGCCTGTGCACTAAAGCCCTGTCTGACACAGCCTGAGGGCAGACCTCCAGTCCAACACCCAGACAGCTGGCCATACACAGAGCATATCACACCCACAATGGCTTTAGGCCATCATCTCTACCCAACCTCAGTTTTCACCTTCAGAACCTAGAACTTATCTCCACTCACTGCTCAGGAGTGAACGTGATGCAAGAATCAGAAATTCTCCTTTGCCTTGGCAAGAAACCTAGTGGTTGGCATGTTGTCCAATGTTCATTGTAGGAGAAAGCAGCATGGACTATGAGGCCCCACCTATCCATGAGGGCCACAATTTGCACAAACACACATGGTGACCCTCAGCGTGAGCCCTATCCTCATGTAAAGCCTCTTAGTGACTGGAACAACAGCCCATATATGGGGCTTGCCAAGCCCCTAGTCCCCCAATCTCAACCAGAGTTCGAGATGTCTAGTCACCCCTACTCAATGCTCTACTCTGGAATCCCTCTTTGGTGGGACACCTGAGGTAAAAAAAAAATACAGAAAGGACTCTTCCCATCCACAGAATGATCCCAACCACTTGGGATCAGGCCAAATCACCAGAGAAAGAATTGTCCATGGCCCTTGAGGACACCCCGACATTCCACGGCCACCATTGACACAAAATCCAGAGACAAAACCCTGAGCAAGCGCCACATACTCGCCCTTTGTTCATAGCCCGGAAAATTCTCACGGTCTGTAGATCGAGCCTTCATACATACATCCCCAAACCTAAGCTGAGTTTGTGTTTTCAGACTTCTGTCCACACAGTCCTGGCCCTCACACCATCCAAGCTGGGGACCCTGGAGCCACACCTCAGGACTGTGGCTTCCCTCTCCAGGGGAATTCTGCCATTTCCATTGGCCACAACCCTATAGATTAGGAGAATCCTCCAAACTCCCCCAGGCCATCGGAATTGTGTTGGCTGCCCCGGACACACAGGGATGATCTTTCACAAGTTAGGAAACCACCTCCACTCAGACCCAGAGACAGATATCCCCATAGAATAAGATTGAACTGGACGGGCACTTAGGCCCTAATCAGATCCATTGCTTTTGATTCCAGTCATCTCTCCTCAGAGGCCTGGTTTCCAATACCAGCATATGGGAGATTCCTTAGGCACTCATCAAAACAATTCTCTTCTCTACATAGGAAACATACTCTTTAGAGCTCCATCAAAACCTCCGTTTATGAACATCCCTCAAGGCCCCGGATCAAGCACCCCATTCCAAGGTCTACATGGACACAAATGCACATTATGACCCATCCTCAACTCACCCATTTCAAAACACCCGCCTCGGTTGCTCCCCTAGATCCAGCAGATCGAACTTGCCTTGGCTCTATGAGACACCTGGAATGGGAGGCAGGCTGCCCACGCATCCATCCTTAGAACCCTGCTCTGGATAACTTCCTTATGGGATGTCCTGGAGCATCCAACAGGTCTCGACTGTCCCACAGAAGGAATCATTGTGGTTCGGAGCATCTCACAATTCCCATCGTGGGAAAACCTCCATGTCCTCGTGACACCCTCCCCTTCATGAATGGGCCGTCATGGACAGAAACTCCGACCTAAGAAAACGTCTGATCCTAGCTCTGTCTTCAGGTATACGGGATCTCGAATCATCTCTGAAGAGGGTGCCTGCCGTCCCCTCACCCCGAAATCTAAGTCTGGCTTGTGTTCTCAGAATTTTTTCCTCACACTCCTGGCCCACAAGCCTTCCAGTTTGGGAATTTTGGAGTCACTCTGTGGCACTGTGTCTTCCCTCCAGAAGAAAAACGTTGCCCTCTGGGGCTACCCAGTAACCACAAATGAGTACCATCCTGCACGAAACTCGACTGCACCCCAATGATGCATTCTAGCCTGGGCACTAATTCCCTGTCTGCCACAGCCTGAGCCTGCAGCTCCCAACCCATACTCAACAGCTGGCCGAACACTGAGCACATCAGACACACCATGGCCTTAGGGCTTCATCTCTTCCCAACCTCAGTTTTCAGGCTTCAGAACCTAGACCTTAAATCCAATCACAGTCCAGGAGTGAAAGTGTTGCAGAAATTAGAACTCCATCTTGCCAATTCCCAGAAAACTTGTGGTTCCCATACTGTGCAACGTTCAGTGTAGGAGAAACCAGCATGGTACATTAGGCCACGCCCTGACTTGAGGGGCTCCTTGGGCACAAAACCACATTGTGAAACTCAGTGTGAGACCTATCCTCAAGGAAGGCCTCTCAGTGTCTGGACCAAGAGCCCACATAAGGGGCTTGCCATGTTATTAGGTCCCAATGTTAACCAGAGGTCTGGTTGTCATGTTGCCCCCACCCACGAATCTGCTCTGGAATCCCTCTTTTGGTGGTCCACCGGAGGTTAAAAAAAAAAAAAAAACAAAAAACAAAAAAATAAACAAAAAAAAAACAGAAAGGCCTCCTCCCTTCCCACAGAATGACACCAAACTCTTGGGATCGGGTCAAATCCCCAGAAAGTGAGCCTCATCGATGGCCCATGAGGACACCCCGACATTCCATGGCAATCGGTGACACATTTCCAGAAAAAAAAAAAAAAAAGCATGAGCATGCACATCACATTCGCCCTTTGTTCATATCCCGAAGAGGTCTCCTCACGGTCTATAGATCGGGCCGGCCATACCTACATCCCACAACCTAAGTGGAGTTTGTGTTTTCAGACTTTTGTCCAAATAGCCCTGGACCACACACGCTCCACACTTGGGTCCCTGGAGCCACACCTCAGGACTCTGCTTCCCTTTCAAGGGAATTCTTCCCATTCCATTGGCCACAACCTTGCAAATTAGGAAAAACCTCCAAAGTCACCGAGGCCATCCCAATAGTGTAGGCCGCCCAGGACAAACAGGGGTGATCTCAAACCAGCTGAGCAACTACCTCCACTCAGACAACAGATGTCCCCAGAGAAGAATATTGAACCGGACAGGCCCCTAGGCCCTAATCAGATCCATTGCTTTGGTTTCCAGGCATCTCTCCTCAGAGGCCTCGTTTCCAATACCAGCATATGGTGGTTTCCTGAGGCACCAATAAGAACAAATCTCGTCTCCCCATGGAAACTTGCTCGTTGGAGCTTTGTCATAACCTCTGTTTAGGAGAATCCTTCAGGGCCCTGGTGCCACTGCTCCATACCAAGGTCTCCATGGACTCAAACCAACATTAAGACCATCCTCAGGAAAGTCCATTTCAACTCAGCCCCCTCTGTTGCTACCCCAAGCCAGCAGATCAAACGTTTCTTGTTGCTAGGAGACAATTGGAATGTGAGGCTGGCTGCCCAGGCATCCATACTTAGAACCCTGTTCTGGAAAAATACCTTATAAGACGTCCTGGAGCCATCCAACAAATCTTAATTGTCCCACAGAAGGAATCCTTGCGGTTTGGAGCATCTCACAACTCCAAAAGTGGGAAAAACCCCATGGCCTCATAATGCCCCCCCTTCCTGAAGGGGCCAACATGGACAGAAACTCAAACCTGAGCCAAAGTCTGAACCTCGACCTGACTTCAGATGCATGAGATCTCAATTCAGCTCTGCAGAGTGTGCCTGCCATGTCCTTGCCCCGAACCCTAAGCCTAGCTTGTATTCTCAGACTTCCGTCCTCACTCTCCTGGCCCACAAGCCCTCCAGTTTGGGAATTCCGAAGCCACAATGCAGCACTCTGCCTGCCCTCCAGAAGAAAAACTTTGCCCTATGCTGCTAATAAGAAACCCCAAATGATTTTCTAATGCATGCCACTCGAATGTAAAGCAATTATACAGCCTACCCTGTATACTAATGCCCTGTCTGGCACAGCCTGAGACAAGACATCCCAAACGACACCCAGACAGCTGGCCCCAACCTGGACACATAGGACCCGTTATGGCTGTAGGTCGTCATCTCTTCCCAACCTCGGTTCTCAGGCTTCAGAACCTAGACCTTATCTCCAATCACTGCCCAGGGGTGAACGTGATGCAGAAATTAGAATTCCTCCTTCCCCATGGCCAGAAACCTTGTGGTTGGCATGTTGTCCAACGTTCAATGTGGTAAAACCTGCATTGTCCGAAAGGCCACGCCAGTGCTTGAGGGCCGCCTAGGGCACAGACATGCATTGTGACCTGCAGCGTGAGTCCCGTATTAAAGTAACGCCTCTCAGTGGCTGGACCAAGATCCTGCATATGGGGCTTGTCATATCCATAGGCCCCCAGGCTTAACCAGAGGGCGAGTATTCCAGTTGTCAGTACCCACTGCTATGCTCTAGAATCCCTCTACTGGGGGGACACATGAAGCAGAAAACAGGACACTTCCCTTCCCACAGAATGACCCCAAACTCTTGGGGGCTGGACAAACTACCAGAGAGGGAGATTTCTACGACCCATGAGGCAACTCCTACATTAAACGGCCATTGTGGACAAAACATCCAGAGACAAAAGCCTGAGCGACTGCCTCCCTCTCACCCTTCTTTCATATCCAGAGGAGCTCCCCTCATGGACTGTAGATCAGGCCTGCCGTAACCTCGGCCCCAAACCTGAGCTGAGTTAGGGTTTTTGGATGTCTGTCTGCACAGCCATGGCCCACACAGCCTCCAGGCTGGGGTCTCTGGAGCCACACCACAGAACTGTGCCTGCTCTCTCCTAAGAAACTGCCCATTCCATTGGCCACAACTCTACAAAATAGTAGAAACCTCAAGGTCCCCAAGGACATCCCACTACCGCAAGCCGCACTGGACAAATAGGGGCATTATGACACAAGCTGAGCAACTACTACCTCCATGCAGACACACAGACAGATATCCGCAGAGACAGAAGATTGAACCAGACAGGCCCCTAGGCCCTATTATGAACTCTTGCTTTGGTGTCCAGGTATCACTCCTCAGAGGCCTGGGTTTGAAGACCAGCATACGGGGCTTTCCTGAGGCACCAGACAGAAGACCTCTCATCTCCACATGGGAAGCTTCCTTGTTGGAGATGTGTCAAGCCCTTCGGGTTGGAGAATCCTGCAGAGTCCCTTAGCTACTGCCACATTTCAAGGTCTCCATGGCCACCAACCCACATTATGACTTATCCTCAGGAGAGTCCATTTAAACTCAGCCTTATGGGTAGCTCACCCAAGAGCCCGCAGATTGAGCGTGCCTTGTCTCGACCAGGCAATGGGAAGGTGAGTTGGCGTTTCTTGGCATCCATGCTTAGGGCCCTGCTCTCGAGTCTTTCTGTATGGGGCATCCTGGAACCATCCAATAATACTCGACTGTCCTGGGCGCCTGGGTGGCTCAGTGGTTAAGCCGCTGCCTTCGGCTCAGGTCATGATCTCAGGGTCCTGGGATCGAGTCCCGCATCGGGCTCTCTGCTCAGCAGGGAGCCTGCTTCCTCCTCTCTCTCTCTCTGCCTGCCTCTCTGCCTACTTGTGATCTCTCTCTGTCAAATAAATAAATAAAATCTTTAAAAAAAAAATACTTGACTGTCCTGAAGAAGGAAACTTTGTAGTTTGGAGCAGCTCACAACTCCCAGCGTAGGGAAACGTCCCTGGCCTCATGACGCCCCCACCCCCTTCAGGAAGGGGCCGTCATGGACACAAACTCCAGCTTGAGGCAACATCTGATACTCGTCCTGACCTCACCTGCAGGAGATCTCGATTCAGCCTCTGCAGAGTGGGCCTGCCATGCTCTTGGCCCCAAAACTCGTGCTAGCTTGTGTTTTCAGTCTTCCTTCCTCACAATCCTGGCCACACCCCTCCAGTTTGGCAATTCTGGAGACACAATGCAGCACTCTGCCTGCCCTCCAGAAGAAAAATGTTGCCCTATAGGGCTAACCAGAAACGCCAAATGAGTAACAACCTGCATGCCACGCGACCATACCCCAATTATACAGTCTAGCCTGTGCACTAAAGCCCTGTCTGACACAGCCTGAGGGCAGACCTCCAGTCCAACACCCAGACAGCTGGCCATACACAGAGCATATCACACCCACAATGGCTTTAGGCCATCATCTCTACCCAACCTCAGTTTTCACCTTCAGAACCTAGAACTTATCTCCACTCACTGCTCAGGAGTGAACGTGATGCAAGAATCAGAACTTCTCCTTCGCCTTGGCAAGAAACCTAGTGGTTGGCATGTTGTCCAATGTTCATTGTAGGAGAAAGCAGCATGGACTATGAGGCCCCACCTATCCCTGAGGGCCACAATTTGCACAAACACACATTGTGACCCTAAGCGTGAGCCCTATCCTCATGTAAAGCCTATTAGTGACTGGAACAACAGCACACATATGGGGCTTGCCAAGCCACTAGTCCCCCAATCTCAACCAGAGTTCGAGATGTCTAGTCACCCCTACTCAGGGCTCTACTCTGGAATCCCTCTTTGGTGGGACACCTGAGGTAAAAAAAAAAAAAAATACAGAAAGGACTCTTCCCATCCACAGAATGATCCCAACCACTTGGGATCAGGCCAAATCACCAGAGAAAGAATTGTCCTTGGCCCTTGAGGACATCCCGAAATTCCACGGCCACCGTTGACACAAAATCCAGAGACAAAAGCCTGAGCAAGCGCCACATACTCGCCCTTTGTTCATAGCCTGGAAAATTCTCACGGTCTGTTGATCGAGCCTTCATACATAAATACCCAAACCTAAGCTGAGTTTGTGTTTTCAGACTTCTGTCCCCACAGTGCTGGCCCACACACCATCCAAGCTGGGGCCCCTGGAGCCACACCTCAGGACTGTGGCTTCCCGCTCCAGGGGAATTCTGCCCTTTCCATTGGCCACAACCTTATAGATTAGGAGAATCCTCCAAACTCCCCCAGGCCATCCGAATTGTGTTGGCTGCCCAGGACACACAGGGATGATCTTTCACAAGTTAGGAAACCACCTCCACTCAGACCCAGAGACAGATATCCCCATAGAATAAGATTGAACTGGACGGGCACTTAGGCCCTAATCAGATCCATTGCTTTTGATTCCAGTCATCTCTCCTCAGAGGCCTGGTTTCCAATACCAGCATATGGGAGATTCCTTAGGCTCTCATCAAAACAATTCTCTTCTCTACATAGGAAATATACTCTTTAGAGCTCCATCAAAACCTCCAGTTATAAACATCCCTCAAGGCCCCGAATCAAGCACCCCATTCCAAGGTCTACATGGACACAAATGCACATTATGACCCATCCTCAACTCACCCATTTCAAAACACCCGCCTCATTGCTCCCCTAGATCCAGCAGATCGAACTTGCCTTGGCTCTATGAGACACCTGGAATGGGAGGCAGGCTGCCCACGCATCCATCCTTAGAACCCTGCTCTGGATAACTTCCTTATGGGATGTCCTGGAGCCATCCAACATGTCTCGACTGTCCCACAGAAGGAATCATTGTGGTTCGGAGCATCTCACAATTCCCATCGTGGGAAAACCTCCATGTCCTCGTGACACCCTCCCCTTCTTGAATGGGCCGTCATGGACAGAAACTCCGACCTAAGAAAACGTCTGATCCTAGCTCTGTCTTCAGGTATACGGGATCTCGAATCATCTCTGTAGAGGGTGCCTGCCGTCCCCTCACCCCGAAATCTAAGTCTGGCTTGTGTTCTCAGAATTTTTTCCTCACACTCCTGGCCCACAAGCCTTCCAGTTTGGGAATTTTGGAGTCACTATGTGGCACTGTGTCTTCCCTCCAGAAGAAAAACGTTGCCCTCTGGGGCTACCCAGTAACCACAAATGAGTACCACCCTGCACAAAACTCGACTGCACCCCAATGATACAGTCTAGCCTGGGCACTAATTCCCTGTCTGCCACAGCCTGAGCCTGCACCTCGCAACCCACACTCAACAGCTGGCCGAACACTGAGCACATCAGACACACCATGGCCTTAGGTCTTCATCTCTTCCCAACCTCAGATTTCAGGCTTCAGAACCTAGACCTTAAATCCAATCACAGTCCAGGAGTGAAAGTGTTGCAGAAATTAGAACTCCATCTTCCCCATTGCCAGAAAACTTGTGGTTCCCATACTGTGCAACGTTCAGTGTAGGAGAAACCAGCATGGTACATTAGGCCACGCCCTGACTTGAGGGGCTCCTTGGGCACAAAAACACATTGTGAAACTCAGAGTGAGACCTATCTTCAAGGAAGGCCTCTCAGTGTCTGGACCAAGAGCCCACATATGGGGCTTGCCATGTTCTTAGGTCCCAATGTTAACCAGAGGTCTGGTTGTCCTGTTGCCCCCACCCACGACTCTGCTCTGGAATCCCTCTTTTGGTGGTCCACCGGAGGTTAAAAAAAAAAAAAAAACAAAAAACAAAAAACAAAAAAAATAAACAAACAAAAAAAAAAAAACAGAAAGGCCTCCTCCCTTCCCACAGAATGACCCCAAACTCTTGGCATCGGGTCAAATCCCCAGAAAGGGAGCCCATCGATGGCCCATGAGGACACCCCGACATTCCATGGCAATCGGTGACACATTTCCAGAAAAAAAAAAAAAAAAAAGCATGAGCATGCACATCACATTCGCCCTTTGTTCATATCCCGAAGAGGTCTCCTCACGGTCTATAGATCGGGCCGGCCATACCTACATACCACAACCTAAGTGGAGTTTGTGTTTTCAGACTTTTGTCCAAATAGCCCTGGACCACACACGCTCCACACTTGGGTCCCTGGAGCCACACCTCAGGACTCTGCTTCCCTTTCAAGGGAATTCTTCCCATTCCATTGGCCACAACCTTGCAAATTAGGAAAAACCTCCAAAGTCACCGAGGCCATCCCAATAGTGTAGGCCGCCCAGGACAAACAGGGGTGATCTCAAACCAGCTGAGAAACTACCTCCACTCAGACAACAGATGTCCCCAGAGAAGAATATTGAACCGGACAGGCCCCTAGGCCCTAATCAGATCCATTGCTTTGGTTTCCAGGCATCTCCCCTCAGAGGCCTCGTTTCCAATACCAGCATATGGTGGTTTCCTGAGGCACCAATAAGAACAAATCTCGTCTCCCCATGGAAACTTGCTCATTGGAGCTTTGTCATAACCTCTGGTTAGGAGAATCCTTCAGGGCCCTGGTGACACTGCCCCATACCAAGGTCTCCATGGACTCAAACCAACATTAAGACCATCCTCAGGAAAGTCCATATCAACTCAGCCCCCTCTGTTGCTACCCCAAGCCAGCAGATCAAACGTTTCTTGTTGCTAGGAGACAATTGGAATGTGAGGCTGGCTGCCCAGGCATCGATACTTAGAACCCTGTTCTGGAAAAATACCTTATAAGACGTCCTGGAGCCATCCCACAAATCTTAATTGTCCCACAGAAGGAATCCTTGCGGTTTGGAGCATCTCACAACTCCAATAGTGGGAAAACCCCCATGGCCTCATAATGCCCCCCCTTCCTGAAGGGGCCAACATGGACAGAAACTCAAACCTGAGCCAAAGTCTGAACCTCGACCTGACTTCAGACGCATGAGATCTTAATTCAGCTCTGCAGAGTGTGCCTGCCATGTCCTTGCCCTGAAACCTAAGCCTAGCTTGTGTTCTCAGACTTCTGTCCTCACTCTCCTGGCCCACAAGCCCTCCAGTTTGGGAATTCCGAAGCCACAATGCAGCACTCTGCCTGCCCTCCAGAAGAAAAACTTTGCCCTATGCTGCTAATAAGAAATCCCAAATGATTTTCTAATGCATGCCACTCGATTGTAAAGCAATTATACAGCCTACCCTGTATACTAATGCCCTGTCTGGCACAGCCTGAGACAAGACATCCCAAACGACACCCAGACAGCTGGCCCCAACCTGGACACATAGGACCCGCCATGGCTGTAGGTCGTCATCTCTTCCCAACCTCGGTTCTCAGGCTTCAGAACCTAGACCTTATCTCCAATCACTGCCCAGGGGTGAACGTGATGCAGAAATTAGAATTCCTCCTTCCCCATGGCCAGAAACCTTGTGGTTGGCATGTTGTCCAACGTTCAATGTGGGAAAACCTGCATTGTCCGAAAGGCCACGCCAGTGCTTGAGGGCCGCCTAGGGCACAGACATGCATTGTGACCTGCAGCGTGAGTCCCGTATTAAAGTAACGCCTCTCAGTGGCTGGACCAAGATCCTGCTTATGAAGCTTGTCATATCCATAGGCCCCCAGGCTTAACCAGAGGGCGAGTATTCCAGTTGTCAGTACCCACTGCTATGCTCTAGAATCCCTCTACTGGGGGGACACATGAAGCAGAAAACAGGACACTTCCCTTCCCACAGAATGACCCCAAACTCTTGGGGGCTGGACAAACTACCAGAGAGGGAGACTTCTACGACCCATGAGGCAACTCCTACATTAAACGGCCATTGTGGACAAAACATCCAGAGACAAAAGCCTGAGCGACTGCCTCCCTCTCACCCTTCTTTCATATCCAGAGGAGCTCCCCTCATGGACTGTAGATCAGGCCTGCCGTAACCTCGGCCCCAAACCTGAGCTGAGTTAGGGTTTTTGGATGTCTGTCTGCACAGCCATGGCCCACACAGCCTCCAGGCTGGGGTCTCTGGAGCCACACCACAGAACTGTGCCTGCTCTCTCCTAAGAAACTGCCCATTCCATTGGCCACAACTCTACAAAATAGTAGAAACCTCAAGGTCCCCAAGGACATCCCACTACCGCAAGCCGCACTGGACAAATAGGGGCATTATGACACAAGCTGAGCAACTACTACCTCCATGCAGACACACAGACAGATATCCGCAGAGACAGAAGATTGAACCAGACAGGCTCCTAGGCCCTATTATGAGCTCTTGCTTTGGTGTCCAGGTATCACTCCTCAGAGGCCTGGGTTTGAAGACCAGCATACGGGGCTTTCCTGAGGCACCAGACTGAAGACCTCTCATCTCCACATGGGAAGCTTCCTTGTTGGAGATGTGTCAAGCCCTTCGGGTTGGAGAATCCTGCAGAGTCCCTTAACTACTGCCACATTTCAAGGTCTCCATGGCCACCAACCCACATTATGACTTATCCTCAGGAGAGTCCATTTAAACTCAGCCTTCTGGGTAGCTCACCCAAGAGCCCGCAGATTGAGCGTGCCTTGTCTCGACCAGGCAATGGGAAGGTGAGTTGGCGTTTCTTCGCATCCATGCTTAGGGCCCTGCTCTCGAGTCTTTCTGTATGGGGCATCCTGGAACCATCCAATAATACTCGACTGTCCTGGGCGCCTGGGTGGCTCAGTGGTTAAGCCGCTGCCTTCGGCTCAGGTCATGATCTCAGGGTCCTGGGATCGAGTCCCGCATGGGGCTCTCTGCTCAGCAGGGAGCCTGCTTCCTCCTCTCTCTCTCTCTGCCTGCCTCTCTGCCTACTTGTGATCTCTCTCTGTCAAATAAATAAATAAAATCATTAAAAAAAAAATACTTGACTGTCCTGAAGAAGGAAACTTTGAAGTTTGGAGCAGCTCACAACTCCCAGCGTAGGGAAACCTCCCTGGCCTCATGACGTCCCCACCCCCTTCAGAAAGGGGCCGTCATGGACACAAACTCCAGCTTGAGGCAACATCTGATACTCGCCCTGACCTCACCTGCAGGAGATCTCGATTCAGCCTCTGCAGAGTGGGCCTGCCATGCTCTTGGCCCCAAAACTCGTGCTAGCTTGTGTTTTCAGTCTTCCTTCCTCACAATCCTGGCCACACCCCTCCAGTTTGGCAATTCTGGAGACACAATGCAGCACTCTGCCTGCCCTCCAGAAGAAAAATGTTGCCCTATAGGGCTAACCAGAAACGCCAAATGAGTAACAACCTGCATGCAACTCGACCATACCCCAATTATACAGTCTAGCCTGTGCACTAAAGCCCTGTCTGACACAGCCTGAGGGCAAACCTCCAGTCCAACACCCAGACAGCTGGCCATACACAGAGCATATCACACCCACAATGGCTTTAGGCCATCATCTCTACCCAACCTCAGTTTTCACCTTCAGAACCTAGAACTTATCTCCACTCACTGCTCAGGAGTGAACGTGATGCAAGAATCAGAACTTCTCCTTCGCCTTGGCAAGAAACCTAGTGGTTGGCATGTTGTCCATGTTCATTGTAGGAGAAAGCAGCATGGACTATGAGGCCCCACCTATCCCTGAGGGCCACAATTTGCACAAACACACATTGTGACCCTCAGCGTGAGCCCTATCCTCATGTAAAGCCTATTAGTGACTGGAACAACAGCACACATATGGGGCTTGCCAAGCCACTAGTCCCCCAATCTCAACCAGAGTTCGAGATGTCTAGTCACCCCTACTCAGGGCTCTACTCTGGAATCCCTCTTTGGTGGGACACCTGAGGTAAAAAAAAAAAAAATACAGAAAGGACTCTTCCCATCCACAGAATGATCCCAACCACTTGGGATCAGGCCAAATCACCAGAGAAAGAATTGTCCATGGCCCTTGAGGACACCCCGACATTCCACGGCCACCATTGACACAAAATCCAGAGACAAAACCCTGAGCAAGCGCCACATACTCGCCCTTTGTTCATAGCCCGGAAAATTCTCACGGTCTGTTGATCGAGCCTTCATACATACATCCCCAAACCTAAGCTGAGTTTGTGTTTTCAGACTTCTGTCCCCACAGTGCTGGCCCACACACCATCCAAGCTGGGGCCCCTGGAGCCACACCTCAGGACTGTGGCTTCCCGCTCCAGGGGAATTCTGCCCTTTCCATTGGCCACAACCTTATAGATTAGGAGAATCCTCCAAACTCCCCCAGGCCATCCGAATTGTGTTGGCTGCCCAGGACACACAGGGATGATCTTTCACAAGTTAGGAAACCACCTCCACTCAGACCCAGAGACAGATATCCCCATAGAATAAGATTGAACTGGACGGGCACTTAGGCCCTAATCAGATCCATTGCTTTTGATTCCAGTCATCTCTCCTCAGAGGCCTGGTTTCCAATACCAGCATATGGGAGATTCCTTATGCTCTCATCAAAACAATTCTCTTCTCTACATAGGAAATATACTCTTTAGAGCTCCATCAAAACCTCCGGTTATAAACATCCCTCAAGGCCCCGGATCAAGCACCCCATTCCAAGGTCTACATGGACACAAATGCACATTATGACCCATCCTCAACTCACCCATTTCAAAACACCCGCCTCGGTTGCTCCCCTAGATCCAGCAGATCGAACTTGCCTTGGCTCTATGAGACACCTGGAATGGGAGGCAGGCTGCCCACGCATCCATCCTTAGAACCCTGCTCTGGATAACTTCCTTATGGGATGTCCTGGAGCCATCCAACATGTCTCGACTGTCCCACAGAAGGAATCATTGTGGTTCGGAGCATCTCACAATTCCCATCGTGGGAAAACCTCCATGTCCTCGTGACACCCTCCCCTTCATGAATGGGCCGTCAGGACAGAAACTCCGACCTAAGAAAACGTCTGATCCTAGCTCTGTCTTCAGGTATACGGGATCTCGAATCATCTCTGTAGAGGGTGCCTGCCGTCCCCTCACCCCGAAATCGAAGTCTGGCTTGTGTTCTCAGAATTTTTTCCTCACACTCCTGGCCCACAAGCCTTCCAGTTTGGGAATTTTGGAGTCACTATGTGGCACTGTCTCTTCCCTCCAGAAGAAAAACGTTGCCCTCTGGGGCTACCCAGTAACCACAAATGAGTACCACCCTGCACAAAACTCGACTGCACCCCAATGATACAGTCTAGCCTGGGCACTAATTCCCTGTCTGCCACAGCCTGAGCCTGCACCTCGCAACCCACACTCAACAGCTGGCCGAACACTGAGCACATCAGACACACCATGGCCTTAGTGCTTCATCTCTTCCCAACCTCAGTTTTCAGGCTTCAGAACCTAGACCTTAAATCCAATCACAGTCCAGGAGTGAAAGTGTTGCAGAAATTAGAACTCCATCTTCCCCATTGCCAGAAAACTTGTGGTTCCCATACTGTGCAACGTTCAGTGTAGGAGAAACCAGCATGGTACATTAGGCCACGCCCTGACTTGAGGGGCTCCTTGGGCACAAAAACACATTGTGAAACTCAGTGTGAGACCTATCCTCAAGGAAGGCCTCTCAGTGTCTGGACCAAGAGCCCACATAAGGGGCTTGCCATGTTCTTAGGTCCCAATGTTAACCAGAGGTCTGGTTGTCCTGTTGCCCCCACCCACGACTGTACTCTGGAATCCCTCTTTTGGTGGTCCACCGGAGGTTAAAAAAACAAAAAAACAAAAAAACAAAAAAAATAAACAAAAAAAAAAAAACAGAAAGGCCTCCTCCCTTCCCACAGAATGACCCCAAACTCTTGGGATCGGGTCAAATCCCCAGAAAGGGAGCCTCATCGATGGCCCATGAGGACACCCCGACATTCCATGGCAATCGGTGACACATTTCCAGAAAAAAAAAAAAAAAAAGCATGAGCATGCACATCACATTCGCCCTTTGTTCATATCCCGAAGAGGTCTCCTCACGGTCTATAGATCGGCCCGGCCATACCTACATCCCACAACCTAAGTGGAGTTTGTGTTTTCAGACTTTTGTCCAAATAGCCCTGGACCACACACGCTCCACACTTGGGTCCCTGGAGCCACACCTCAGGACTGTGCTTCCCTTTCAAGGGAATTCTTCCCATTCCATTGGCCACAACCTTGCAAATTAGGAAAAACCTCCAAAGTCACCGAGGCCATCCCAATAGTGTAGGCCGCCCAGGACAAACAGGGGTGATCTCAAACCAGCTGAGAAACTACCTCCACTCAGACAACAGATGTCCCCAGAGAAGAATATTGAACCGGACAGGCCCCTAGGCCCTAATCAGATCCATTGCTTTGGTTTCCAGGCATCTCTCCTCAGAGGCCTCGTTTCCAATACCAGCATATGGTGGTTTCCTGAGGCACCAATAAGAACAAATCTCGTCTCCCCATGGAAACTTGCTCATTGGAGCTTTGTCATAACCTCTGGTTAGGAGAATCCTTCAGGGCCCTGGTGACACTGCCCCATACCAAGGTCTCCATGGACTCAAACCAACATTAAGACCATCCTCAGGAAAGTCCATATCAACTCAGCCCCCTCTGTTGCTACCCCAAGCCAGCAGATCAAACGTTTCTTGTTGCTAGGAGACAATTGGAATGTGAGGCTGGCTGCCCAGGCATCGATACTTAGAACCCTGTTCTGGAAAAATACCTTATAAGACGTCCTGGAGCCATCCCACAAATCTTAATTGTCCCACAGAAGGAATCCTTGCGGTTTGGAGCATCTCACAACTCCAATAGTGGGAAAACCCCCATGGCCTCATAATGCCCCCCCTTCCTGAAGGGGCCAACATGGACAGAAACTCAAACCTGAACCAAAGTCTGAACCTCGACCTGACTTCAGACGCATGAGATCTCAATTCAGCTCTGCAGAGTGTGCCTGCCATGTCCTTGCCCCGAAACCTAAGCCTAGCTTGTGTTCTCAGACATCCGACCTCACTCTCCTGGCCCACAAGCCCTCCAGTTTGGGAATTCCGAAGCCACAATGCAGCACTCTGCCTGCCCTCCAGAAGAAAAACTTTGCCCTATGCTGCTAATAAGAAACCCCAAATGATTTTCTAATGCATGCCACTCGATTTTAAAGCAATTATACAGCCCACCCTGTATACTAATGCCCTGTCTGGCACAGCCTGAGACAAGACATCCCAAACGACACCCAGACAGCTGGCCCCAACCTGGGCACATAGGACCCGCCATGGCTGTAGGTCGTCATCTCTTCCCAACCTCGGTTTTCAGGCTTCAGAACCTAGACCTTATCTCCAATCACTGCCCAGGGGTGAACGTGATGCAGAAATTAGAATTCCTCCTTCCCCATGGCCAGAAACCTTGTGGTTGGCATGTTGTCCAACGTTCAATGTGGGAAAACCTGCATTGTCCGAAAGGCCACGCCAGTGCTTGAGGGCCGCCTAGGGCACAGACATGCATTGTGACCTGCAGCGTGAGTCCCGTATTAAAGTAACGCCTCTCAGTGGCTGGACCAAGATCCTGCATATGGGGCTTGTCATATCCATAGGCCCCCAGGCTTAACCAGAGGGCGAGTATTCCAGTTGTCAGTACCCACTGCTATGCTCTAGAATCCCTCTACTGGGGGGACACATGAAGCAGAAAACAGGACACTTCCCTTCCCACAGAATGACCCCAAACTCTTGGGGGCTGGACAAACTACCAGAGAGGGAGACTTCTACGACCCATGAGGCAACTCCTACATTAAACGGCCATTGTGGACAAAACATCCAGAGACAAAAGCCTGAGCGACTGCCTCCCTCTCACCCTTCTTTCATATCCAGAGGAGCTCCCCTCATGGACTGTAGATCAGGCCTGCCGTAACCTCGGCCCCAAACCTGAGCTGAGTTAGGGTTTTTGGATGTCTGTCTGCACAGCCATGGCCCACACAGCCTCCAGGCTGGGGTCTCTGGAGCCACACCACAGAACTGTGCCTGCTCTCTCCTAAGAAACTGCCCATTCCATTGGCCACAACTCTACAAAATAGTAGAAACCTCAAGGTCCCCAAGGACATCCCACTACCGCAAGCCGCACTGGACAAATAGGGGCATTATGACACAAGCTGAGCAACTACTACCTCCATGCAGACACACAGACAGATATCCGCAGAGACAGAAGATTGAACCAGACAGGCCCCTAGGCCCTATTATGAACTCTTGCTTTGGTGTCCAGGTATCACTCCTCAGAGGCCTGGGTTCGAAGACCAGCATACGGGGCTTTCCTGAGGCACCAGACAGAAGACCTCTCATCTCCACGTGGGAAGCTTCCTTGTTGGAGTTGTGTCAAGCCCTTCGGGTTGGAGAATCCTGCAGAGTCCCTTAGCTACTGCCACATTCCAAGGTCTCCATGGCCACCAACCCACATTATGACTCATCCTCAGCAGAGTCCATTTAAACTCAGCCTTCTGGGTAGCTCACCCAAGAGCCTGCAGATTGAGCGTGCCTTGTCTCGACCAGGCAATGGGCAGGTGAGTTGGCGTTTTTCGGCATACATGCTTAGGGCCCTGCTCTCGAGTCTTTCTGTATGGGGCATCCTGGAACCATCCAATAGTACTCGACTTTCCTGAAGAAAGAAACTTTGAAATTTGGAGCAGCTCACAACTCCAAGCATAGGGAAACCTCCCTGGCCTCATGACGCCCCCACCCCCTTCAGGAAGGGGCCGTCATGGACACAAACTCCAGCTTGAGGCAACATCTGATACTCGCCCTGACCTCACCTGCAGGAGATCTCGATTCAGCCTCTGCAGAGTGGGCCTGCCATGCTCTTGGCCCCAAAACTCGTGCTAGCTTGTGTTTTCAGACTTCCTTCCTCACAATCCTGGCCACACCCCTCCAGTTTGGCAATTCTGGAGACACAATGCAGCACTCTGCCTGCCCTCCAGAAGAAAAATGTTGCCCTATAGGGCTAACCAGAAACGCCAAATGAGTAACAACCTGCATGCCACTCGACCATACCCCAATCATACAGTCTAGCCTGTGCACTAAAGCCCAGTCTGAAACAGCCTGAGGGCAGACCTCCAGTCCAACACCCAGACAGCTGGCCATTCACAGAGCATATCACACCCACAATGGCTTTAGGCCATCATCTCTACCCAACCTCAGTTTTCACCTTCAGAACCTAGACCTTATCTCCACTCACTGCTCAGGAGTGAACGTGATGCAAGAATCAGAAATTCTCCTTCGCCTTGGCAAGAAACCTAGTGGTTGGCATGTTGTCCAATGTTCATTGTAGGAGAAAGCAGCATGGACTATGAGGCCCCACCTATCCCTGAGGGCCACAATTTGCACAAACACACATTGTGACCCTCAGCGTGAGCCCTATCCTCATGTAAAGCCTCTTAGTGACTGGAACAACAGCCCACATATGGGGCTTGCCAAGCCCCTAGTCCCCCAATCTCAACCAGAGTTCGAGATGTCTACTCACCCCTACTCAGGGCTCTACTCTGGAATCCCTCTTTGGTGGTATACCTGAGGGGGGAAAAAAAAAAAATATATATATATATATATATATATATATATATATATATATATATATATATATATATATACACAGAAAGGACTCTTCCCATCCACAGAATGATCCCAACCACTTGGGATCAGGCCATATCACCAGAGAAAGAATTGTCCTTGGCCCTTGAGGACATCCCGAAATTCCACGGCCACCGTTGACACAAAATCCAGAGACAAAAGCCTGAGCAAGCGCCACATACTCGCCCTTTGTTCATAGCCTGGAAAATTCTCACGGTCTGTTGATCGAGCCTTCATACATAAATACCCAAACCTAAGCTGAGTTTGTGTTTTCAGAATTCTGTCCCCACAGGCATGGCCCACTCACCATCCATGCTGGGGCCCCTTGAGCCACACCTCAGGACTGTGGCTTCCCTCTCCCGGGGAATTCTGCCATTTCCATTGGCCACAACCCTATAGATTAGGAGAATCCTCCAAACTCCCCCAGGCCGTCTGAATTGTGTAGGCTGCCCAGGACACACAGGGATGATCTTTCACAGGTTAGGAAACCACCTCCACTCAGACCCAGAGACAGATACCCCATAAAATAAGATTGAACTGGACGGGCACTTAGGCCGTAATCAGATCCATTGCTTTTGATTCCAGTCATCTCTCCTCAGAGGCCTGGTTTCCAATACCAGCATATGGGAGATTCCATATGCTCTCATCAAAACAATTCTCTTCTCTACATAGGAAATATACTCTTTAGAGCTCCATCAAAACCTCCGGTTATAAACATCCCTCAAGGCCCCGGATCAAGCACCCCATTCCAAGGTCTACATGGACACAAATGCACATTATGACCCATCCTCAACTCACCCATTTCAAAACACCCGCCTCGGTTGCTCCGCTAGATCCAGCAGATCGAACTAGCCTTGGCTCTATGAGACACCTGGAATGGGAGGCAGGCTGCCCACGCATCCATCCTTAGAACCCTGCTCTGGATAACTTCCTTATGGGATGTCCTGGAGCCATCCAACATGTCTCGACTGTCCCACAGAAGGAATCATTGTGGTTCGGAGCATCTCACAATTCCCATCGTGGGAAAACCTCCATGTCCTCGTGACACCCTCCCCTTCATGAATGGGCCGTCATGGACAGAAACTCCGACCTAAGAAAACGTCTGATCCTAGCTCTGTCTTCAGGTATACGGGATCTCGAATCATATCTGTAGAGGGTGCCTGCCGTCCCCTCACCCCGAAATCGAAGTCTGGCTTGTGTTCTCAGAATTTTTTCCTCACAATCCTGGCCCACAAGCCTTCCAGTTTGGGAATTTTGGAGTCACTATGTGGCACTGTGTCTTCCCTCCAGAAGAAAAACGTTGCCCTCTGGGGCTACCCAGTAACCACAAATGAGTACCACCCTGCACAAATCTCGACTGCACCCCAATGATACAGTCTAGCCTGGGCACTAATTCCCTGTCTGCCACAGCCTGAGCCTGCACCTCGCAACCCACACTCAACAGCAGGCCGAACACTGAGCACATCAGACACACTATGGCCTTAGGGCTTCATCTCTTCCCAACCTCAGTTTTCAGGCTTCAGAACCTAGACCTTAAATCCAATCACAGTCCAGGAGTGAAAGTGTTGCAGAAATTAGAACTCCATCTTCCCCATTGCCAGAAAACTTGTGGTTCCCATACTGTGCAACGTTCAGTGTAGGAGAAACCAGCATGGTACATTAGGCCACGCCCTGACTTGAGGGGCTCCTTGGGCACAAAAACACATTGTGAAACTCAGTGTGAGACCTATCCTCAAGGAAGGCCTCTCAGTGTCTGGACCAAGAGCCCACATAAGGGGCTTGCCATGTTCTTAGGTCCCAATGTTAACCAGAGGTCTGGTTGTCCTGTTGCCCCCACCCACGACTGTACTCTGGAATCCCTCTTTTGGTGGTCCACCGGAGGTTAAAAAAACAAAAAAACAAAAAAACAAAAAAAATAAACAAAAAAAAAAAAAACAGAAAGGCCTCCTCCCTTCCCACAGAATGACCCCAAACTCTTGGGATCGGGTCAAATCCCCAGAAAGGGAGCCTCATCGATGGCCCATGAGGACACCCCGACATTCCATGGCAATCGGTGACACATTTCCAGAAAAAAAAAAAAAAAAAGCATGAGCATGCACATCACATTCGCCCTTTGTTCATATCCCGAAGAGGTCTCCTCACGGTCTATAGATCGGCCCGGCCATACCTACATCCCACAACCTAAGTGGAGTTTGTGTTTTCAGACTTTTGTCCAAATAGCCCTGGACCACACACGCTCCACACTTGGGTCCCTGGAGCCACACCTCAGGACTGTGCTTCCCTTTCAAGGGAATTCTTCCCATTCCATTGGCCACAACCTTGCAAATTAGGAAAAACCTCCAAAGTCACCGAGGCCATCCCAATAGTGTAGGCCGCCCAGGACAAACAGGGGTGATCTCAAACCAGCTGAGCAACTACCTCCACTCAGACAACAGATGTCCCCAGAGAAGAATATTGAACCGGACAGGCCCCTAGGCCCTAATCAGATCCATTGCTTTGGTTTCCAGGCATCTCCCCTCAGAGGCCTCGTTTCCAATACCAGCATATGGTGGTTTCCTGAGGCACCAATAAGAACAAATCTCGTCTCCCCATGGAAACTTGCTCATTGGAGCTTTGTCATAACCTCTGGTTAGGAGAATCCTTCAGGGCCCTGGTGACACTGCCCCATACCAAGGTCTCCATGGACTCAAACCAACATTAAGACCATCCTCAGGAAAGTCCATATCAACTCAGCCCCCTCTGTTGCTACCCCAAGCCAGCAGATCAAACGTTTCTTGTTGCTAGGAGACAATTGGAATGTGAGGCTGGCTGCCCAGGCATCGATACTTAGAACCCTGTTCTGGAAAAATACCTTATAAGACGTCCTGGAGCCATCCCACAAATCTTAATTGTCCCACAGAAGGAATCCTTGCGGTTTGGAGCATCTCACAACTCCAATAGTGGGAAAACCCCCATGGCCTCATAATGCCCCCCCTTCCTGAAGGGGCCAACATGGACAGAAACTCAAACCTGAACCAAAGTCTGAACCTCGACCTGACTTCAGACGCATGAGATCTCAATTCAGCTCTGCAGAGTGTGCCTGCCATGTCCTTGCCCCGAAACCTAAGCCTAGCTTGTGTTCTCAGACATCCGTCCTCACTCTCCTGGCCCACAAGCCCTCCAGTTTGGGAATTCCGAAGCCACAATGCAGCACTCTGCCTGCCCTCCAGAAGAAAAACTTTGCCCTATGCTGCTAATAAGAAACCCCAAATGATTTTCTAATGCATGCCACTCGATTTTAAAGCAATTATACAGCCCACCCTGTATACTAATGCCCTGTCTGGCACAGCCTGAGACAAGACATCCCAAACGACACCCAGACAGCTGGCCCCAACCTGGGCACATAGGACCCGCCATGGCTGTAGGTCGTCATCTCTTCCCAACCTCGGTTTTCAGGCTTCAGAACCTAGACCTTATCTCCAATCACTGCCCAGGGGTGAACGTGATGCAGAAATTAGAATTCCTCCTTCCCCATGGCCAGAAACCTTGTGGTTGGCATGTTGTCCAACGTTCAATGTGGGAAAACCTGCATTGTCCGAAAGGCCACGCCAGTGCTTGAGGGCCGCCTAGGGCACAGACATGCATTGTGACCTGCAGCGTGAGTCCCGTATTAAAGTAACGCCTCTCAGTGGCTGGAACAAGATCCTGCATATGGGGCTTGTCATATCCATAGGCCCCCAGGCTTAACCAGAGGGCGAGTATTCCAGTTGTCAGTACCCACTGCTATGCTCTAGAATCCCTCTACTGGGGGGACACATGAAGCAGAAAACAGGACACTTCCCTTCCCACAGAATGACCCCAAACTCTTGGGGGCTGGACAAACTACCAGAGAGGGAGACTTCTACGACCCATGAGGCAACTCCTACATTAAACGGCCATTGTGGACAAAACATCCAGAGACAAAAGCCTGAGCGACTGCCTCCCTCTCACCCTTCTTTCATATCCAGAGGAGCTCCCCTCATGGACTGTAGATCAGGCCTGCCGTAACCTCGGCCCCAAACCTGAGCTGAGTTAGGGTTTTTGGATGTCTGTCTGCACAGCCATGGCCCACACAGCCTCCAGGCTGGGGTCTCTGGAGCCACACCACAGAACTGTGCCTGCTCTCTCCTAAGAAACTGCCCATTCCATTGGCCACAACTCTACAAAATAGTAGAAACCTCAAGGTCCCCAAGGACATCCCACTACCGCAAGCCGCACTGGACAAATAGGGGCATTATGACACAAGCTGAGCAACTACTACCTCCATGCAGACACACAGACAGATATCCGCAGAGACAGAAGATTGAACCAGACAGGCCCCTAGGCCCTATTATGAACTCTTGCTTTGGTGTCCAGGTATCACTCCTCAGAGGCCTGGGTTCGAAGACCAGCATACGGGGCTTTCCTGAGGCACCAGACAGAAGACCTCTCATCTCCACGTGGGAAGCTTCCTTGTTGGAGTTGTGTCAAGCCCTTCGGGTTGGAGAATCCTGCAGAGTCCCTTAGCTACTGCCACATTCCAAGGTCTCCATGGCCACCAACCCACATTATGACTCATCCTCAGCAGAGTCCATTTAAACTCAGCCTTCTGGGTAGCTCACCCAAGAGCCGGCAGATTGAGCGTGCCTTGTCTCGACCAGGCAATGGGCAGGTGAGTTGGCGTTTTTCGGCATACATGCTTAGGGCCCTGCTCTCGAGTCTTTTTGTATGGGGCATCCTGGAACCATCCAATAGTACTCGACTTTCCTGAAGAAAGAAACTTTGAAATTTGGAGCAGCTCACAACTCCAAGCATAGGGAAACCTCCCTGGCCTCATGACGCCCCCACCCCCTTCAGGAAGGGGCCGTCATGGACACAAACTCCAGCTTGAGGCAACATCTGATACTCGCCCTGACCTCACCTGCAGGAGATCTCGATTCAGCCTCTGCAGAGTGGGCCTGCCATGCTCTTGGCCCCAAAACTCGTGCTAGCTTGTGTTTTCAGACTTCCTTCCTCACAATCCTGGCCACACCCCTCCAGTTTGGCTATTCTGGAGACACAATGCAGCACTCTGCCTGCCCTCCAGAAGAAAAATGTTGCCCTATAGGGCTAACCAGAAACGCCAAATGAGTAACAACCTGCATGCCACTCGACCATACCCCAATCATACAGTCTAGCCTGTGCACTAAAGCCCAGTCTGAAACAGCCTGAGGGCAGACCTCCAGTCCAACACCCAGACAGCTGGCCATACACAGAGCATATCACACCCACAATGGCTTTAGGCCATCATCTCTACCCAACCTCAGTTTTCACCTTCAGAACCTAGACCTTATCTCCACTCACTGCTCAGGAGTGAACGTGATGCAAGAATCAGAAATTCTCCTTCGCCTTGGCAAGAAACCTAGTGGTTGGCATGTTGTCCAATGTTCATTGTAGGAGAAAGCAGCATGGACTATGAGGCCCCACCTATCCCTGAGGGCCACAATTTGCACAAACACACATTGTGACCCTCAGCGTGAGCCCTATCCTCATGTAAAGCCTCTTAGTGACTGGAACAACAGCCCACATATGGGGCTTGCCAAGCCCCTAGTCCCCCAATCTCAACCAGAGTTCGAGATGTCTACTCACCCCTACTCAGGGCTCTACTCTGGAATCCCTCTTTGGTGGTATACCTGAGGTAAAAAAAAAAAAAAAATATATATATATATATATATATATATATATATATATATATATATATATACACACACAGAAAGGACTCTTCCCATCCACAGAATGATCCCAACCACTTGGGATCAGGCCATATCACCAGAGAAAGAATTGTCCTTGGCCCTTGAAAACATCCCGAAATTCCACGGCCACCGTTGACACAAAATCCAGAGACAAAAGCCTGAGCAAGCGCCACATACTCGCCCTTTGTTCATAGCCTGGAAAATTCTCACGGTCTGTTGATCGAGCCTTCATACATAAATACCCAAACCTAAGCTGAGTTTGTGTTTTCAGAATTCTGTCCCCACAGGCATGGCCCACTCACCATCCATGCTGGGGCCCCTTGAGCCACACCTCAGGACTGTGGCTTCCCTCTCCCGGGGAATTCTGCCATTTCCATTGGCCACAACCCTATAGATTAGGAGAATCCTCCAAACTCCCCCAGGCCGTCTGAATTGTGTAGGCGGCCGAGGACACACAGGGATGATCTTTCACAAGTTAGGAAACCACCTCCACTCAGACCCAGAGACAGATATCCCCATAGAATAAGATTGAACTGGACGGGCACTTAGGTCGTAATCAGATCCATTGCTTTTGATTCCAGTCATCTCTCCTCAGAGGCCTGGTTTCCAATACCAGCATATGGGAGATTCCTTAGGCACTCATCAAAACAATTCTCTTCTCTACATAGGAAACATACTCTTTAGAGCTCCATCAAAACCTCCGGTTTTGAACATCCCTCAAGGCCCCGGATCAAGCACCCCATTCCAAGGTCTACATGGACACAAATGCACATTATGACCCATCCTCAACTGCCCCATTTCAAAACACCCGCCTCCGTTGCTCCCCTAGATCCAGCAGATCGAACTTGCCTTGGCTCTATGAGACACCTGGAATGGGAGGTAGACTGCCCAGGCATCCATCCTTAGAATCCTGCTCTGGATAACTTCCTTATGGGATGTCCTGGAGCCATCAAACATGTCTCGACTATCCCACAGAAGGAATCATTGTGGTTTGGAGCATCTCACAATTCCCATCGTGGGAAAACCTCCATGTCCTCGTGACACCCTCCCCTTCATGAAAGGGCCGTCATGGACAGAAACTCCGACCTAAGTAAACGTCTGATCCTAGCTCTGTCTTCAGGTATACGGGATCTCGAATCATCTCTGCAGAGGGTGCCTGCCGTCCCCTCACCCCGAAATCTAAGTCTGGCTTGTGTTCTCAGAATTTTTTCCTCACACTCCTGGCCCACAAGCCTTCCAGTTTGGGAATTCTGGAGCCACTATGTGGCACTGTGTCTTCCCTCCAGAAGAAAAACTTTGCCCTCTGGGGCTACCCAGTAACCACAAATGAGTACCATCCTGCACGAAACTCGACTGCACCCCAATGATACAGTCTAGCCTGGGCACTAATTCTCTGTCTGCCACAGCCTGAGCCTGCACCTCCCAACCCACAATCAACAGCTGGCCGAACACTGAGCACATCAGAAACACCATGGCCTTAGGGCTTCATCTCTTCCCAACCTCAGTTTTCAGGCTTCAGAACCTAGACCTTAAATCCAATCACAGTCCAGGAGTGAAAGTGTTGCAGAAATTAGAACTCCATCTTGCCAATTGCCAGAAAACTTGTGGTTCCCATACTGTGCAACGTTCAGTGTAGGAGAAACCAGCATGGTACATTAGGCCACGCCCTGACTTGAGGGGCTCCTTGGGCACAAAAACACATTGTGAAACTCAGTTTGAGACCTATCCTCAAGGAAGGCCTCTCAGTGTCTGGACCAAGAGCCCACATAAGGGGCTTGCCATATTCTCAGGTCCCAATGTTAACCAGAGTTCTGGTTGTCCAGTTGCCCCCACCCACGACTCTGCTCGGGAATCCCTCTTTTGGTGGTCCACCTGAGGTTAAAAAAAAAATAAACAAAAAAAACAGAAAGGCCCCCTCCCTTCCCACAGAATGACCCCATACTCTTGGGATCGGGTGAAATCCCCAGAATGGGAGCCTCATCCATGAGGACACCCCGACATTCCATGGCAATCGGTGACACATTTCCAGAAAAAAAAAAAAAAAAGCATGAGCATGCACATCACATTCGCCCTTTGTTCATATCCCGAAGAGGTCTCCTCACGGTCTATAGATCGGGCCGGCCATACCTACATCCCACAACCTAAGTGGAGTTTGTGTTTTCAGACTTTTGTCCAAATAGCCCTGGACCACACACGCTCCTCACTTGGGTCCCTGGAGCCACACCTCAGGACTGTGCTTCCCTTTCAAGGGAATTCTTCCCATTCCATTGGCCACAACCTTGCAAATTAGGAAAAACCTCCAAAGTCACCGAGGCCATCCCAATAGTGTAGGCCGCCCAGGACAAACAGGGGTGATCTCAAACCAGCTGAGCAACTACCTCCACTCAGACAACAGATGTCCCCAGAGAAGAATATTGAACCGGACAGGCCCCTAGGCCCTAATCAGATCCATTGCTTTGGTTTCCAGGCATCTCTCATCAGAGGCCTCATTTCCAATACCAGCATATCGTGGTTTCCTGAGGCACCAATAAGAACAAATCTCGTCTCCCCATGGAAAACTTGCTCATTGGAGCTTTGTCATAAACTCTGGTTAAGAGAATCCTTCAGGGCCCTGGTGCCACTGCCCCATACCAAGGTCTCAATGGACTCAAACCACCATTAAGACCATCCTCAGGAAAGTCCATTTCAACTCAGCCCCCTCTGTTGCTACCCCAAGCCAGCAGATCAAACGTTTCTTGTTGCTAGGAGAAAATTGGAATGTGAGGCTGGCTGCCCAGGCATCCATACTTAGAACCCTGTTCTGGAAAAGTACCTTATAAGACGTCCTGGAGCCATCCAACAAATCTTAATTGTCCCACAGAAGGAATACTTGCGGTTTGGAGCATCTCACAACTCCAAAAGTGGGAAAACCCCCATGGCCTCATAATGCCCCCCCCTCCCTGAAGGGGCCAACACGGACAGAAACTCAAACCTGAGCCAAAGTCTGAACCTCGACCTGACTTCAGACACATGAGATCTCAATTCAGCTCTGCAGAGTGTGCCTGCCATGTCCTTGCCCCAAAACAAAGCCTAGCTTGTGTTCTCAGACTTCCATCCTCACTCTCCTGACCCACAATCCCTCCAGTTTGGGAATTCCGAAGCCACAATGCAGCACTCTGCCTGCCCTCCAGAAGAAAATCTTTGCCCTATGCTGCTAATAAGAAACCCCAAATGATTTTCTAATGCATGCCAATCGATTGTAAAGCAATTATACAGCCCACCCTGTATACTAATGCCCTGTCTGGCACAGCCTGAGACAAGACATCCCAAACGACACCCAGACAGCTGGCCCCAACCTGGGCACATAGGACCCGCCATGGCTGTAGGTCGTCATCTCTTCCCAACCTCGGTTTTCAGGCTTCAGAACCTAGACCTTATCTCCAATCACTGCCCAGGGGTGAACATGATGCAGAAATTAGAATTCCTCCTTCCCCATGGCCAGAAACCTTGTGGTTGGCATGTTGTCCAACGTTCAATGTGGGAAAACCTGCTTTGTCCGAAAGGCCACGCCAGTGCTTGAGGGCCGCCTAGGGCACAGACATGCATTGTGACCTGCAGCGTGAGTCCCGTATTAAAGTAACGCCTCTCAGTGGCTGGACCAAGATCTTGCATATGGGGCTTGTCATATCCATAGGCCCCCAGGCTTAACCAGAGGGCGAGTATTCCAGTTGTCAGTACCCACTGCTATGCTCTAGAATCCCTCTACTGGGGGGACACATGAAGCAGAAAACAGGACACTTCCCTTCCCACAGAATGACCCCAAACTCTTGGGGGCTGGACAAACTACCAGAGAGGGAGACTTCTACGACCCATGAGGCAACTCCTACATTAAACGGCCATTGTGGACAAAACATCCAGAGACAAAAGCCTGAGCGACTGCCTCCCACTCACCCTTCTTTCATATCCAGAGGAGCTCCCCTCATGGACTGTAGATCAGGCCTGCCGTAACCTCGGCCCCAAACCTGAGCTGAGTTAGGGTTTTTGGATGTCTGTCTGCACAGCCATGGCCCACACAGCCTCCAGGCTGGGGTCTCTGGAGCCACACCACAGAAATGTGCCTGCTCTCTCCTAAGAAACTGCCCATTCCATTGGCCACAACTCTACAAAATAGTAGAAACCTCAAGGTCCCCAAGGACATCCCACTACCGCAAGCCGCACTGGACAAATAGGGGCATTATGACACAAGCTGAGCAACTACTACCTCCATGCAGACACACAGACAGATATCCGCAGAGACAGAAGATTGAACCAGACAGGCCCCTAGGCCCTATTATGAACTCTTGCTTTGGTGTCCAGGTATCACTCCTCAGAGGCCTGGGTTCGAAGACCAGCATACGGGGCTTTCCTGAGGCACCAGACAGAAGACCTCTCATCTCCACGTGGGAAGCTTCCTTGTTGGAGTTGTGTCAAGCCCTTCGGGTTGGAGAATCCTGCAGAGTCCCTTAGCTACTGCCACATTCCAAGGTCTCCATGGCCACCAACCCACATTATGACTCATCCTCAGCAGAGTCCATTTAAACTCAGCCTTCTGGGTAGCTCACCCAAGAGCCTGCAGATTGAGCGTGCCTTGTCTTGACCAGGCAATGGGAAGGTGAGTTGGCGTTTTTGACATCCATGCTTAGGGCCCTGCTCTGGAGTCTTTCTGTATGGGGCATCCTGGAACCATCCAATAGTACTCGACTGTCCTGAAGAAGGAAACTTTGAAGTTTGGAGCAGCTCACAACTCCCAGCGTAGGGAAACCTCCCTGGCCTCATGACGACCCCACCCCCTTCAGAAAGGGGCCGTCATGGACACAAACTCCAGCTTGAGGCAACATCTGATACTCGCCCTGACCTCACCTGCAGGAGATCTTGATTCAGCCTCTGCAGAGTGGGCCTGCCATGCTCTTGGCCCCAAAACTCGTGCTAGCTTGTGTTTTCAGACTTCCTTCCTCACAATCCTGGCCACACCCCTCCAGTTTGGCAATTCTGGAGACACAATGCAGCACTCTGCCTGCCCTCCAGAAGAAAAATGTTGCCCTATAGGGCTAACCAGAAACGCCAAATGAGTAACAACCTGCATGCCACTCGACCATACCCCAATTATACAGTCTAGCCAGTGCACTAAAGCCCTGTCTGACACAGCCTGAGGACAGACCTCCAGTCCAACACCCAGACAGCTGGCCGTACACAGAGCATATCACACCCACAATGGCTTTAGGCCATCATCTCTACCCAACCTCAGTTTTCACCTTCAGAACCTAGACCTTATCGCCACTCACTGTTCAGGAGTGAACGTGATGCAAGAATCAGAACTTCTCCTTCACCTTGGCAAGAAACCTAGTTGTTGGCATGTTGTCCAATGTTCATTGTAGGAGAAAGCAGCATGGAGTATGAGGCCCCAACTATCCCTGAGGCCCAAATTTGCACAAAAACACATTGTGACCCTCAGCGTGAGCCCTATCCTCATGTAAAGCCTCTTAGTGACTGGAACAACAGCCCACATATGGGGCTTGCCAAGCCCCTAGTCCCCCAATCTCAACCAGAGTTCGAGATGTCTAGTCACCCCTACTCAGGGCTCTACTCGGGAATCCCTCTTTGGTGGGACACCTGAGGTAAAATATATATATATATATATATATATATATATATATATATATATATATATATATATATACAGCAAGGACTCTTCCAATCCACAGAATGTTCCCAACCACATGGGATCAGGCCATATAACCAGAGAAAGAATTGTCCATGGCCCTTGAGGACATCCCGAAATTCCACGGCCACCGTTGACACAAAATCCAGAGACAAAAGCCTGAGCAAGCGCCACATACTCGCCCTTTGTTCATAGCCCGGAAAATTCTCACGGTCTGTAGATCGAGCCTTCATACATACATCCCCAAACCTAAGCTGAGTTTGTCTTTTCAGAATTCTGTCCCCACAGGCTTGGCCTACACACCATCCAAGCTGGGGCCCCTGGAGCCACACCTCAGGACTGTGGCTTCCCTCTCCAGGGGAATCCTGCCATTTCCATTGGCCACAACCATATAGATTAGGAGAATCCTCCAAACTCCCCCAGGCCATCTGAATTGTGTTGGCTGCCCAGGACAAACAGGGATAATCTTCACAAGTTAGGAAACTACCACCACTCAGACCCAGAGACAGATATCCCCATAGAATTAGATTGAACTTGACAGGCACTTATGTCCTAACCAGATCCATTGCTTTTGATTCCAGTCATCTCTCCTCAGAGGCCTGGTTTCCAATACCAGCATATGGGAGATTCCTTAAGCACTCATCAAAACAATTCTCTTCTCTACATAGGAAACATACTCTTTAGAGCTCCATCAAAACCTCCGGTTATGAACATCCCTCAAGGCCCCGGATCAAACACCCCATTCCAAGGTGTACATGGACACAAATGCACATTATGACCCATCCTCAACTCTCCCATTTCAAAACACCCGCCTCGGTTGCTCCTCTGATCCAGCAGATCGAACTTGCCTTGGCTCTATGAGACACCTGGAATGGGAGGCAGGCTGCCCAGGCATCCATCCTTAGAACCCTGCTCTGGATAATTTCCTTATGGGATGTCCTGGAGCCATCCAACAGGTCTCGACGGTCCCACAAAAGGAATCATTGCGGTTTGGAGCATCTCACAATTCCCATCGTGGGAAAACCTCCATGTCCTCGTGACACCCTCCCCTTCATGAAGGGGCCGTCGTGACAGAGACTCCGATCTAAGCCAACGTCTGATCCTAGCTCTGTCTTCAGGTATACAGGATCTCAAATCATCTCTGCAGAGGGTGCCTGCCGTCCCCTCACCCCGAAATCTAAGTCTGGCTTGTGTTCTCAGAATTTTTTCCTCACACTCCTGGACCACAAGCCTTCCAGTTTGGGAATTCTGGAGACACTATGTGGCACTGTGTCTTCCCTCCAGAAGAAAAACGTTGCCCTCTGGGGCTACCCAGTAACCACAAATGAGTACTATCCTGCACGAAATTCGACCGCACCCCAATGATGCAGTCTAGCCTGGGCACTAATTCTCTGTCTGCCACAGCCTGAGCCTGCACCTCCCTACCCACACTCAACAGCTGGCCGAACACTGAGCACATCAGACACACCATGGACTTAGGGCTTCATCTCTTCCCAACCTCAGTTTTCAGGCTTCAGAACCTAGACCTTAAATCCAATCACAGTCCAGGAGTGAAAGTGTTGCAGAAATTAGAACTCCATCTTCCCCATTGCCAGAAAACTTGTGGTTCCCATACTGTGCAACGTTCAGTGTAGGAGAAACCAGCATGGTACATTAGGCCACGCCTTGTCTTGAGGGGCTCCTTGGGCACAAAAACACATTGTGAAACTCAATGTGAGACCTATCCTCAAGGAAGGCCTCTAAGTGTCTGGACCAAGAGCCCACATATGGGGCTTGCTATGTTCTTAGGTCCCAATATTAACCAGAGTTATGGTTTTGCAGTTGCCCCCACCCACGACTCTGCTCTGGAATCCCTCTTTTGGTGGTCCACCTGAGGTAAAAAAACAAAAAACAAAAACCTAGTGGTTGGCATGTTTTCCCATATGCTGGGAGTAATTCCATGGAATTACTCTTTTGGCGGGACACCTGAGGTAACAAACCTGAAAGGAGTCCTCCCATTCCACAGATTGACGAAAAACAATTGGGATCGGGCCAAATCCACAGAGAGGAAAATTCGTCCATGGCCCATGAGGCCTCCCCGACATTCCACGGCCATCTCTGATACAAAATCCAGAGACAAAAGCCTGAGCAAGTGCCTCAGACTCGCTCTCTCTTCCTATCCGGAAGAGTTCTTCTCATGGTTTATAGATCGGGCCTGCCATACCTACTTCCCCAAACCTAAGCTGAGTTTGTGTTTTCAGTCTTCTGTCCTCAAAGTCCTGGGCCACACACCCTCCAGGCTGGGGCCCCTGGAGTCACACATTAGGACTGTGCCAACCCAATCCATGGGAATTCTGCCGATGCCATTGTCCAATACAGTAAAATGTGGAGAACCCTACAAATCCCTGAGGCCAACCCAATAGTGCAGATCGCCCGGGACAAACAAGGGCGGTCTGATACCTGCTGAGCATCTACCTCCACTCATACCATAGATGGATGTCCCCTGAGAAGAAGATTGAACCAGACAGGACCCTAGGCCATAATAGGATACATTGCTTTGGATTACAGGCATGTCTCCTCAAAAGCCTGGATTCCAATACCAGCATAGAAGTTTTCCTGAGGCACCCATCAAAACAAATCTCGTCTCCACAAGGAACCTTGTGCATCGAGCTATGTCAAAAGCTTAGGAGAATACTTCAGGGTCCCGGTGCCACCACCCCTTTTTAAGGCCCTCATGGACACAAACACACATTAGGACCCATCCTCAGGAAAGTCCATTTCAAGTCAGCCACCCCGGTTGCTCCCGCAGAGCCATCAGATCTAAACTGTCTTGTTGCTGGGAGACATTTGGAATGCGAGGCCGGCTTCCCAGGCATCCATCCTCGAACAGTGCCCTGGAGTCATTCCATATGGGATGTCCTGAAGCTGCCCAACAGGTCTCAATTGTCCCGCAGAAGGAAATCTTGATGGGGGCATCCCACAACTCCCAACGTGGGAAAAACTCCATGGCCTTGAGATTCCGCTCCCTTCATGAAGGGTCCGTCATGCACAGAAACTCCAACCTGAGCCAACGTCTGATCCTCGCCCTGACTTCAGATGCATGAGATATTGGTTCAGATCTACAGTGGTACCTGCCGTGTCCTCGCCCTGAAACCCAAGTCTAGCTTGTCTTCTCAGACTTCCGTCCTCACACTCCTCTACATGAAGCCCTCAAGTTTAGCAATTCCGGACTGACAATGAAGCACTCTGCCTGCCCTCTAGAAAACAAATTTTGCCTAATGAGCTGCCCAGACAACTTATATGAGGATAAATCTACATGGCACTCGACTGTACCCAAATTATATAGTCTAACCTGGGCACTAATGCACTGTCTGACACAACCTGAGCCGGGACCTCCTGACCAACACCCAGACAGCTGACCGCACACTGAGCACATCAGACCCGCCATGGCCTTAGGTCATCATCTCTTCCCTACCTCAGTTTGTAGGCTTCAGTACCTAGACCTTATCTCCAATCACTGCCCAGGGGTGCCTGTGATGCAGAAATCAGAACTCTTCCTTACCCATGGCAAGAAACCTTGTGGTTGGCATGTTGTCCAACGTTCAGTGTAGGAGAAACCAGGATTCACCATGAGGCCCTGCCCATTCTTGTTTGCGAAGTGGGCATAAACACGCATTGTGACCCTCAGCGTGAGTCCTGTCCTCTAGTAAGTCCTCTCAGTGGCTCGACCATTAGATGTCATAATGGGCTTGACATGTCCCTAGGCCACAATTTTTAACCAGATTTCTGGTTGTCCGTTCGGCCCTCCCCAGGGATCTACTCTGGAATCCCTCATTTGGTGGGACACCTGAGGTTAAAAAACAAAACATGGCAAATCAACAACAACAACAAAACGGACTTCTTCCATCCCACAGAATGACCCCAAACTCTTTGGACGGGGCCAAACCCCCAGAGTGTAAGACTCGTCCATTTCCCATGAAGTCACCAGGGAATTTCACGACCATGAGTGACACGATATCCAGAGACAAAAACTTGAGCACGAGCCTCACACTAGCCCCTTATTCATATCCCGAAGAGTTCTCCTCATGGTCTGTAGATCAATCCTGCCATACCTATGACCTGAAACATAAGCCGCGTTTGTGTTTTCAGACGACTGTCCAAACAGCTCTGCCTACACACCCTACAGGCTCAGGCCCCTGGAGCCAAACCTGAGGACTGTACTTGCCCTCTCCAAGGGAATTGTATGTGCCCATTCCAATGGCCACAACCCTACTAATAGGATAAACCTGCAAACTCCCTGAGGCCATCCCAATAGTGGTGGCTTCCCAGGACAAACTCGGGCAATCTGAGCCCAACTGAGAACCTACATGCACTCAGACGCATAGACTGATGTTCCCAGAGGTAAAAAGGTACGAACAGGCCCCTAGGCACTATTCGGATTCATTGTTGTGGTATCTAGTCATCTCTCCTCAGAGGCCTGGATTTCAATACCAGCATATGGCTGTTTCCTGACTCATCCGTCATAAAAAATCTCATCTACATATGGGAAACTTGCACGTTGGAGCTGTGTCAAAGCCTCTGTTTGAAAAAACCCTTCAGGACCCCAGTGCCACCGCTTCATTCCAAGGTCTCCATAGACACAAAAACATATTAGGATCCATCCACAGGAGAGTCAATTTCAACTCAGCCTCCTCAGTTGCTCCCCCAGATCCAGCATATCTAACCTTTCTTGTAGCTAGGAGAAAATTGGAATGCCAGGTGTGGTACCTAGCCATCCATCCTCAGAACCATGCTTGGAATCCTTGGCCTGGCGCCAACTAACAGGTCTCAATTGTCCTGGTAAAGAATCTTTGTAGTTTGGAGCTTCTCACAACTCCCATCGTGCGAAAACCCCCATGGCCTCGTGATTCCCCCCCTTCATGAAGGGGCCATCAGGGACAGAAAGTCCAACCTGAAGATCGTCTGATCCTCACCCTGACTTCAGATGCACGAGATCTCGATTCAGGTCTGTAGATTGTGCCTGCCATGTCCTCACCCATAAAAACTAAGCCTAGCTTGTGTTCTCAGACTTCAGTCCTCAGACTACTGGCCCACAAGCCCTCCAGTTTGGCAATCCAGAAGTACAATGCGGCACTCTGCCTGCTCCCTGGAAGAAGAACATTGCCCTCTGGGGCTACCCAGAAACCCCAAATGAGGATCAACCTGCACGCCATTTGGCTGTACACCAAATATATAGGCTGAAGTGGGCACAATTGCCCATTCTGACACAGCCTGAGCCTGGAACTCCTGGCCCCACCCAGACAGCTGGCCGCACACTGAGCACATGGACCCGCCATGGCCTTAGGTCGTTATCTCTACCCAACCTCGGTTTTCAGGCTTCAGAACCTTGACCTTATCTCCAATCACTGCCCAGGTTTGAAAATGTTTCAGAAATCCGAACTCGTTCCCTTGGCATGAAACCTCGTGGTTGGCATGTTGTCCAACTTTCAGTGTAGTT
Organism: Mustela nivalis; assembly: GCF_964662115.1. Lineage (NCBI taxonomy): Eukaryota > Metazoa > Chordata > Mammalia > Carnivora > Mustelidae > Mustela > Mustela nivalis. Next base: position 191,251 of record NW_028135830.1, read on the forward strand.
GAAACCAGTGTGGCACATGAGACCCAGCCCATGCTTGAGGGCCACATTGGTCTCAAACACACATTGTGACCCTCAGCCTGAGCCCGGTCCTCAGGCAAGGCCTCTCAGTGGCTGCATGAAGAAACAGCATATTGGGCTTGCCATGCCCCTAGACCCTAATTTTTAACCATATTTCGGGTTGTCCCTTCACTCTTGCCCAGGGCTCTGCTTTGGAATTCCTCTTTTGGTGGGACACCTCAGGTAACAAACCTTAAAGGAGTCCTCCCATCCCACAGATTCACGAAAAAGAATTGGGATAGGGCCAAATCCACAGAGAGGAAGATTCGTCCATGGCCCATGAGGCCTCCCCGACATTCCACGGCCATCGCTGATACAAAATCCAGAGACAAAAGCCTAACCAAGCGCCTCAGACTCGCTCTTTCTTCATATCCTGAAGAGTTCTTCTCATGATTTGTAGTTCGGCCGTGCCATACCTACGTTCCCAAACCTAAGCTGAGTTTGTGTTTTTTGAGTTCTGTCCTCAAACTCCTGGGCCACACACCCCCAGGTTGGGCCCCTGGAACCACACATTAGGACTGTGCCTAACCAATCCATGGGAATTCTGCTCATTCCATTATCCAAAACCATACAAATTAGGAGAAACCTCCAAATTCCCTGAGGCCATACCAATGGTGTAGGTTGTCCGGGACAAAAAAGGGCCATCTGACACCAGCTGAGCATCTACCCCCACTCATACCATAGATGGATGTCCCCAGAGAAGAAGATTGACCAGACAGGACCCCAGGCCATAATGGGATCCATAGCTTTGGTTTACAGGCATGTCTCCTCAAAAGCCTGGTTTCCAATACCAGCTGAGTGCTTCTCCTGAGGCACCCATCAGAACAAATCTCGTCTACACATGGGAAACTTGCATGTTGGAGCTCTCTCAAAGCCTCTGGTTAGAAGGACATTTCAGGTTCCCGGTGCCAGCGCCTCATTCCAAGGTCTCCATGGAGACACACCCACATTAGGACCCATCCACTGGAGAGTCCATTTCAACTCAGCCCCCTAAGTTGCTCCCCCTGATCCAGCAGATCTAACCCGTCTTGTCGCTAGGAGATGATTGGAATGAGAGGCAGGCTTCCCAGACATCCATACTTAGAACCATTCTCAGAATTATGCTGTATGGGAAGTCCTGGAGCTAACCAACAGGTCTCAATAGTCCCGCAGAAGAATCTTTACTGTTTGGAGCATCTCACAACTCCCATCGTGGGCAAACCTCCATGGCCTCGTGATTTCGCCCCCTGTGCTTCATGAAGGGGCCATCAGGGACAGAAGCTCCAACCTGAGTGATCGTCTGATCCTCGCCCTAACTTCAGATGCAGGACATCTTGATTCATCTCTGCAGAGTGTGTCTGCCGTGCCCTTGCCCAGAAACGTAAGTCTAATTTGTGTTCTCAACTTCCATTCTCACATTCCTGGCCCACAAGCCCTCCAGTTTGGCAATTCCAGAACTACAAGGCAGCACTCTGCCTGCTTTCCGGAAGAAAAACATTGCCCTCTGGGGCTACCCAGATTCCCCAAATGAGGATCAACCTGCATGCCACTTGACTGGACCCCATTTATACAGGCTGCCCTGGGCACTACTGCCCTTTCTGGCACAGCCTGAGACTGAACCTCCTGGCTCGCACCCACCCAGCTAGCCACACACTGAGCACATCAGACCCGCCATGGCCTTAGGTCATCATCCCTTTCCAACCTCGGTTTTCAGGCTTCAGAACCTAAACCTTATCTCCAGTCACCACCCAGGGTTGAACATGATGCAGGAATCAGAACTCCTTCCCCATGGCAAGAAACCTTGTTTTTGGCATGTTGTCCAACGTAAAATGTAGTTGAAACCAGTGTGGCCCATGAGGCCCTGCAGATGCTTGAGGACCAAGTCGTTCACAAACATGCATTCTGACCCTCAATGTGAGCCCAGTTCTCAAGTAAGGCCTCTCAGTGGCTGGACCAAAAGACAGCATATTGGGCTTGTCATGCCCCTAGGCCCCAATTTTTAACCAGATTTCTGGTTGTCCAGTCTCCCCTCCCCAGGGCTCGGCTTTGGAATCCCTCTTTTGGTGGGACACCTGAGGTAACAAAACTGAAAGGACTCCTCCCATCCCACAGTTTGACCCAAAACAATTGGAATCGGGCCAAATCCACAGAGCGGAAGACTCGTCCATGGCCCATGAGGCCTCCCCGACATTCCACGCCCATCGTTGACACAAAATCCAGAAACAAAAGCCTGAACAAGTGCCTCACAATCTCTCTTTCTTCATATCTGGAAGAATTCTCCTCACGGTCTGTAGATCGGGCCTGCCATACCTACGTCCCTAAACCTAAACTGAGTTTGTGTTTTAGACTTCTGTCTCCACAGTCCTGGTGCACACACCCTGCAGGCTGGGGCCCCTGGAGCCACATCAAAACTGTGCCTTCCCTCTCCACGGGAATTCTGCCCATTCCATTGTCCATAATCATAAAATTAGGAGAAACCTCCAAAGTCCCCAAGGCCTTCACAATAGTGTAGGCCGCCTGGGACAAACAAGGGCCATCTGACACCAGCTGAGCATCTAACTCCACTAATACCTTAGATGGATGTACACAGAGAAGAAGATTCAACCGGACAGGCCCCTAGGCTCTAAACGGAGCCATTGCTTTGGTTTCCAGTTATCTCTCTTCAGAGGCCTATATTCCAATAACAGTATATGGGGGTTTCCTGAGGCACCAATCAGAACAAATCTCGTCTCCACATGGGAAACTTGTCCTTTGGAGATGTCTCAAAACCTCCGGTTAGGAGAATCCTTCAGGGCCCATGCACCAACGCCCCATTCTAAGGTCTCCATGGACACAAACCCACATTAGCATCCATCCTCAGGAGAGTCCATTTCAACTCAGCCCCCTTGGTTGCTCTGACAGAGCCAGCATATCAAACCTGTCTATTTGCTAGGAGACAACTGCAATGTGAGGCGGGCTTCCCATGTATCCATCCTAAGATCCCTGCTCTGGTGTCATTCTGTATGGTATGTACTGGAGTGATACAAAAGGTCTCAATTGTTGATCAGAAGGAATCCTTGTTGTTTGGAGCATCTCACAACTCCCATTGTGGGTAAACCTCCATGGACTGGAGATGCTGTCCCCTTCATAAAGTGGCCAGAATGGACAGAAATTGAAACCTAAGCCTAGGTTTGAACCTCGCCCTGACTTCAGATTCATGATATCCCGATTCAGATCTGCAGAGGGTGCCTGCCGTGCCCTCGCCCAGAACCTACGCCTAACATGTGTTCTCAGACTTCCGTTCTCACACTCCCCGTCCACAAGGCATCCACTTTGGAAATTCCGGAGCCACAATGCAGCACTCTGCATTTTCCAGAAGAAAAACATTGCCCTTGGGGCTACCCAGAAATGCCAAATAAAGATCAACCTGCACGGCATTCAGTTGTACCCCAATTATACAATCTACCCTGGGCACTAATGCCCTGTCTGACACAGCCCAAGCTTGGACCTCCCGACCAACACCCAGACAGCTGGCTCCACGCTGAGCATATCGGACCCGACATGGTCTTAGGTCGTCATCTCTTCCCAACCTCGGTTTTCAGACTTCACAACCTAGACCTTATCTCCAATCACTGCCCAGGGGTGAATGACATGCAGAAATCAGAATTAATACTTCCCCATGGCAAGAACTCATGTGGTTGACATGTTGACTATCATTCAGTGTAGGAGAAACAAGCATGCACCATGAGTCCCCACCCATGCTTGAGTACCACAAGGGCATAAACACGCATTGTGACCCTCAGCAAGAGTTCTGTCCTCAATGAAGGCCTCTCAGTGGCTGGACCATTAGAAGGCATATTGGGCTTGCCATGCCCCTAGGCCCGTATTTTTAGTTAGATTTCTTGTTGTCCAGGGCTCTGCTCTGGAATCCCTCTTTTGGTGGGACACCTTAGTTAACAAAACTGAATCCCACAGATTAACCCAAAACAATTGGGATCTGGCCAAATCCACAGAGAGAAAGACTCTTCCATGGCCCATGAGGACTCCTCGACATTCCACAGCCATCATTGACACAAAATCCAGGGGCAAAAGCCTGACAAGTGTCACACTTTCACCCTTTATTCATATCCCAAAAAGTTCTCCTCATAGTCTGTAAATCGGACCTGCCATACCTACGTCCCCAAAGCTAAGCTGAGTTTGTGTTTTCAGACATCTGTCCCCACAGTCCTTGCCCACACACCCTCAAGGCTGGGCCCTTGGAGCCACACATCAGGTCTGTGCCTGCCCACTCCACAGGAATTCTGCCCATGCCATTGTCCATAATCATACAATTTAGGAGAAACCTCCAAAGTCCCCGAGGCCATCCCTATAGTGTAGGCCGCCCGGACAAACAGGAGCGGTCTGACACCAGCTGAGCAACTACCTCCATTTCATAAAATAGACAGATGTCGACAGAGAAGAAGATTGAACCAGAGAGGCTCCTAGGACCTAATTGGATGCATTGCTGTGGTTTCTATGTATCTCTCCTCAGAGGCCTGGTTCTAATACCAGCATATGTGGGTTTCCTGAGGCACCAATTAGAACAAATCTTGTCTCCACATGGAAAACTTGCTCTTTCGAGTTGTTTCAAAATCTCCGGTTAGAATCCTTTAGAGCCCTGGGGCCACCACCCCATTCCAACGTCCTCATGGACACAAACACACATTAAGACCCATCTTCAGGAGAGTCCATTTCAACTCAGCTCCCACGATTGCTCCTGCATAGCCATCAGATCGTACCTGTCTTGTGGCAGGGAGACAATTGGTGTAAGAGGCAGTCTGCTCAGGCATCCATCCTTAGAACCCGGCTCTGGAGTCATTCCATATGGGATGTCCTGGAGCCATCCAACAGTTCTCAATTTTCCCGCAGAAGGAATCCTTGCAGTTTGGAGCATCCCACAACTCCCAACGTGGGAAAACCTCCATGGCCTCGAGATTCCACCCCTTTGATGAAGGGGCCATCATGGACAGAAACTCCAACCTGCGCCTAAGTCTGATCCCCGTCCTGACTTCAGATGAATGAGATTTTGATTCGGATCTGCAGAGGGTGCCTGCCGTGCCCTCGCCCTGAAACGTAAGTCTAGCTTATGATCTCAGACTTACGTCCTCACACTCCTGGTCCCGACGCCCTTAAGTTTGGCAATTCTGGACCCACAATGCTGCACTCTGCCTGCCCCAGTGAGATTCCCTGACACAATAAATGAGGATGAACCTACATGGAACTCAACTGTACCCAAATTATACAGTCTAACCTGGGCACTAATGCACTGTCTGACACAGCCTGAATCCATACCTCCTGAACAACACCCAGAAAGCTGACCGCACACTGAGCACATCGGACCCTCCATGACCTTAGGTTATCATCTCATCCCAACCTCGATTTTCTGGATTCAGAACTTAGATCTTATCTCCAGTCACTGCCCAGGGGTGAACATGATGCAGAAATCAGAATTCCTCCTTCCCCATGGAAAGAAACCTTGTGGTTCGTATGTTGTCCAAAGTTCAGTGTAGGAGAATCAAGCATGGCCCATGAGTCCCCGCCCATGCTTGATGCCTACATTGGGCACAAACATGCATTGTGACCCTCAGTGTGAGCACTGTACTCAAGTAAGACCTCTCAGTGGCTGGACTAAGGTACCCCATATGGGGATTGCCATGCCCTTAGGCCCCCAATCTTATACAGAGTTCGGGTTGTCCAGTCGCCCCTTCCCAGGGTTCTGCTCTGGAATCCCTCTTTAGTGGCACACCTGAGGTAAAAAAAAAAAAAAAAAAAAAACAGAATGGACTCCTCCCATCCCACGGAATGACCCCAAAATATTGGGATCATATAAATCCCCATAGAGGAACTCTCACCCATGGTCCATGAGGACGCCCCTACATTCCACGGCCATCAGTGACACAAAATCCAGAGTCAAAAGCCTGAGCAAGTGCCTCACACTCACTCTTTGTTCATATCCTGAAGAGTTCTGCTCAAGGTCTGTAGATCGGGCCTCCCATACCTATGTCCCCAAACCTAAGACGAGTTTCTGTTTTCAGACTTCTGTCCCCACAGCTCTGACCCACACACCCTCCATGCTTGAACCCCTAGAGCCACACCTCAGGATTGTGCCTTCCCTCCCCAAAGGAATTCTGCCCATTTCATTGGCCACAAACTTGCAAATTAGGAGAAACCTCCAAAGTCAAAGTGGCCATCCCAATAGTGTAGACTGCCCAGGACAAATAGGGGCAATCTGACACCAGCTGAGGAACTACCTCCACTCAATCCCATAGACAGATGAACCGAGAGAAGAAGATTAAACCAGACAGGCCCCAGGCCCTAATCAGATCCATTGCCTTGGTTTCCAGGCATCTCTCCTCAGAGTTCTGGTTTCCAATACCAGCATATTGGGGGTTACTGAAGCACCAATGAGAACAAATCTTGTTTCCCCATGGGAAAAATGCTTCTTGGAGCTGTGTCAAAACCTCTGGTTAGGAGCATCCTTCAGAGCCCTGGTGCCACTGCCCCATTCCAAGGTCTCCATGGACACAATCCCACATTATGACCGATCCTCAGGAGAATGCATTTCAACTCAGCCCCCTCGGCTGCTACATCATAGGCAGCAATCAAACGTGCCGTTTCGCTAGGAGACAATTGGAATGCAAGGCCGGATGCCCAGGCATCCATCCTTACAACCCTGCTCTGCAATTGTTCCATATGGGATGCCCTGGAGCCATCCAACAGGTTTCAACTGACCCGCAGAAAATCCTTGTGGTTTGGAGCATCTCACTACTGCCATCATGGGAAAACACCAATGGCGGTGTGATGACCCCCCTTCATGAAGGGGCCATCATGGACAGAAACTCCAACCTGAGCCAACATATGAACCTCGCCCTGACCTCAGATGCATGAAATCTCAATTCAGCTCTGCAGAGTGTGCCTGCCATGTCCTCGCCCTGAAACAAAGCAAAGCTTCAGTTCTCAGACTTACATCCTTGCATTCCTGGCCCCAAGGACTCCAGTTTGGCAGTTCCGGAGCCAGAATGCAGCACTCTGCCTGCCCTCCAGAAGAAAGACTTTGCCCTATGGGGCTACGGAGAAACCCCAAATAATTATCTTCTGCATGCCACTCAACTGTACCCCAATTATACAGCGTATCTGGGCACGAATGCCCTGTCTGGCACAGCCTGAGTGCAGACCTCCTGAACGACACCTAGAAAGCTGGCCCCAAACTGAACACATCGGACCCGCCATGGCCTTAGGTCGTCATCTCTTCCAAACCTCGGTTTTCAGGCTTCAGAACCTAGACCTTATCTCCAATTAGTGCCCAGAGGTGAACGTGATGCAGAAATCAAAACTCCTCCTTCCCCATGGCAAGAAACCCTGAGGTTGGCATGTCCAAGGTTCAGTGTAGGAGAAACCTGCAAGCTCAATGAAGTCCCGCCCAATATTGAGGACCACCTTGGGCACAAACACACATTGTGACCCTCAGCATGAGTCCACTATTCAAGTAACGTCTCTCAGTGGCTGGACCAAGAATCTGCATATGGGCTTGCCATGCCCATAGGACCCCAGGCCTAACCAGAGGGTGGGTATTCCAGTTGTCTGTACCCAGTGCTCTGCTCTAGAATCCCTCTATTGTGGGAACACATGAGGCAGAAAACAGGACTCCTCCCTTCCCACAAAATGACCCCAATCTCTTGGGAGCCGGACAAATCACCAGAGAGGGAGACTTCCATGGCCCATGAGACCATGCTTACATTAAATGACCATCATGAATACAACATCCAGAGACATAAGCTTGAACGACCGCCTCTCACTCGCCTTACTTTCTAATCACAATGAGCTCCCCTCACGGACTGTAGATCACTCCTGCCATAACCTCAGCCCCAAACCTCAGCCGAGTTTGTGTTTTTGGATGTCTGTCCCCACAGCCCTGGCCCACACAGCCGCCAGGCTGGGGCCTCTGGAGCCACACCACAGGACTGTCCTGCTCTCTCCAAGGAGACTATGCCCATTCCATTGCCCATAACCCTACAGAATAGGAGAAACCTCAAGGCCCCCGAGGACATCCCACTACTATAAGCCTCTCTGGACAAAGGCATCCTGACACTAGCTGAGCAACTACCTCCATGCAGAAACACAGACAGATGTCGGCAGAGACAGTAGATTGAACCAGACAGGCCCCTGGGCCCTAATCTGAACTCTTGCTTTGGTTTCCAGGTGTCACTCCTCAGGGGCCTGGGTTTGAAGACCAGCATCTGGGGCTTTCCTGAGACACCAAACAGAACAACTATCGTCTCCACATGGGAAGCTTCATTGTTGGAGCTGTGTCAAACCCTTCGGTTTGGAGAAACCTGCAGAGTCCCTGAGCCACCGCCACATTCCAAGGTCTCCATGGCCACCAACCCACAGTATGACTCATCCTCAGGAGAGTCCATTTCAACTCAGCCCTCTGAGAAACCCGCCCAAGAGCCTGCAGATTGAGCCTGCCTTGCCCCAAGCAGCCAGTGGGAATGTGAGGTGGCATTTGCAGACATTCATGCTTAGACCCCTTCTCTCGAGTCTTTCTGTAGGGGTCATCCTAGAACCATCTCATAGTACTCGACTGTTCTACAGAGGAAACCTTGATGTTTGGGGCAGCTCATAACTCCCAGCGTTGGGAAACCTCCCTGGCCTCATGACGCCCCCACCCCCTTCAGGAAGGGGCCATAATGGACACAAACTCCAACCTGAGGCAACGTCTGATACTCGCCCTGACCTCAGATGCAGGAGATCTTGATTCAGTCTCTGCAGAGTGGGCCTGCCATGCCCCGAACCTAATGCTAGCTTGTGTTTTCAGACTTCCCTCTTCACACTCCTGGCAAACAAGCCCTCCAGACTGGGAATTCCAGAACCACAACACAGTTTTCTGCCTGCCCACCAGAAGAAAAACGTTGCCCTATGGGGCTCTCCAGAAACCACAAATGAGAACCAACCTGCTCTGGCCTCGACCGCACCCTAACTGGAAAAGCTACCCTGGTCAGTAATGCTCTGTCTGACACAGCCTGACGTCCCGACAGACAAGGAAACAGCTGGCTGCACACTAAGCACATCAGACAGGCCATGGCCTTATGCTGTCATCTCTTCCCAACCTGGGTTTTCAGACATCTGACCCTAGATATTATATCAAATCCTGGCAAATGTGGGTAACTGAAGCACAAATCAGATCTTCTCCTTCCCCATGGCTGGAAAGCTTGCTGTTGGCATGGAGTCATACCTTCAGTGTAGGAGAAACCTTCATGGCCCCTGAGGCCAAGCCTAAACTTGAGTGCCTCCTTGGGTACAAGCTCGCATTGGGACCATCAGCATGGGCCCCATGTCGAAGTAAGGTCTCTCAGGGCCTGGACTAAGAGCCCGCATATGGGGCTTGCCAAGCCCCTATGATCCCAATCTTCACAAGAGCTCGAGTATTCCATTTGCTCGAACCCAGGACTGTGATCTGGAGTCCCTCTCCTGGAAGAACACCTGAGCCAGACAGCAGGACTCCACCCTTCCCACAAAATGTCCCCAAAATCTTAAGAGCTGGACCAACTCCTCAGAGAGGGAGACTCTTCCATAGCCCCTGAGGTCACCCCTACATTCCACGGCTATGGGAGACAAAACATCCAAAGACAAAAGCTTGCGTGACTGCCTCCCATTTGCCCTTCTTTCATAAGCTGAGGATCTCCTCTCACGGTCTGTGGGTCCATCCTGTAATGCTCTCGGCTCTGCACCCAAGCCGAGTTTGTGTTTTCAGACTTCTGTGCCCACAGCCCGGACCCACACACCCTCCAGGCTAGGGCCTATGGAGACACACTGAAGGACTGTGCCAGTCCTCTCCAAGAAAACTGTACCCAATCCATTGGCCACAACCCTAGAGATTAGGAAAATCCAATAAGGTCTCCAAGGCCATGCCTCGGCCATGGACTAAGAGGGGCACTCTGACACCAGCTGAGCAACTATCTCCACTTAGATACTCAGACAGTGTCCCCAGAGACAGAAGATTGAAACGGACAGGCATCTAGGCTCTAATCTGAACCCTAGCTTTGGTTTCCAGGTGTCTCTACACAGAGAACTGGTTTGAAGACCAGTATCTGGGGCTTTTCTGAGGCACCAAAGAGAACCTGTCTCATCTCCACATAGGGATCTCTTTTTAATTGGAGCAATATTACACCCTTCGGTTAGGCGAATACTTCATGGCCCCTGAGCTGCCAACATATTCCAAGTTCTCCATGCACACAAACCCACATTATGACCCATCCGCAGGAGAGTCCATTTCAATTCAGCACCCTAGTTAGCTCGCCCCAGAGCCAGTAGTTCAAACATGTCTTGTCACAAAGAGCCAATGGGAATGTGAGGTATGCTGTACAGGCATCCATCCTTCGAATCCTGCTCTCCAGTCTTTCCGTATGGGACATCCTGGAGCCATTCAACAGGACTCGACTGTCCATCAGATGGAAAGCTTGTGGTATGGGTCAACGCACAAACTAGAGTTTGTGCTGGTGTCTAAGGTGCTGTGCAGGATTCTCCAATCTTGAGGGTTTGGCACAGGTCGAAGGGCATGGTTTCCTACTGGGGACAGGAGATATTCTATTGTGTGGCTCAGGGACCACATGTTGTATCCTAAGTTGGTATTTCAGAACAGGACCCTGAGGACAGATGCCTGAAAACCTAATCTAGTGTTCCAATGACGTCCTAGGAGCATGTCAGGTACAATCTTCTGACCCAGGAACATTGAAATGGCTGTCTGCTTGGATGTAGGTGATCAGGGCGTTTCAGACTGGCATTTGTGTCCAGTGCTGCCGACAATATTGGGTCGGGCTCAGGGCTCTTGCATGTTTCTCCTAAACTGGAAGGTTTGGGCAGGTTTGACGGGCACAGTTTCCTTGGGGATGGCAGGCCTAGTCATGTGTTGTGGATCCAGAGACCCTGTCCTGGAGGGCATATGAGCCATGGTTTTGGGAGAGAAGTCTGCAAACACAAATGTGGGTTATGGTTAGTGGAAAGGTGATCACAGGCCCAATGAGTAGACCTGGAGTGCAGCTTGTCAGGAGTTGTAATTAGGGTGACTGGAAGGCAGTAGCACAGGCTTTTCTCTATATATTGTGTGTCCAGGATGGCCTTGGAATGCAGGTATAGTCTCATGGGTCCATGGGAAACTTTTCCTCTCTATGGATCTGTGCAGCTCATAGTTTGGTGGCTTTTTTGGGGAAGGGAAGAGTGTTGTTTTCCATCTTATGGGTGCCCCAAAACAGGGATTCCAGATACAGGCTCTTTTTCTGGGCATCTGGGACTTCCCACCAAGGGTTAGGATTTGCACCTAGGGGTGTATGAGGCCTGCAATGCGGGATCATGATGGTGCAACTGAGAGGGATTGTTTGAAAGCTTGCTCAGGCTGAGTCTCACAATGCCTGTTTGCTCCCATGGCGGCCCTCAGGAGTGGGAGTGGTCTCATTGGTCATATATCTGGCTCCCTCTTAGAGAGTTGGACACCCAACCCAACAGCCAAATGTCCTTCCATGAGGAAGGATGAGTTCTCTTCCGTCAGGTTCCTCTGTGCTTCAGGTTGCCCCATTGGCAGGGTTTCCAGCAAGGTCTCGAGATAGGTGCCTGAATACCAAGGATGGGTGGAGATGACGTACTTGGGCCATAGCAATCCCAAATGCTAGATATGAGGCCTAAAACTCGGTCGGGGCTCAGGCTCTGTCAGACACAGCGCTAGTGGCCATGGCAGCCTTTATATCAGAGTAGATTCGAGGGCGGAGCAGATTGATCCTCATGTGGAGTTTCTTGGGAAGATTCCCAGGCATTTGTTCATTCAATAGGGAAGGCAGAATGCTGTGTTGTGGCTCCAGATTTCCCAATCACGAGAGCTTGGGGACCAGTCAGTTTTGGATGGAATTGTAAACAAAAGCTATGGTTCAATTCAGTGCCAAGCAGAAGGCAGTTCCAATTTGTAGCAGTTTACTCGAGACATCCAGCACTGGAATAAGGGTGGATGTCAGATGCTTGCTCACACTAGAGTTTTTGTCTATGATGACCGACAAGTGGAGGGGTGGTATAAAGAGGCCATGGAGGAGTTCACATGCTGAGGCCTGTGAACTGCTGCAAAAAGTAACATTTCTTTGTACAGAGTAGGTGAAGTCTGGTTTGTTTACTCTAGGTTTCCCCATGTGGAAAGTTTGTGAAGAAGAGCTCTCCGGCATGGATGCCAGGAAAGCACACCTCCATTGACAATTGCAGCTGAGGAACATGGCAGATTCGTTCTGGTGGCTCTGGGACAAAGTGCCAAGGCCTTGAGTTGACATGGGATCTCTTGCAGATGGGTTACAATGCTTGTTTGTTACCAGGGAGAACTTAGAATGTGCTGGTTGCTAAGGTGCCATGCAGGATTCTCCTACCCTGAGGGTTTGGCACAGGTCGAAGAGCATGGTATTCTTCTGGGGACAGGGGATGTTCTGTCGTGTGGCTCAGAGACCACATGATGTGTCATAGATTGGTATTTCAGAACAGGCTCCTGAGGACAGATGCCTGAAAACCTAATGGTGTTCCATTGAGAGCCTACTGGCATTTTAGGTTCAATCGTCTATCTCACGATCATTGACTTGGCTATTTCCCTGGATGTAGGTGATAAGGGTGTTTCAGACTGCGCATTTCCATCCCGAGTGGCCGGCAATATTGGTGTGGGCTCAGGGGCCACACAGGTTTCTCCTAATCTGGAAGGTTTGGGCAAATCTGATATGCACAGTGTCCTTGGGGTTGGCAGCCAGAGTTCTGTGGTGTGGCTCCAGGGATCACATTCTGGTGGGCATGTGAGCCATGGTTTTGGGAGAGAAGTCTGCAAACACAAATACAAATTAGGGTGAGTGGCGAGGTGATCACAGGCCCAATGCGTAGACCTGGAGGGAAGCTCGTCATGAACTATAATTAGGGAGACTGGAAGGCAGTAGCACAGGCTTTTCTCTCTGGATTGTGTGTCCAGGATGGCCTTGGAATGCAGGTGTGGTCTCATGGGTCCATGGGAGTCTTTTCCTCTCTATGGATCCTGGTGGCTCTCCATAGTTTGGTGGCTTTTTCGGGGAAGGGGAGAGTGATGTTTTCCACCTTATGGGTGCCCCAAAACAGGGATTCCAGAGACGGGCTCTGGTTCATGGCATCTGGGACATCACAACAAGTGCTAGGATTTGGGCTTAGGGGCATATTAGGCCTGCAATGCGGGTTCATGGTGGTGCAACAGAGAAGGATTGTTTGAAAGCATGCTCAGGCTGAGGGTCACAAGGCCTGTTTGCCTCCAGGGCATCCCTGAGGAGTTTGTGTGGTCTCACTGGACTTGTAAATGACTCCCCCTTTCAGGGTTGAACACCCATCCTAACAGCCAAGTTTCCTGATATGAAGAAGGAGGAGTTCTCTATTGTGCTTCAGGATGCCCCATTATCAGGGATTCCAGCAAAGGTCTGGGGACAGGTGCCTGAATACCAAGGATGGGTAGAGATGAAATACTTGAGCCATGGCATTCCCAAATACTAGATGTGGGGTTCAAACTCTGGTGACTGACACTAGGTCTGTGCTCAGGCTCTGTCAGACACAGCACTAGTGGCCAGGGCAACCTATAAATCAGGGTCCCTCCGATATAGGGCCGAGCAGATTGATCCTCATGTGGGGTTTCTGGCCAGACTCACCAGGCAATTGTTTCTATCGGGAAGGCAGAATGCTGTGTTGTGTCTCCATAATTCGCTATCAAGAAGGCTTGGGGACCAGTCGGGTGAGGAAGGAATTGTAAACACAAGCTACAGTTCAATTCACTGCCAAGCGGAAGGCTGTTCCTGTGTCCAGCAGCTTTTTCGAGATATCCAGCACCTTAGTAAGGGAGGACGTCAAATATTTGCTCACACTGGAGTTTGTGTCTATGATGACTGACAAATGGAGGGGTGGCGTCAAGAAGCCATGTAGGGATTTTCACGTTGAGACTCATGAGCTGCTCCAAATAGCAAGGTTTCATTCTACTGGACAGGTGGAGTGTGGTTTATTTGCTCCAGGGTCCCCCATGTGGAAAGTTTGGGTAGCAGAGCTCTACCGCATGGATGCCTGGAATGTTCAACTTCATTGACCATTGCAACTGAAGAACATGGCAGCTTTATTCTGGTGTCTCTGTAGCAAAGTACCAAGTCCTTGATTTGACATGGAATCTCTTGCAGATGGGCCACACAGCTGGTTTGTTACCAGGTAGATCTTAGAATGTGCTGGTGGCTTAGTAGTTGTGCAGGAATCTACTACTCTGGGATTTTGCACAGATTGTAGGGCACGGTTTCCTTCTGGGGACAGGAGATGTTCTGTTGTGTGGCCCAGCCACCACATGTTGTATCATAAGTTCGCATTCTAGAACAGGCCTCTGAGGACACATGTCTGAAAACCGAATCAATGGTTCCAATGACGTCCTAGGGGCATGTTAGGTTTATTATTCTGACTCAGGACCATTGACTTGGCTGTGTTCCTGGATGTCGGAGATCAGGGTATTTCAGACTGTGCATTTGTGTTCAGAGCGGCCGCCGAAATTGGGGTAGGCCCAGAGGCCTTGTAGGTTTCTCCTAATCTAGACAGTTTGGGCAACTGTGATGGAAACAGTTTCCTTGTGGATGGCAGGGACAGTCCTGCAGTGTGGATCCAGAGACCCCATCCTGGAGGGCATGTGTGCCATGGTTTTGGTAGATAAGTCTCCATGTGGAGACGAGAGAGGTTTGGTTTGGAGCCTCAGAAAAACCTAATATGCTGGTATAAAAACCAGTCCTCTGAGGACAGACACATGAAAACTAAAGCTAAGGTTCATATTAGGGCCTAAGGGCCTGTCCATTTCAATCTTCTGTCTCTGGGGACACTGTCTGAAAGTCTAAGTGGTGATAATGGCAGAGCTGGTGTCAGAGTGCCCCTTTTAGTCCAGGGCAGCCTACACTATCAGGATGGCCTCAGGGGCCTTGGAACTTTTCCCTAACCTGTAGGGTTGTGGTCAATGGATTGGGCACACTTTCCTTGGAGATGGCAGGCACAATCTTTCACTGTGGCTCCAGATGCCCTAGCCTGGAGGGTGTGTGGGTCCAGGCTGTGGGCACATAAGTCTGAAAACAAAAACTCAGCTTATGAGTGGCGCCGAGGGTATGGCAGGCCGGATGTACAGATAAAGAGTGAGCTCCTTGGCTTGTGAATCAAGGGCGAGATTCCTTCAGGCTTTTGTCTCTGGATGCGTCCAGGATAGCCGTGGATTGTAGGGGGTGGCCTCAGTGACTGTGGACGAGTAACCTCTCTGGGGATTTGTCCCAGCTAACAGGAGTTCGGGGTCATTTTGTGGGAAGGGTGGAGTCCTGTTGTCTGGCTCATGTGTCTCTCCAAGAAAGTGATTCCAGAGCAGAGTCCCAGGAACAGGGGGGAGACTGGAAAACTCAAACACTGGTGAGGATTGGGTGTATAGGGGCTTGGCACGCCCCATATGAGGGCTCTTGGTCAAGGCCCTGACAGGCCTTTCTTTGATATTGGCCTTATGCTGAGGGTCACAGAGTGAATTTCTGCCCAAGGCAGCACTCAAGTTTGGGCGTGGTTTCAGGGGAAATGAAGGTTTCTCCCACCCTGAAGGTGTGACTCCATGCCAAGAGCAAGCCTTACAGCCATGGGGAAGAAGGAGTTCTGATTTGTGCTTCAGATGCCCAACTGTGTGGGGAATTGATATAATATCTGGGTTTAGATATCGGAAAACCAAGGTTAGGAAGAGATAACGGCATAAGACCATGGCGTGTCAGAAGTGCTAGGTGTGTGGCCAGCTGTCTCCTTGCCTGTCTGGACGTCTGGCATCAGGCTGTGAAAGGCAGAGCATTAGTGCCCAGAGCAGCCTATCAAATCTGAGTGCCGTCGAGGCAAGAGCAGGTTGATCCTCATCTGGGTTTTATGGAAAGCCCCACAAGGAAACGTTTTCTACCGGTGGGCAGTAACTGGGCAAGCTTGTGGTTCTGCAATTCCTACTCTGGAGGGATTGTTTGCCAGGAGTGTGAGGAAGGAAGTCTGAAAACACAAGCTAGCGTGAGGTTTGGGACCGAGGGCACGGCAGGCCACTCTGCAGAGGCTGAATCAAGATCACCTGCATTGCGGTCATGTCTACTATGAGATGTGCTTCAAGATAGAGTTTTTGACCATGATGGCCTCTCCCTGAAGGATATGGGGGGCTTCATGAGACCCGGCAGGTTTGCCGTTTTCTCCTACACTGAAGGTTTGACTCACGGCCAGCAGCAAGGTTTCTTGCCATGGGAAGGAGGGGTTCTGACTTATGCATCAGGTTCCCCCCTGTGCAGGGATTGGAGATAAGGTCTAGGTTCCGATGACTGAAAACCCAGGTTGGGAATGGATGGTGGCCTAAGGCAGTGGCGGGTCCAATGTGCTGGGTGTGCAGCCAGCTGTGTCGGTGTCTGTTGGAAGGTCTGGGCTCAGGCTTTTGCGACAGAGCATCAGTGTTTAAGGTAGCCTATGCAATTGGGGTGTTGCCGAGGGCAAAGCAGTTTGATCCTCATTTGGGGTTTCTGTGCAGCACCATAGACAATGTTTTTCTCCTGGGAGGCAGGCACAGTGCTTCATTGTGGCCCCAGAATTCCCAGTAGGGAGGGTTTGTGGGCCAGGAGTGTGAGGACGGAAGTCTGAAAACACAAGCTAGTGTGAGGATTGGAGCCAAGGGCAGAGCAGGCCCACTCTGCAGAGGCTGAATCAAAATCTCCTGCGTCTGAAGTCAGGCTGAGGATCAGACGTTGGCTGAGACTGGAGTATGTGTCCATGATGGCACCTTCATGAAGCAGGGGCCTCATGAGGCCAAGGAAGTTTTCCCACGCTGAGTTTGGAGGTTGCCCCAAACCACAAGATTTCCTTCTGCGGGACAATCGAGTCCTGTTACATGGCTCCAGGACATACCATACGGAAGTACTGGAGAGCAGGGTTCGAAGGATGGATCACTGTACAGCATGCCTCGCATTCCCCTTGGCCATAAGCAACAAGATATGTTTGATCTGCTGCCTCTGGGGCACGCTACCCAGGGGGCTGTGTTGAAAAAGCCTCTCCTGAGGATGCGTCATAATGTGCGTTTGGGGTCCATGGAGACCTTGGAATGTGCTGGTTGTTCAGTGGCCCTGCGGAACTCTCCTACCTGAAGGGTTTGATACATCCCCAGTAAGAAATCTCCCCATGTGGAGACGAGAGAGATTTGGTTTGGTGCCTCGAAAAGCCCCGTGTGCTGGTCTACGAAAACAGTCCTCTGAGGACGGACACATGGAAACCAAAGCTAAGGTTCAGATTAGGGCCTGGGGGCCTGTCCATTTCAACCTTCTGTCTCTGGGGACTCTGTCTGAGAGTCTAAGTGGAGATAGTTGCTCCGCTGGTGTCAGAGAGCCCCTCTTAGTCCAGGGTGGCCTCCACTATTGATGGCCTCAGGGGCTTGGAGCTTTTCCCTAAACCTCAAGGGTTGTGGTCAATGGATTGGGCACACTTTCCTTGGAGAGGGCAGGCACAATTTTTCGCTGTGGCTCCAGAGGCCCTCGCCTGGAGGTTGTGTGTGTCCAGGCTGTGGGCACAGAAGTCTGAAAACACAAACTCAGCTTAATAGTAAGCCTAGGGTATGGCAGGCCTGATGTACAGCCCGAGAGGGAGCTCCGGGGCCTCTGAAACAAGGGCGAGTGGGAGGCATTCCTTCAGGATTTTGTCTCTGGATGTTGTGTCCGGGATAGCCGTGGATTGGAGCGGTGGCCTTAGGGACTGTGGAGGGGTATTCCTCTCTTGGGATTTGTCCCAGCTCCCAAGAGTTTGGGGTCATTTTGTGGGAAGGGTGGAGTCGTGTTGTCTGGCTCATGGGTCTCTCCAAGAAAGGGATTCAAGAGCAGAGCCCCAGGTGCAGGCGGGGCGACTGGAAAACTCAAACCCTGGTGAGGATTGGGTGCATAGGGGCTTGGCAAGCCCCATATGGAGGCTCTTGCTCTAGGCCCTCACAGGCCTTTCTTTGACGTGGGGCTCATGCTGAGGGTCACAGTGTGAATTTGTGCCCAAGCAGCACTCAAGTTTGGGCGTGGCATCAGGGGCCATGAAGGTTTCTCCCACCCTGAAGGTGTGACTCCATGCCAAGAGCAAGCTTGACAGCCATGGGGAAGGAGGAGTTCTGTTTTGTGCTTGCTATACCCAGCTGTGTGGAGAATTGATATAATGTCTAGGTTCAGATATCTGAAAACCAAGGTTAGGATGAGGTGACGGCATAAGGCCATGGCGTGTCCGAAGTGCTGGGTGTGTGGCCAGCTGTCTCCTTGTCTGTCTGGACGTCTGACTTCAGGCTGTGTCAGACAGAGCATGAGTGCCCTGAGCAGCCTATCCAGTTCGGGTACCGTCGAGGCTCGAGCATGTTGATCCTCATCTGGGTTTTCAGGAGAGCCCCACAGGGAAACGTTTTTCTTCCGTTGGGCAGACACTGGGCTGGGTTTTGGTTCTGGAGTTCCTAGTCCGGAGGGCTTGTTTGACAGGAGTGTGAGGAAGGAAGTCTGAAAACACAAGCTAGCGTGAGGTTTGGGACCGAGGGCACGGCAGGCCCACTCTGCAGAGGCTGAATCGAAATCTACTGCACTGAGGTCATGTCAACTATGAGACTTGCCTCAGGCTAGAGTTCTTGTCCAGCATGGCCTCTTCCTGAAGGGTGTGGGGGCTTCATGAGGCCAGAAAGTTTTGGCTACGATGGGATTTGTGAACTGCTCCAAAACTGAACGTTACCTTCTGCACGACAGTCGAGTCCTATTGGATGGTTCCAAGAGGCCCCATATGGAAAGACTCGAGAGCAGGTGTCTAAGCATGGATGCCTGGGAATGCCATCTCATATTCCCACTCTTTAGTCAGGACAAGGCAGGCTCAATCTACGGGCTGCTGGGTGAGCTACCCAGAGGGGAGAGTTGAAATGGACTCTCCTGAAGATGAGCCCAACAGCGGCTTGGTGGCCTGGGAGACCTTGGAATGTGGAGGTGGCTCAGGGACTCTGCAGGATTCTCCAACATGAGGTGTTTCACACGGCTCCAACAAGGCAACTTCCCATGTGGAGACGAGAGGAGTTCTGTTCCGTGCCTAAGGAAAGCCCCATACCCTGTTCTTCGAACCAAAGCCTCTGAGGAGTGACACCTGGAAACCAAAGCAAGAGTTGAGACTACGGCCTAAAGGCCTGTCCGGCTCAACCTTCTATCTCTGTTGACATCTGTGTGCATGCATTCATGGATGTAGCTGCTCAGCTTGTGTCCGAATGCCCCTGTGAGTCCAGTGAGGCTCCCAGTAGTGGGATGTCCTCGGAGGCCTTGAGGTTTCTCATATTCTGGAGGTGTGTGGCCAAAGGAATGGACACAGTTTCCCAGGAGAGAGCAGGCACGGTCCTGTGGTATGGCTCCAGAGGACCCAGCCTAGAGGCTGTGTTTGCCAGGGCTGTGGGGACAGATGTCTGAAAAAGCAAACTTGGCTCAGCTAGGGGCCAATGTAATGGCAGGCCTGATCTCTAGTCCGTGAGGGGAGATCCTCTGGAAATCAAAGTAGGGCAAGTGGGAGGCAGTCACTCAGGATTTTGTCTCTGGGTGTTGCATTTACAGTGTCCGGTCAGGGTAGGGGTTGTCTCAGAGGCCGAGGGAGTGGGAATGAAGAGTACTGTTTTCTGCCACAGGGGACCCCCCAGGAGAGGGACTCTAGAGCACAGCAGTGGGTTCCCTCAACTGGAATACACACCATCTAGTTAGTCCTGGGTGCCTATGGGCATGGCAAGCCACATATGCAGGCTCTTGGTCCAGTCACTGAGAGGCGTTACTTGAATAAGGTACTCACGCTGAGGGTCACAATGTGTGTTTGTGCCCAAGGCGGCCCTCACGCTTGGGCTTGGCCTCATGGGCCATGCCGTTTTCTCCTACACTGAAGGTTTGACTCACTGCCAGCAGCAAGGTTTCTTGCCATGGGGAAGGAGGGGTTCTGACTTGTGCATCAGGTTCCCCCCTGTGCAGGGATTGGAGATAAGGTCTAGGTTCCGATGACTGAAAACCCAGGTTGGGAATGGATGGTGGCCTAAGGCAGTGGCGGGTCCAATGTGCTGGGTGTGCAGCCAGCTGTGTCGGTGTCTGCTGGAAGGTCTGGGCTCAGGCTATTTGCGACAGAGCATCACTGTTTAAGGTAGCCTATGCAATTGGGGTGTTGCCGAGGGCCAAGCAGTTTGATCCTCATTTGCGGTTTCTGGGCAGCGCCATAGACAATGTTTTTCTCCTGGGAGGCAGGCACAGTGCTTCATTGTGGCCCCAGAATTCCCAGTAGGGAGGGTTTGTGGGCCAGGAGTGTGAGGACGGAAGTCTGAAAACACAAGCTAGTGTGAGGATTGGAGCCAAGGGCAGAGCAGGCCCACTCTGCAGAGGCTGAATCAAAATCTCCTGCATCTGAAGTCAGGCTGAGGATCAGACGTTGGCTGAGGCTGGAGTATGTGTCCATGATGGCACCTTCATGAAGTGGGGGCCTCATGAGGCCAAGGAAGTTTTCCCACGCTGAGTTTGGAGGTTGCCCCAAACCACAAGGTTTCCTTCTGCGGGACATTCGAGTCCTGTTGCATGGCTCCAGGACATACCATATGGAAGGACTGGAGAGCAGGGTTCGAAGGATGGATCCCTGTACAGCATGCCTCGCATTCCCATTGGCTATTAGCGACAAGATATGTTTGATCTGCTGCCTCTGGAACACGCGACCCAGGGGGCTGAGTTGAAATGGCCTCTCCTGAGGATGCGTCATAATGTGCGTTTGGGTCCATGGAGACCTTGGAATGTGCTGGTTGTTCAGTGGCCCTGCGGAACTCTCCTACCTGAAGTGTTTGATACATCCCAGTAAGAAAGCTGCCCATGTGGAGATGAGAGATGTTTGGTTTGGTGCCTCAGAAAAGCCCCATGTGCTGGTCTACGAAAACAGTCCTCTGAGAACGGAAACATGGAAACCAAAGCTAAGGTTCAGATTAGGTCCTGGGGGCCTGTCCATTTCAACCTTCTGTCTCTGGGGACACTGTCTGAGAGTCTAAGGGGAGAGAGTTGCTCCGCTGGTGTCAGAGAGCCCCTCTTAGTCCAGGGTGGCCTATATTATTGATGGCCCCAGGGACCTTGGAGCTTTTCCCTAACCTGTAGGTTTGTGGTCAATGGATTGGGCACACTTTCCTTGGAGATGGCAGGCACAATCTTTCACTGTGGCTCCAGATGCCCTAGCCTGGAGGGTGTGTGGGTCCAGGCTGTGGGCACATAAGTCTGAAAACAAAAACTCAGCTTATGAGTGGCGCCGAGGTTATGGCAGGCCGGATGTACAGATAAAGAGTGAGCTCCTTGGCTTGTGAATCAAGGGCGAGATTCCTTCAGGCTTTTGTCTCTGGATGCGTCCAGGATAGCCGTGGATTGTAGGGGGTGGCCTCAGTGACTGTGGACGAGTAACCTCTCTGGGGATTTGTCCCAGCTAACAGGAGTTCGGGGTCATTTTGTGGGAAGGGTGGAGTCCTGTTGTCTGGCTCATGTGTCTCTCCAAGAAAGTGATTCCAGAGCAGAGTCCCAGGAACAGGGGGGAGACTGGAAAACTCAAACACTGGTGAGGATTGGGTGTATAGGGGCTTGGCACGCCCCATATGAGGGCTCTTGGTCAAGGCCCTGACAGGCCTTTCTTTGATATTGGCCTTATGCTGAGGGTCACAGAGTGAATTTCTGCCCAAGGCAGCACTCAAGTTTGGGCGTGGTTTCAGGGGAAATGAAGGTTTCTCCCACCCTGAAGGTGTGACTCCATGCCAAGAGCAAGCCTTACAGCCATGGGGAAGAAGGAGTTCTGATTTGTGCTTCAGATGCCCAACTGTGTGGGGAATTGATATAATATCTGGGTTTAGATATCGGAAAACCAAGGTTAGGAAGAGATAACGGCATAAGACCATGGCGTGTCAGAAGTGCTAGGTGTGTGGCCAGCTGTCTCCTTGCCTGTCTGGACGTCTGGCATCAGGCTGTGAAAGGCAGAGCATTAGTGCCCAGAGCAGCCTATCAAATCTGAGTGCCGTCGAGGCAAGAGCAGGTTGATCCTCATCTGGGTTTTATGGAAAGCCCCACAAGGAAACGTTTTCTACCGGTGGGCAGTAACTGGGCAAGCTTGTGGTTCTGCAATTCCTACTCTGGAGGGATTGTTTGCCAGGAGTGTGAGGAAGGAAGTCTGAAAACACAAGCTAGCGTGAGGTTTGGAACCGAGGGCACGGCAGGCCACTCTGCAGAGGCTGAATCAAGATCTCCTGCATTGCGGTCATGTCTACTATGAGATGTGCTTCAAGATAGAGTTTTTGACCATGATGGCCTCTCCCTGAAGGATATGGGGGGCTTCATGAGGCCCGGCTGGTTTGCCGTTTTCTCCTACACTGAAGGTTTGACTC
This sequence comes from Mustela nivalis, assembly GCF_964662115.1. Classification (NCBI taxonomy): domain Eukaryota; kingdom Metazoa; phylum Chordata; class Mammalia; order Carnivora; family Mustelidae; genus Mustela; species Mustela nivalis. The sequence continues at coordinate 213,746 of NW_028135830.1, forward strand.
ACGGCCAGCAGCAAGGTTTCTTGCCATGGGGAAGGAGGGGTTCTGACTTATGCATCAGGTTCCCCCCTGTGCAGGGATTGGAGATAAGGTCTAGGTTCCGATGACTGAAAACCCAGGTTGGGAATGGATGGTGGCCTAAGGCAGTGGCGGGTCCAATGTGCTGGGTGTGCAGCCAGCTGTGTCGGTGTCTGTTGGAAGGTCTGGGCTCAGGCTTTTGCGACAGAGCATCAGTGTTTAAGGTAGCCTATGCAATTGGGGTGTTGCCGAGGGCAAAGCAGTTTGATCCTCATTTGGGGTTTCTGTGCAGCACCATAGACAATGTTTTTCTCCTGGGAGGCAGGCACAGTGCTTCATTGTGGCCCCAGAATTCCCAGTAGGGAGGGTTTGTGGGCCAGGAGTGTGAGGACGGAAGTCTGAAAACACAAGCTAGGGTGAGGATTGGAGCCAAGGTCAGAGCAGGCCCACTCTGCAGAGGCTGAATCAAAATCTCCTGCATCTGAAGTCCGGCTGAGGATCAGACGTTGGCTGAGACTGGAGTATGTGTCCATGATGGCACCTTCATGAAGCAGGGGCCTCATGAGGCCAAGGAAGTTTTCCCACGCTGAGTTTGGAGGTTGCCCCAAACCACAAGGTTTCCTTCTGCGGGACAATCGAGTCCTGTTACATGGCTCCAGGACATACCATACGGAAGTACTGGAGAGCAGGGTTCGAAGGATGGATCACTGTACAGCATGCCTCGCATCCCCTTGGCCATAAGCAACAAGATATGTTTGATCTGCTGCCTCTGGGGCACGCTACCCAGGGGGCTGTGTTGAAAAAGCCTCTCCTGAGGATGCGTCATAATGTGCGTTTGGGGTCCATGGAGACCTTGGAATGTGCTGGTTGTTCAGTGGCCCTGCGGAACTCTCCTACCTGAAGGGTTTGATACATCCCCAGTAAGAAAGCTCCCCATGTGGAGACGAGAGTGGTTTGGTTTGGTGCCTCAGAAAAGCCCCGTGTGCTGGTCTACGAAAACAGTCCTTTGAGGACGGACACATGGAAACCAAAGCTAAGGTTCAGATTAGGGCCTGGGGGCCTGTCCATTTCAACCTTCTGTCTCTGGGGACTCTGTCTGAGAGTCTAAGTGGAGATAGTTGCTCCGCTGGTGTCAGAGAGCCCCTCTAAATCCAGGGTGGCCTCCACTATTGATGGCCTCAGGGGCTTGGAGCTTTTCCCTAAACCTCTAGGGTTGTGGTCAATGGATTGGGCACACTTTCCTTGGAGAGGGCAGGCACAATTTTTCGCTGTGGCTCCAGAGGCCCTTGCCTGGAGGTTGTGTGTGTCCAGGCTGTGGGCACAGAAGTCTGAAAACACAAACTCAGCTTAATAGTAAGCCTAGGGTATGGCAGGCCTGATGTACAGCCCGAGAGGGAGCTCCGGGGCCTCTGAAACAAGGGCGAGTGGGAGGCATTCCTTCAGGATTTTGTCTCTGGATGTTGTGTCCGGGATAGCCGTGGATTGGAGCGGTGGCCTTAGGGACTGTGGAGGGGTATTCCTCTCTTGGGATTTGTCCCAGCTCCCAAGAGTTTGGGGTCATTTTGTGGGAAGGGTGGAGTCGTGTTGTCTGGCTCATGGGTCTCTCCAAGAAAGGGATTCAAGACCAGAGCCACAGGTGCAGGCGGGGCGACTGGAAAACTCAAACCCTGGTGAGGATTGGGTGCATAGTGGCTTGGCAAGCCCCATATGGAGGCTCTTGCTCTAGGCCCTCACAGGCCTTTCTTTGACGTGGGGCTCATGCTGAGGGTCACAGTGTGAATTTGTGCCCAAGCAGCACTCAAGTTTGGGCGTGGCATCAGGGGCCATGAAGGTTTCTCCCACCCTGAAGGTGTGACTCCATGCCAAGAGCAAGCTTGACAGCCATGGGGAAGGAGGAGTTCTGTTTTGTGCTTGCTATACCCAGCTGTGTGGAGAATTGATATAATGTCTAGGTTCAGATATCTGAAAACCAAGGTTAGGATGAGGTGACGGCATAAGGCCATGGCGTGTCCGAAGTGCTGGGTGTGTGGCCAGTTGTCTCCTTGTCTGTCTGGACGTCTGGCTTCAGGCTGTGTCAGACAGAGCATGAGTGCCCTGAGCAGCCTATCCAGTTCGGGTACCGTCGAGGCTCGAGCATGTTGATCCTCATCTGGGTTTTCAGGAGAGCCCCACAGGGAAACGTTTTTCTTCCATTGGGCAGACACTGGGCTGGGTTTTGGTTCTGGAGTTCCTAGTCCGGAGGGCTTGTTTGACAGGAGTGTGAGGAAGGAAGTCTGAAAACACAAGCTAGCGTGAGGTTTGGGACCGAGGGCACGGCAGGCCCACTCTGCAGAGGCTGAATCGAGATCTCCTGCACTGAGGTCATGTCAACTATGAGACGTGCCTCAGGCTAGAGTTCTTGTCCAGCATGGCCTCTTCCTGAAGGGTGTGGGGGCTTCATGAGGCCAGAAAATTTTGGCTATGATGGGATTTGTGAACTGCTCCAAAACTGAAGGTTACCTTCTGCACGACAGTCGAGTCCTATTGGATGGTTCCAAGAGGCCCCATATGGAAAGACTCGAGAGCAGGTGTCTAAGCATGGATGCCTGGGAACGCCACCTCATATTCCCACTCTTTAGTCAGGACAAGGCAGGCTCAATCTGCGGGCTCCTGGGTGAGCTACCCAGAGGGGAGAGTTGAAATGGACTCTCCTGAAGATGAGTCCTACTGTGGCTTGGTGGCCTGGGAGACCTTGGAATGTGGAGGTGGCTCAGGGACTCTGCAGGATTCTCCAACATGAGGTGTTTGACACGGCTCCAACAAGGAAACTTCCCATGTGGAGTCGAGAGGAGTTCTGTTCCGTGCCTCAGGAAAGCCCCATACCCTGTTCTTCGAACCAAAGCCTCTGAGGAGTGACACCTGGAAACCAAAGCAAGAGTTGAGACTACGGCCTAAAGGCCTGTCCGGCTCAACCTTCTATCTCTGTTGACATCTGTGTGCATGCATTCATGGATGTAGCTGCTCAGCTTGTGTCCGAATGCCCCTGTGAGTCCAGTGAGGCTCCCAGTAGTGGGATGTCCTCGGAGGCCTTGAGGTTTCTCATATTCTGGAGGTGTGTGGCCAAAGGAATGGACACAGTTTCCCAGGAGAGAGCAGGCACGGTCCTGTGGTATGGCTCCAGAGGACCCAGCCTAGAGGCTGTGTTTGCCAGGGCTGTGGGGACAGATGTCTGAAAAAGCAAACTTGGCTCAGCTAGGGGCCAATGTAATGGCAGGCCTGATCTCTAGTCCGTGAGGGGAGATCCTCTGGAAATCAAAGTAGGGCAAGTGGGAGGCAGTCAATCAGGATTTTGTCTCTGGGTGTTGCGTTTACAGTGTCCGGTCAGGGTAGGGGTTGTCTCAGAGGCCGAGGAAGAGCCTTCCTCTCGGGGGATTGTCCAAGCTCCCAAGTGTTTGTGTTCATTCTGTGGGAATGAAGAGTACTGTTTTCTGCCACAGGGGACCCCCCAACAGAGGGACTCTAGAGCACAGCAGTGGGTTCCCTCAACTGGAATACACACCATCTAGTTAGTCCTGGGTGCCTATGGGCATGGCAAGCCACATATGCAGGCTCTTGGTCCAGTCACTGAGAGGCGTTACTTGAATAAGGTACTCACGCTGAGGGTCACAATGTGTGTTTGTGCCCAAGGCGGCCCTCACGCTTGGGCGTGGCCTCATGGGCCATGCCGTTTTCTCCTACACTGAAGGTTTGACTCACTGCCAGCAGCAAGGTTTCTTGCCATGGGGAAGGAGGGGTTCTGACTTGTGCATCAGGTTCCCCCCTGTGCAGGGATTGGAGATAAGGTCTAGGTTCCGATGACTGAAAACCCAGGTTGGGAATGGATGGTGGCCTAAGGCAGTGGCCGGTCCAATGTGCTGGGTGTGCAGCCAGCTGTGTCGGTGTCTGTTGGAAGGTCTGGGCTCAGGCTATTTGCGACAGAGCATCACTGTTTAAGGTAGCCTATGCAATTGGGGTGTTGCCGAGGGCCAAGCAGTTTGATCCTCATTTGCGGTTTCTGGGCAGCGCCATAGACAATGTTTTTCTCCTGGGAGGCAGGCACAGTGCTTCATTGTGGCCCCAGAATTCCCAGTAGGGAGGGTTTGTGGGCCAGGAGTGTGAGGACGGAAGTCTGAAAACACAAGCTAGTGTGAGGATTGGAGCCAAGGTCAGAGCAGGCCCACTCTGCAGAGGCTGAATCAAAATCTCCTGCATCTGAAGTCAGGCTGAGGATCAGACGTTGGCTGAGGCTGGAGTATGTGTCCATGATGGCACCTTCATGAAGTGGGGGCCTCATGAGGCCAAGGAAGTTTTCCCACGCTGAGTTTGGAGGTTGCCCCAAACCACAAGGTTTCCTTCTGCGGGACATTCGAGTCCTGTTGCATGGCTCCAGGACATACCATATGGAAGGACTGGAGAGCAGGGTTCGGAGGATGGATCCCTGTACAGCATGCCTCGCATTCCCATTGGCTATTAGTGACAAGATATGTTTGATCTGCTGCCTCTGGAACACGCGACCCAGGGGGCTGAGTTGAAATGGCCTCTCCTGAGGATGCGTCATAATGTGCGTTTGGGTCCATGGAGACCTTGGAATGTGCTGGTTGTTCAGTGGCCCTGCGGAACTCTCCTACCTGAAGTGTTTGATACATCCCAGTAAGAAAGCTGCCCATGTGGAGATGAGAGATGTTTGGTTTGGTGCCTCAGAAAAGCCCCATGTGCTGGTCTATGAAAACAGTCCTCTGAGAATGGAAACATGGAAACCAAAGCTAAGGTTCAGATTAGGTCCTGGGGGCCTGTCCATTTCAACCTTCTGTCTCTGGGGACACTGTCTGAGAGTCTAAGTGGAGATAGTTGCTCCGCTGGTGTCAGAGAGCCCCTCTTAGTCCAGGGTGGCCTATACTATTGATGGCCTTAGGGACCTTGGAGCTTTTCCTTAACCTGTAGGGTTGTGGTCAATGGATTGGGCACGCTTTCCTTGGAGTGGGCAGGCACAATCTTTCGCTGTTTGGTCCAGAGGCCCTAGCCTGGATGTTGTGTGGGTCCAGGCTGTGGGCACAGAAGTCTGAATACACAAACTCAGCTTATGAGTGGCGCCTAGGGTATGGCCTGCCGGATGTACAGCCCGAGAGGGAGCTCCTGGGACTCTGAAACAAGGGCGAGTGGGAGGCGTTCCTTCAGGCTTTTGTCTCTGGATGTTGTGTTCGGGATAGCCGTGGATTGGAGCGGTGGCCTCAGGTACTGTGGACGAGTATCCCTCTCTGGGGATTTGTCCCAGCTCCCAAGAGTTTGGGGTCATTTTGTGGGAAGGGTGGAGTCGTGTTGTCTGGCTCATGGGTCTCTCCAAGAAAGGGATTCCAGAGCAGAGCTCCAGGTACGGGCGGGGCGACTGGAAAATTCAAACCGTGGTGAGGATTGGGTGCATAGGGGCTTGGGAAGCCCCATATGTGGGCTCTTGGTCCAGGCCCTGACAGGCCTTTCTTTGACATGGGGCTCATGCTGAGGGTCACAGTGTGAATTTGTGCCCAAGCAGCACTCAAGTTTGGGCGTGGCATCAGGGGCCATGAAGGTTTCTCCCACCCTGAAGGTGTGACTCCATGCCAAGAGCAAGGTTGACAGCCATGGGGAAGGAGGAGTTCTGTTTTGTGCTTGCTATACCCAGCTGTGTGGAGAATTGATATAATATCTAGGTTCAGATATCTGAAAACCAAGGTTAGGATGAGGTGACGGCATAAGACCATGGCGTGTCCGAATTGCTGGGTGTGCGGCCAGCTGTCTCCTTGTCTGTCTGGACGTCTGGCTTCAGGCTGTGTCAGGCAGAGCATGAGTGCCCAGAGCAGCCTATCCAGTTCGGGTACCGTCGAGGCCCGAGCAGGTTGATCCTCATCTGGGTTTTCTGGAGAGCCCCACAGGGAAACGTTTTTCTTCCGTTGGGCAGACACTGGGCTGGGTTTTGGTTCCGGAGTTCCTTGTCCGGAGAGCTTGTTTGCCAGGAGTGTGAGGAAGGAAGTCTGAAAACACAAGCTAGCGTGAGGTTTGGGACCGAGGGCACGGCAGGCCCACTCTGCAGAGGCTGAATCGAGATCTCCTGCACTGAGGTCATGTCAACTATGAGACGTGCCTCAGGCTAGAGTTCTTGTCCAGCATGGCCTCTTCCTGAAGGGTGTGGGGGCTTCATGAGGCCAGAAAGTTTTGGCTACGATGGGATTTGTGAACTGCTCCAAAACTGAAGGTTACCTTCTGCACGACAGTCGAGTCCTATTGGATGGTTCCAAGAGGCCCCATATGGAAAGACTCGAGAGCAGGTGTCTAAGCATGGATGCCTGGGAACGCCACCTCATATTTCCACTCTTTAGTCAGGACAAGGCAGGCTCAATCTGCGGGCTCCTGGGTGAGCTACCCAGAGGGGAGAGTTGAAATGGACTCTCCTGAAGATGAGTCCTACTGTGGCTTGGTGGCCTGGGAGACCTTGGAATGTGGAGGTGGCTCAGGGACTCTGCAGGATTCTCCAACATGAGGTGTTTGACACGGCTCCAACAAGGCAACTTCCCATGTGGAGACGAGAGGAGTTCTGTTCCGTGCCTCAGGAAAGCCCCATACCCTGTTCTTCGAAACAAAGCCTCTGAGGAGTGACACCTGGAAACCAAAGCAAGAGTTGAGACTACGGCCTAAAGGCCTGTCCGGCTCAACCTTCTATCTCTGTTGACATCTGTGTGCATGCATTCATGGATGTAGCTGCTCAGCTTGTGTCCGAATGCCCCTGTGAGTCCAGTGAGGCTCCCAGTAGTGGGATGTCCTCGGAGGCCTTGAGGTTTCTCATATTCTGGAGGTGTGTGGCCAAAGGAATGGACACAGTTTCCCAGGAGAGAGCAGGCACGGTCCTGTGGTATGGCTCCAGAGGACCCAGCCTAGAGGCTGTGTTTGCCAGGGCTGTGGGGACAGATGTCTGAAAAAGCAAACTTGGCTCAGCTAGGGGCCAATGTAATGGCAGGCCTGATCTCTAGTCCGTGAGGGGAGATCCTCTGGAAATCAAAGTAGGGCAAGTGGGAGGCAGTCACTCAGGATTTTGTCTCTGGGTGTTGCGTTTACAGTGTCCGGTCAGGGTAGGGGTTGTCTCAGAGGCCGAGGAAGAGCCTTCCTCTCGGGGGATTGTCCAAGCTCCCAAGTGTTTGTGTTCATTCTGTGGGAATGAAGAGTACTGTTTTCTGCCACAGGGGACCCCCCAGGAGAGGGACTCTAGAGCACAGCAGTGGGTTCCCTCAACTGGAATACACACCATCTAGTTAGTCCTGGGTGCCTATGGGCATGGCAAGCCACATATGCGGGCTCTTGGTCCAGTCACTGAGAGGCGTTACTTGAATAAGGTACTCACGCTGAGGGTCACAATGTGTGTTTGTGCCCAAGGCGGCCCTCACGCTTGGGCGTGGCCTCATGGGCCATGCCGTTTTCTCCTACACTGAAGGTTTGACTCACTGCCAGCAGCAAGGTTTCTTGCCATGGGGAAGGAGGGGTTCTGACTTGTGCATCAGGTTCCCCCCTGTGCAGGGATTGGAGATAAGGTCTAGGTTCCGATGACTGAAAACCCAGGTTGGGAATGGATGGTGGCCTAAGGCAGTGGCGGGTCCAATGTGCTGGGTGTGCAGCCAGCTGTGTCGGTGTCTGTTGGAAGGTCTGGGCTCAGGCTATTTGCGACAGAGCATCACTGTTTAAGGTAGCCTATGCAATTGGGGTGTTGCCGAGGGCCAAGCAGTTTGATCCTCATTTGGGGTTTCTGGGCAGCGCCATAGACAATGTTTTTCTCCTGGGAGGCAGGCACAGTGCTTCATTGTGGCCCCAGAATTCCCAGTAGGGAGGGTTTGTGGGCCAGGAGTGTGAGGACGGAAGTCTGAAAACACAAGCTAGTGTGAGGATTGGAGCCAAGGGCAGAGCAGGCCCACTCTGCAGAGGCTGAATCAAAATCTCCTGCATCTGAAGTCAGGCTGAGGATCAGACGTTGGCTGAGGCTGGAGTATGTGTCCATGATGGCACCTTCATGAAGTGGGGGCCTCATGAGGCCAAGGAAGTTTTCCCACGCTGAGTTTGGAGGTTGCCCCAAACCACAAGGTTTCCTTCTGCGGGACATTCGAGTCCTGTTGCATGGCTCCAGGACATACCATATGGAAGGACTGGAGAGCAGGGTTCGGAGGATGGATCCCTGTACAGCATGCCTCGCATTCCCATTGGCTATTAGTGACAAGATATGTTTGATCTGCTGCCTCTGGAACACGCGACCCAGGGGCCTGAGTTGAAATGGCCTCTCCTGAGGATGCGTCATAATGTGCGTTTGGGTCCATGGAGACCTTGGAATGTGCTGGTTGTTCAGTGGCCCTGCGGAACTCTCCTACCTGAAGTGTTTGATACATCCCAGTAAGAAAGCTGCCCATGTGGAGATGAGAGATGTTTGGTTTGGTGCCTCAGAAAAGCCCCATGTGCTGGTCTATGAAAACAGTCCTCTGAGAATGGAAACATGGAAACCAAAGCTAAGGTTCAGATTAGGTCCTGGGGGCCTGTCCATTTCAACCTTCTGTCTCTGGGGACACTGTCTGAGAGTCTAAGTGGAGATAGTTGCTCCGCTGGTGTCAGAGAGCCCCTCTTAGTCCAGGGTGGCCTATACTATTGATGGCCTCAGGGACCTTGGAGCTTTTCCTTAACCTGTAGGGTTGTGGTCAATGGATTGGGCACGCTTTGCTTGGAGAGGGCAGGCACAATCTTTCACTGTTTGGTCCAGAGGCCCTAGCCTGGATGTTGTGTGGGTCCAGGCTGTGGGCACAGAAGTCTGAATACACAAACTCAGCTTATGAGTGGCGCCTAGGGTATGGCCTGCCGGATGTACAGCCCGAGAGGGAGCTCCTGGGACTCTGAAACAAGGGCGAGTGGGAGGCGTTCCTTCAGGCTTTTGTCTCTGGATGTTGTGTCCGGGATAGCCGTGGATTGGAGCGGTGGCCTCAGGTACTGTGGACGAGTATCCCTCTCTGGGGATTTGTCCCAGCTCCCAAGAGTTTGGGGTCATTTTGTGGGAAGGGTGGAGTCGTGTTTTCTGGCTCATGGGTCTCTCCAAGAAAGGGATTCCAGAGCAGAGCTCCAGGTACGGGCGGGGCGACTGGAAAATTCAAACCGTGGTGAGGATTGGGTGCATAGGGGCTTGGGAAGCCCCTTATGTGGGCTCTTGGTCCAGGCCCTGACAGGCCTTTCTTTGACATGGGGCTCATGCTGAGGGTCACAGTGTGAATTTGTGCCCAAGCAGCACTCAAGTTTGGGCGTGGCATCAGGGGCCATGAAGGTTTCTCCCACCCTGAAGGTGTGACTGCATGCCAAGAGCAAGCTTGACAGCCATGGGGAAGGAGGAGTTCTGTTTTGTGCTTGCTATACCCAGCTGTGTGGAGAATTGATATAATGTCTAGGTTCAGATATCTGAAAACCAAGGTTAGGATGAGGTGACGGCATAAGACCATGGCGTGTCCGAAGTGCTGGGTGTGCGGCCAGCTGTCTCCTTGTCTGTCTGGAGGTCTGGATTCAGGCTGTGTCAGGCAGAGCATGAGTGCCCAGAGCAGCCTATCCAGTTCGGGTACCGTCGAGGCCCGAGCAGGTTGATCCTTATCTGGGTTTTCTGGAGAGCCCCACAGGGAAACGTTTTTCTTCCGTTGGGCAGACACTGGGCTGGGTTTTGGTTCCGGAGTTCCTTGTCCGGAGAGCTTGTTTGCCAGGAGTGTGAGGAAGGAAGTCTGAAAACACAAGCTAGCGTGAGGTTTGGGACCGAGGGCACGGCAGGCCCACTCTGCAGAGGCTGAATCGAGATCTCCTGCACTGAGGTCATGTCAACTATGAGACGTGCCTCAGGCTAGAGTTCTTGTCCAGCATGGCCTCTTCCTGAAGGGTGTGGGGGCTTCATGAGGCCAGAAAGTTTTGGCTACGATGGGATTTGTGAACTGCTCCAAAACTGAAGGTTACCTTCTGCACGACAGTCGAGTCCTATTGGATGGTTCCAAGAGGCCCCATATGGAAAGACTCGAGAGCAGGTGTCTAAGCATGGATGCCTGGGAACGCCACCTCATATTCCCACTCTTTAGTCAGGACAAGGCAGGCTCAATCTGCGGGCTCCTGGGTGAGCTACCCAGAGGGGAGAGTTGAAATGGACTCTCCTGAAGATGAGTCCTACTGTGGCTTGGTGGCCTGGGAGACCTTGGAATGTGGAGGTGGCTCAGGGACTCTGCAGGATTCTCCAACATGAGGTGTTTGACACGGCTCCAACAAGGAAACTTCCCATGTGGAGACGAGAGGAGTTCTGTTCCGTGCCTCAGGAAAGCCCCATACCCTGTTCTTCGAACCAAAGCCTCTGAGGAGTGACACCTGGAAACCAAAGCAAGAGTTGAGACTACGGCCTAAAGGCCTGTCCGGCTCAACCTTCTATCTCTGTTGACATCTGTGTGCATGCATTCATGGATGTAGCTGCTCAGCTTGTGTCCGAATGCCCCTGTGAGTCCAGTGAGGCTCCCAGTAGTGGGATGTCCTCGGAGGCCATGAGGTTTCTCATATTCTGGAGGTGTGTGGCCAAAGGAATGGACACAGTTTCCCAGGAGAGAGCAGGCACGGTCCTGTGGTATGGCTCCAGAGGACCCAGCCTAGAGGCTGTGTTTGCCAGGGCTGTGGGGACAGATGTCTGAAAAAGCAAACTTGGCTCAGCTAGGGGCCAATGTAATGGCAGGCCTGATCTCTAGTCCGTGAGGGGAGATCCTCTGGAAATCAAAGTAGGGCAAGTGGGAGGCAGTCACTCAGGATTTTGTCTCTGGGTGTTGCGTTTACAGTGTCCGGTCAGGGTAGGGGTTGTCTCAGAGGCCGAGGAAGAGCCTTCCTCTCGGGGGATTGTCCAAGCTCCCAAGTGTTTGTGTTCATTCTGTGGGAATGAAGAGTACTGTTTTCTGCCACAGGGGACCCCCCAGGAGAGGGACTCTAGAGCACAGCAGTGGGTTCCCTCAACTGGAATACACACCATCTAGTTAGTCCTGGGTGCCTATGGGCATGGCAAGCCACATATGCGGGCTCTTGGTCCAGTCACTGAGAGGCGTTACTTGAATAAGGTACTCACGCTGAGGGTCACAATGTGTGTTTGTGCCCAAGGCGGCCCTCACGCTTGGGCGTGGCCTCATGGGCCATGCCGTTTTCTCCTACACTGAAGGTTTGACTCACTGCCAGCAGCAAGGTTTCTTGCCATGGGGAAGGAGGGGTTCTGACTTGTGCATCAGGTTCCCCCCTGTGCAGGGATTGGAGATAAGGTCTAGGTTCCGATGACTGAAAACCCAGGTTGGGAATGGATGGTGGCCTAAGGCAGTGGCGGGTCCAATGTGCTGGTTGTGCAGCCAGCTGTGTCGGTGTCTGTTGGAAGGTCTGGGCTCAGGCTATTTGCGACAGAGCATCACTGTTTAAGGTAGCCTATGCAATTGGGGTGTTGCCGAGGGCCAAGCAGTTTGATCCTCATTTGGGGTTTCTGGGCAGCGCCATAGACAATGTTTTTTTCCTGGGAGGCAGGCACAGTGCTTCATTGTGGCCCCAGAATTCCCAGTAGGGAGGGTTTGTGGGCCAGGAGTGTGAGGACGGAAGTCTGAAAACACAAGCTAGTGTGAGGATTGGAGCCAAGGGCAGAGCAGGCCCACTCTGCAGAGGCTGAATCAAAATCTCCTGCATCTGAAGTCAGGCTGAGGATCAGACGTTGGCTGAGGCTGGAGTATGTGTCCATGATGGCACCTTCATGAAGTGGGGGCCTCATGAGGCCAAGGAAGTTTTCCCACGCTGAGTTTGGAGGTTGCCCCAAACCACAAGGTTTCCTTCTGCGGGACATTCGAGTCCTGTTGCATGGCTCCAGGACATACCATATGGAAGGACTGGAGAGCAGGGTTCGGAGGATGGATCCCTGTACAGCATGCCTCGCATTCCCATTGGCTATTAGTGACAAGATATGTTTGATCTGCTGCCTCTGGAACACGCGACCCAGGGGGCTGAGTTGAAATGGCCTCTCCTGAGGATGCGTCATAATGTGCGTTTGGGTCCATGGAGACCTTGGAATGTGCTGGTTGTTCAGTGGCCCTGCGGAACTCTCCTACCTGAAGTGTTTGATACATCCCAGTAAGAAAGCTGCCCATGTGGAGATGAGAGATGTTTGGTTTGGTGCCTCAGAAAAGCCCCATGTGCTGGTCTATGAAAACAGTCCTCTGAGAATGGAAACATGGAAACCAAAGCTAAGGTTCAGATTAGGTCCTGGGGGCCTGTCCATTTCAACCTTCTGTCTCTGGGGACACTGTCTGAGAGTCTAAGTGGAGATAGTTGCTCCGCTGGTGTCAGAGAGCCCCTCTTAGTCCAGGGTGGCCTATACTATTGATGGCCTCAGGGACCTTGGAGCTTTTCCTTAACCTGTAGGGTTGTGGTCAATGGATTGGGCACGCTTTCCTTGGAGAGGGCAGGCACAATCTTTCGCTGTTTGGTCCAGAGGCCCTAGCCTGGATGTTGTGTGGGTCCAGGCTGTGGGCACAGAAGTCTGAATACACAAACTCAGCTTATGAGTGGCGCCTAGGGTATGGCCTGCCGGATGTACAGCCCGAGAGGGAGCTCCTGGGACTCTGAAACAAGGGCGAGTGGGAGGCGTTCCTTCAGGCTTTTGTCTCTGGATGTTGTGTCCGGGATAGCCGTGGATTGGAGCGGTGGCCTCAGGTACTGTGGACGAGTATCCCTCTCTGGGGATTTGTCCCAGCTCCCAAGAGTTTGGGGTCATTTTGTGGGAAGGGTGGAGTCGTGTTGTCTGGCTCATGGGTCTCTCCAAGAAAGGGATTCCAGAGCAGAGCTCCAGGTACGGGCGGGGCGACTGGAAAATTCAAACCGTGGTGAGGATTGGGTGCATAGGGGCTTGGCAATCCCCATATGTGGGCTCTTGGTCCAGGCCCTGACAGGCCTTTCTTTGACATGGGGCTCATGCTGAGGGTCACAGTGTGAATTTGTGCCCAAGCAGCACTCAAGTTTGGGCGTGGCATCAGGGGCCATGAAGGTTTCTCCCACCCTGAAGGTGTGACTGCATGCCAAGAGCAAGGTTGACAGCCATGGGGAAGGAGGAGTTCTGTTTTGTGCTTGCTATACCCAGCTGTGTGGAGAATTGATATAATGTCTAGGTTCAGATATCTGAAAACCAAGGTTAGGATGAGGTGACGGCATAAGACCATGGCGTGTCCGAAGTGCTGGGTGTGCGGCCAGCTGTCTCCTTGTCTGTCTGGAGGTCTGGATTCAGGCTGTGTCAGGCAGAGCATGAGTGCCCAGAGCAGCCTATCCAGTTCGGGTACCGTCGAGGCCCGAGCAGGTTGATCCTCATCTGGGTTTTCTGGAGAGCCCCACAGGGAAACGTTTTTCTTCCGTTGGGCAGACACTGGGCTGGGTTTTGGTTCTGGAGTTCCTAGTCCAGAGGGCTTGATTGCCAGGAGTGTGAGGAAGGAAGTCTGAAAACACAAGCTAGCGTGAGGTTTGGGACCGAGGGCACGGCAGGCCCACTCTGCAGAGGCTGAATCGAGATCTCCTGCACTGAGGTCATGTCAACTATGAGACGTGCCTCAGGCTAGAGTTCTTGTCCAGCATGGCCTCTTCCTGAAGGGTGTGGGGGCTTCATGAGGCCAGAAAGTTTTGGCTACGATGGGATTTGTGAACTGCTCCAAAACTGAAGGTTACCTTCTGCACGACAGTCGAGTCCTATTGGATGGTTCCAAGAGGCCCCATATGGAAAGACTCGAGAGCAGGTGTCTAAGCATGGATGCCTGGGAACGCCATCTCATATTCCCACTCTTTAGTCAGGACAAGGCAGGCTCAATCTACGGGCTGCTGGGTGAGCTACCCAGCGGGGAGAGTTGAAATGGACTCTCCTGAGGATGAGTCCTACTGTGGCTTGGTGGCCTGGGAGACCTTGGAATGTGGAGGTGGCTCAGGGACTCTGCAGGATTCTCCAACATGAGGTGTTTGACACGGCTCCAACAAGGAAACTTCCCATGTGGAGACGAGAGGAGTTCTGTTCCGTGCCTCAGGAAAGCCCCATACCCTGTTCTTCGAACCAAAGCCTCTGAGGAGTGACACCTGGAAACCAAAGCAAGAGTTGAGACTACGGCCTAAAGGCCTGTCCGGCTCAACCTTCTATCTCTGTTGACATCTGTGTGCATGCATTCATGGATGTAGCTGCTCAGCTTGTGTCCGAATGCCCCTGTGAGTCCAGTGAGGCTCCCAGTAGTGGGATGTCCTCGGAGGCCTTGAGGTTTCTCATATTCTGGAGGTGTGTGGCCAAAGGAATGGACACAGTTTCCCAGGAGAGAGCAGGCACGGTCCTGTGGTATGGCTCCAGAGGACCCAGCCTAGAGGCTGTGTTTGCCAGGGCTGTGGGGACAGATGTCTGAAAAAGCAAACTTGGCTCAGCTAGGGGCCAATGTAATGGCAGGCCTGATCTCTAGTCCGTGAGGGGAGATCCTCTGGAAATCAAAGTAGGGCAAGTGGGAGGCAGTCACTCAGGATTTTGTCTCTGGGTGTTGCGTTTACAGTGTCCGGTCAGGGTAGGGGTTGTCTCAGAGGCCGAGGAAGAGCCTTCCTCTCGGGGGATTGTCCAAGCTCCCAAGTGTTTGTGTTCATTCTGTGGGAATGAAGAGTACTGTTTTCTGCCACAGGGGACCCCCCAGGAGAGGGACTCTAGAGCACAGCAGTGGGTTCCCTCAACTGGAATACACACCATCTAGTTAGTCCTGGGTGCCTATGGGCATGGCAAGCCACATATGCGGGCTCTTGGTCCAGTCACTGAGAGGCGTTACTTGAATAAGGTACTCACGCTGAGGGTCACAATGTGTGTTTGTGCCCAAGGCGGCCCTCACGCTTGGGCGTGGCCTCATGGGCCATGCCGTTTTCTCCTACACTGAAGGTTTGACTCACTGCCAGCAGCAAGGTTTCTTGCCATGGGGAAGGAGGGGTTCTGACTTGTGCATCAGGTTCCCCCCTGTGCAGGGATTGGAGATAAGGTCTAGGTTCCGATGACTGAAAACCCAGGTTGGGAATGGATGGTGGCCTAAGGCAGTGGCGGGTCCAATGTGCTGGGTGTGCAGCCAGCTGTGTCGGTGTCTGTTGGAAGGTCTGGGCTCAGGCTATTTGCGACAGAGCATCACTGTTTAAGGTAGCCTATGCAATTGGGGTGTTGCCGAGGGCCAAGCAGTTTGATCCTCATTTGGGGTTTCTGGGCAGCGCCATAGACAATGTTTTTTTCCTGGGAGGCAGGCACAGTGCTTCATTGTGGCCCCAGAATTCCCAGTAGGGAGGGTTTGTGGGCCAGGAGTGTGAGGACGGAAGTCTGAAAACACAAGCTAGTGTGAGGATTGGAGCCAAGGGCAGAGCAGGCCCACTCTGCAGAGGCTGAATCAAAATCTCCTGCATCTGAAGTCAGGCTGAGGATCAGACGTTGGCTGAGGCTGGAGTATGTGTCCATGATGGCACCTTCATGAAGTGGGGGCCTCATGAGGCCAAGGAAGTTTTCCCACGCTGAGTTTGGAGGTTGCCCCAAACCACAAGGTTTCCTTCTGCGGGACATTCGAGTCCTGTTGCATGGCTCCAGGACATACCATATGGAAGGACTGGAGAGCAGGGTTCGGAGGATGGATCCCTGTACAGCATGCCTCGCATTCCCATTGGCTATTAGTGACAAGATATGTTTGATCTGCTGCCTCTGGAACACGCGACCCAGGGGGCTGAGTTGAAATGGCCTCTCCTGAGGATGCGTCATAATGTGCGTTTGGGTCCATGGAGACCTTGGAATGTGCTGGTTGTTCAGTGGCCCTGCGGAACTCTCCTACCTGAAGTGTTTGATACATCCCAGTAAGAAAGCTGCCCATGTGGAGATGAGAGATGTTTGGTTTGGTGCCTCAGAAAAGCCCCATGTGCTGGTCTATGAAAACAGTCCTCTGAGAATGGAAACATGGAAACCAAAGCTAAGGTTCAGATTAGGTCCTGGGGGCCTGTCCATTTCAACCTTCTGTCTCTGGGGACACTGTCTGAGAGTCTAAGTGGAGATAGTTGCTCCGCTGGTGTCAGAGAGCCCCTCTTAGTCCAGGGTGGCCTATACTATTGATGGCCTCAGGGACCTTGGAGCTTTTCCTTAACCTGTAGGGTTGTGGTCAATGGATTGGGCACGCTTTCCTTGGAGAGGGCAGGCACAATCTTTCGCTGTTTGGTCCAGAGGCCCTAGCCTGGATGTTGTGTGGGTCCAGGCTGTGGGCACAGAAGTCTGAATACACAAACTCAGCTTATGAGTGGCGCCTAGGGTATGGCCTGCCGGATGTACAGCCCGAGAGGGAGCTCCTGGGACTCTGAAACAAGGGCGAGTGGGAGGCGTTCCTTCAGGCTTTTGTCTCTGGATGTTGTGTCCGGGATAGCCGTGGATTGGAGCGGTGGCCTCAGGTACTGTGGACGAGTATCCCTCTCTGGGGATTTGTCCCAGCTCCCAAGAGTTTGGGGTCATTTTGTGGGAAGGGTGGAGTCGTGTTGTCTGGCTCATGGGTCTCTCCAAGAAAGGGATTCCAGAGCAGAGCTCCAGGTACGGGCGGGGCGACTGGAAAATTCAAACCGTGGTGAGGATTGGGTGCATAGGGGCTTGGCAATCCCCATATGTGGGCTCTTGGTCCAGGCCCTGACAGGCCTTTCTTTGACATGGGGCTCATGCTGAGGGTCACAGTGTGAATTTGTGCCCAAGCAGCACTCAAGTTTGGGCGTGGCATCAGGGGCCATGAAGGTTTCTCCCACCCTGAAGGTGTGACTGCATGCCAAGAGCAAGGTTGACAGCCATGGGGAAGGAGGAGTTCTGTTTTGTGCTTGCTATACCCAGCTGTGTGGAGAATTGATATAATGTCTAGGTTCAGATATCTGAAAACCAAGGTTAGGATGAGGTGACGGCATAAGACCATGGCGTGTCCGAAGTGCTGGGTGTGCGGCCAGCTGTCTCCTTGTCTGTCTGGAGGTCTGGATTCAGGCTGTGTCAGGCAGAGCATGAGTGCCCAGAGCAGCCTATCCAGTTCGGGTACCGTCGAGGCCCGAGCAGGTTGATCCTCATCTGGGTTTTCTGGAGAGCCCCACAGGGAAACGTTTTTCTTCCGTTGGGCAGACACTGGGCTGGGTTTTGGTTCTGGAGTTCCTAGTCCAGAGGGCTTGATTGCCAGGAGTGTGAGGAAGGAAGTCTGAAAACACAAGCTAGCGTGAGGTTTGGGACCGAGGGCACGGCAGGCCCACTCTGCAGAGGCTGAATCGAGATCTCCTGCACTGAGGTCATGTCAACTATGAGACGTGCCTCAGGCTAGAGTTCTTGTCCAGCATGGCCTCTTCCTGAAGGGTGTGGGGGCTTCATGAGGCCAGAAAGTTTTGGCTACGATGGGATTTGTGAACTGCTCCAAAACTGAAGGTTACCTTCTGCACGACAGTCGAGTCCTATTGGATGGTTCCAAGAGGCCCCATATGGAAAGACTCGAGAGCAGGTGTCTAAGCATGGATGCCTGGGAACGCCATCTCATATTCCCACTCTTTAGTCAGGACAAGGCAGGCTCAATCTACGGGCTGCTGGGTGAGCTACCCAGCGGGGAGAGTTGAAATGGACTCTCCTGAGGATGAGTCCTACTGTGGCTTGGTGGCCTGGGAGACCTTGGAATGTGGAGGTGGCTCAGGGACTCTGCAGGATTCTCCAACATGAGGTGTTTGACACGGCTCCAACAAGGAAACTTCCCATGTGGAGACGAGAGGAGTTCTGTTCCGTGCCTCAGGAAAGCCCCATACCCTGTTCTTCGAACCAAAGCCTCTGAGGAGTGACACCTGGAAACCAAAGCAAGAGTTGAGACTACGGCCTAAAGGCCTGTCCGGCTCAACCTTCTATCTCTGTTGACATCTGTGTGCATGCATTCATGGATGTAGCTGCTCAGCTTGTGTCCGAATGCCCCTGTGAGTCCAGTGAGGCTCCCAGTAGTGGGATGTCCTCGGAGGCCTTGAGGTTTCTCATATTCTGGAGGTGTGTGGCCAAAGGAATGGACACAGTTTCCCAGGAGAGAGCAGGCACGGTCCTGTGGTATGGCTCCAGAGGACCCAGCCTAGAGGCTGTGTTTGCCAGGGCTGTGGGGACAGATGTCTGAAAAAGCAAACTTGGCTCAGCTAGGGGCCAATGTAATGGCAGGCCTGATCTCTAGTCCGTGAGGGGAGATCCTCTGGAAAGCAAAGTAGGGCAAGTGGGAGGCAGTCACTCAGGATTTTGTCTCTGGGTGTTGCGTTTACAGTGTCCGGTCAGGGTAGGGGTTGTCTCAGAGGCCGAGGAAGAGCCTTCCTCTCGGGGGATTGTCCAAGCTCCCAAGTGTTTGTGTTCATTCTGTGGGAATGAAGAGTACTGTTTTCTGCCACAGGGGACCCCCCAGGAGAGGGACTCTAGAGCACAGCAGTGGGTTCCCTCAACTGGAATACACACCATCTAGTTAGTCCTGGGTGCCTATGGGCATGGCAAGCCACATATGCGGGCTCTTGGTCCAGTCACTGAGAGGCGTTACTTGAATAAGGTACTCACGCTGAGGGTCACAATGTGTGTTTGTGCCCAAGGCGGCCCTCACGCTTGGGCGTGGCCTCATGGGCCATGCCGTTTTCTCCTACACTGAAGGTTTGACTCACTGCCAGCAGCAAGGTTTCTTGCCATGGGGAAGGAGGGGTTCTGACTTGTGCATCAGGTTCCCCCCTGTGCAGGGATTGGAGATAAGGTCTAGGTTCCGATGACTGAAAACCCAGTTTGGGAATGGATGGTGGCCTAAGGCAGTGGCGGGTCCAATGTGCTGGGTGTGCAGCCAGCTGTGTCGGTGTCTGTTGGAAGGTCTGGGCTCAGGCTATTTGCGACAGAGCATCACTGTTTAAGGTAGCCTATGCAATTGGGGTGTTGCCGAGGGCCAAGCAGTTTGATCCTCATTTGTGGTTTCTGGGCAGCGCCATAGACAATGTTTTTCTCCTGGGAGGCAGGCACAGTGCTTCATTGTGGCCCCAGAATTCCCAGTAGGGAGGGTTTGTGGGCCAGGAGTGTGAGGACGGAAGTCTGAAAACACAAGCTAGTGTGAGGATTGGAGCCAAGGGCAGAGCAGGCCCACTCTGCAGAGGCTGAATCAAAATCTCCTGCATCTGAAGTCAGGCTGAGGATCAGACGTTGGCTGAGGCTGGAGTATGTGTCCATGATGGCACCTTCATGAAGTGGGGGCCTCATGAGGCCAAGGAAGTTTTCCCACGCTGAGTTTGGAGGTTGCCCCAAACCACAAGGTTTCCTTCTGCGGGACATTCGAGTCCTGTTGCATGGCTCCAGGACATACCATATGGAAGGACTGGAGAGCAGGGTTCGGAGGATGGATCCCTGTACAGCATGCCTCGCATTCCCATTGGCTATTAGTGACAAGATATGTTTGATCTGCTGCCTCTGGAACACGCGACCCAGGGGGCTGAGTTGAAATGGCCTCTCCTGAGGATGCGTCATAATGTGCGTTTGGGTCCATGGAGACCTTGGAATGTGCTGGTTGTTCAGTGGCCCTGCGGAACTCTCCTACCTGAAGTGTTTGATACATCCCAGTAAGAAAGCTGCCCATGTGGAGATGAGAGATGTTTGGTTTGGTGCCTCAGAAAAGCCCCATGTGCTGGTCTATGAAAACAGTCCTCTGAGAATGGAAACATGGAAACCAAAGCTAAGGTTCAGATTAGGTCCTGGGGGCCTGTCCATTTCAACCTTCTGTCTCTGGGGACACTGTCTGAGAGTCTAAGTGGAGATAGTTGCTCCGCTGGTGTCAGAGAGCCCCTCTTAGTCCAGGGTGGCCTATACTATTGATGGCCTCAGGGACCTTGGAGCTTTTCCTTAACCTGTAGGGTTGTGGTCAATGGATTGGGCACGCTTTCCTTGGAGAGGGCAGGCACAATCTTTCGCTGTTTGGTCCAGAGGCCCTAGCCTGGATGTTGTGTGGGTCCAGGCTGTGGGCACAGAAGTCTGAATACACAAACTCAGCTTATGAGTGGCGCCTAGGGTATGGCCTGCCGGATGTACAGCCCGAGAGGGAGCTCCTGGGACTCTGAAAAAAGGGCGAGTGGGAGGCGTTCCTTCAGGCTTTTGTCTCTGGATGTTGTGTCCGGGATAGCCGTGGATTGGAGCGGTGGCCTCAGGTACTGTGGACGAGTATCCCTCTCTGGGGATTTGTCCCAGCTCCCAAGAGTTTGGGGTCATTTTGTGGGAAGGGTGGAGTCGTGTTGTCTGGCTCATGGGTCTCTCCAAGAAAGGGATTCCAGAGCAGAGCTCCAGGTACGGGCGGGGCGACTGGAAAATTCAAACCGTGGTGAGGATTGGGTGCATAGGGGCTTGGCAATCCCCATATGTGGGCTCTTGGTCCAGGCCCTGACAGGCCTTTCTTTGACATGGGGCTCATGCTGAGGGTCACAGTGTGAATTTGTGCCCAAGCAGCACTCAAGTTTGGGCGTGGCATCAGGGGCCATGAAGGTTTCTCCCACCCTGAAGGTGTGACTGCATGCCAAGAGCAAGGTTGACAGCCATGGGGAAGGAGGAGTTCTGTTTTGTGCTTGCTATACCCAGCTGTGTGGAGAATTGATATAATGTCTAGGTTCAGATATCTGAAAACCAAGGTTAGGATGAGGTGACGGCATAAGACCATGGCGTGTCCGAAGTGCTGGGTGTGCGGCCAGCTGTCTCCTTGTCTGTCTGGAGGTCTGGATTCAGGCTGTGTCAGGCAGAGCATGAGTGCCCAGAGCAGCCTATCCAGTTCGGGTACCGTCGAGGCCCGAGCAGGTTGATCCTCATCTGGGTTTTCTGGAGAGCCCCACAGGGAAACGTTTTTCTTCCGTTGGGCAGACACTGGGCTGGGTTTTGGTTCTGGAGTTCCTAGTCCAGAGGGCTTGATTGCCAGGAGTGTGAGGAAGGAAGTCTGAAAACACAAGCTAGCGTGAGGTTTGGGACCGAGGGCACGGCAGGCCCACTCTGCAGAGGCTGAATCGAGATCTCCTGCACTGAGGTCATGTCAACTATGAGACGTGCCTCAGGCTAGAGTTCTTGTCCAGCATGGCCTCTTCCTGAAGGGTGTGGGGGCTTCATGAGGCCAGAAAGTTTTGGCTACGATGGGATTTGTGAACTGCTCCAAAACTGAAGGTTACCTTCTGCACGACAGTCGAGTCCTATTGGATGGTTCCAAGAGGCCCCATATGGAAAGACTCGAGAGCAGGTGTCTAAGCATGGATGCCTGGGAACGCCATCTCATATTCCCACTCTTTAGTCAGGACAAGGCAGGCTCAATCTACGGGCTGCTGGGTGAGCTACCCAGCGGGGAGAGTTGAAATGGACTCTCCTGAGGATGAGTCCTACTGTGGCTTGGTGGCCTGGGAGACCTTGGAATGTGGAGGTGGCTCAGGGACTCTGCAGGATTCTCCAACATGAGGTGTTTGACACGGCTCCAACAAGGAAACTTCCCATGTGGAGACGAGAGGAGTTCTGTTCCGTGCCTCAGGAAAGCCCCATACCCTGTTCTTCGAACCAAAGCCTCTGAGGAGTGACACCTGGAAACCAAAGCAAGAGTTGAGACTACGGCCTAAAGGCCTGTCCGGCTCAACCTTCTATCTCTGTTGACATCTGTGTGCATGCATTCATGGATGTAGCTGCTCAGCTTGTGTCCGAATGCCCCTGTGAGTCCAGTGAGGCTCCCAGTAGTGGGATGTCCTCGGAGGCCTTGAGGTTTCTCATATTCTGGAGGTGTGTGGCCAAAGGAATGGACACAGTTTCCCAGGAGAGAGCAGGCACGGTCCTGTGGTATGGCTCCAGAGGACCCAGCCTAGAGGCTGTGTTTGCCAGGGCTGTGGGGACAGATGTCTGAAAAAGCAAACTTGGCTCAGCTAGGGGCCAATGTAATGGCAGGCCTGATCTCTAGTCCGTGAGGGGAGATCCTCTGGAAAGCAAAGTAGGGCAAGTGGGAGGCAGTCACTCAGGATTTTGTCTCTGGGTGTTGCGTTTACAGTGTCCGGTCAGGGTAGGGGTTGTCTCAGAGGCCGAGGAAGAGCCTTCCTCTCGGGGGATTGTCCAAGCTCCCAAGTGTTTGTGTTCATTCTGTGGGAATGAAGAGTACTGTTTTCTGCCACAGGGGACCCCCCAGGAGAGGGACTCTAGAGCACAGCAGTGGGTTCCCTCAACTGGAATACACACCATCTAGTTAGTCCTGGGTGCCTATGGGCATGGCAAGCCACATATGCGGGCTCTTGGTCCAGTCACTGAGAGGCGTTACTTGAATAAGGTACTCACGCTGAGGGTCACAATGTGTGTTTGTGCCCAAGGCGGCCCTCACGCTTGGGCGTGGCCTCATGGGCCATGCCGTTTTCTCCTACACTGAAGGTTTGACTCACTGCCAGCAGCAAGGTTTCTTGCCATGGGGAAGGAGGGGTTCTGACTTGTGCATCAGGTTCCCCCCTGTGCAGGGATTGGAGATAAGGTCTAGGTTCCGATGACTGAAAACCCAGTTTGGGAATGGATGGTGGCCTAAGGCAGTGGCGGGTCCAATGTGCTGGGTGTGCAGCCAGCTGTGTCGGTGTCTGTTGGAAGGTCTGGGCTCAGGCTATTTGCGACAGAGCATCACTGTTTAAGGTAGCCTATGCAATTGGGGTGTTGCCGAGGGCCAAGCAGTTTGATCCTCATTTGTGGTTTCTGGGCAGCGCCATAGACAATGTTTTTCTCCTGGGAGGCAGGCACAGTGCTTCATTGTGGCCCCAGAATTCCCAGTAGGGAGGGTTTGTGGGCCAGGAGTGTGAGGACGGAAGTCTGAAAACACAAGCTAGTGTGAGGATTGGAGCCAAGGGCAGAGCAGGCCCACTCTGCAGAGGCTGAATCAAAATCTCCTGCATCTGAAGTCAGGCTGAGGATCAGACGTTGGCTGAGGCTGGAGTATGTGTCCATGATGGCACCTTCATGAAGTGGGGGCCTCATGAGGCCAAGGAAGTTTTCCCACGCTGAGTTTGGAGGTTGCCCCAAACCACAAGGTTTCCTTCTGCGGGACATTCGAGTCCTGTTGCATGGCTCCAGGACATACCATATGGAAGGACTGGAGAGCAGGGTTCGGAGGATGGATCCCTGTACAGCATGCCTCGCATTCCCATTGGCTATTAGTGACAAGATATGTTTGATCTGCTGCCTCTGGAACACGCGACCCAGGGGGCTGAGTTGAAATGGCCTCTCCTGAGGATGCGTCATAATGTGCCTTTGGGTCCATGGAGACCTTGGAATGTGCTGTTTGTTCAATGGCCCTGCGGAACTCTCCTACCTGAAGTGTTTGATACATCCCAGTAAGAAAGCTGCCCATGTGGAGATGAGAGATGTTTGGTTTGGTGCCTCAGAAAAGCCCCATGTGCTGGTCTATGAAAACAGTCCTCTGAGAATGGAAACATGGAAACCAAAGCTAAGGTTCAGATTAGGTCCTGGGGGCCTGTCCATTTCAACCTTCTGTCTCTGGGGACACTGTCTGAGAGTCTAAGTGGAGATAGTTGCTCCGCTGGTGTCAGAGAGCCCCTCTTAGTCCAGGGTGGCCTATACTATTGATGGCCTCAGGGACCTTGGAGCTTTTCCTTAACCTGTAGGGTTGTGGTCAATGGATTGGGCACGCTTTCCTTGGAGAGGGCAGGCACAATCTTTCGCTGTTTGGTCCAGAGGCCCTAGCCTGGATGTTGTGTGGGTCCAGGCTGTGGGCACAGAAGTCTGAATACACAAACTCAGCTTATGAGTGGCGCCTAGGGTATGGCCTGCCGGATGTACAGCCCGAGAGGGAGCTCCTGGGACTCTGAAACAAGGGCGAGTGGGAGGCGTTCCTTCAGGCTTTTGTCTCTGGATGTTGTGTCCGGGATAGCCGTGGATTGGAGCGGTGGCCTCAGGTACTGTGGACGAGTATCCCTCTCTGGGGATTTGTCCCAGCTCCCAAGAGTTTGGGGTCATTTTGTGGGAAGGGTGGATTCGTGTTGTCTGGCTCATGGGTCTCTCCAAGAAAGGGATTCCAGAGCAGAGCTCCAGGTACGGGCGGGGCGACTGGAAAATTCAAACCGTGGTGAGGATTGGGTGCATAGGGGCTTGGCAATCCCCATATGTGGGCTCTTGGTCCAGGCCCTGACAGGCCTTTCTTTGACATGGGGCTCATGCTGAGGGTCACAGTGTGAATTTGTGCCCAAGCAGCACTCAAGTTTGGGCGTGGCATCAGGGGCCATGAAGGTTTCTCCCACCCTGAAGGTGTGACTGCATGCCAAGAGCAAGGTTGACAGCCATGGGGAAGGAGGAGTTCTGTTTTGTGCTTGCTATACCCAGCTGTGTGGAGAATTGATATAATGTCTAGGTTCAGATATCTGAAAACCAAGGTTAGGATGAGGTGACGGCATAAGACCATGGCGTGTCCGAAGTGCTGGGTGTGCGGCCAGCTGTCTCCTTGTCTGTCTGGAGGTCTGGATTCAGGCTGTGTCAGGCAGAGCATGAGTGCCCAGAGCAGCCTATCCAGTTCGGGTACCGTCGAGGCCCGAGCAGGTTGATCCTCATCTGGGTTTTCTGGAGAGCCCCACAGGGAAACGTTTTTCTTCCGTTGGGCAGACACTGGGCTGGGTTTTGGTTCTGGAGTTCCTAGTCCGGAGGGCTTGATTGCCAGGAGTGTGAGGAAGGAAGTCTGAAAACACAAGCTAGCGTGAGGTTTGGGACCGAGGGCACGGCAGGCCCACTCTGCAGAGGCTGAATCGAGATCTCCTGCACTGAGGTCATGTCAACTATGAGACGTGCCTCAGGCTAGAGTTCTTGTCCAGCATGGCCTCCTCCTGAAGGGTGTGGGGGCTTCATGAGGCCAGAAAGTTTTGGCTACGATGGGATTTGTGAACTGCTCCAAAACTGAAGGTTACCTTCTGCACGACAGTCGAGTCCTATTGGATGGTTCCAAGAGGCCCCATATGGAAAGACTCGAGAGCAGGTGTCTAAGCATGGATGCCTGGGAACGCCACCTCATATTCCCACTCTTTAGTCAGGACAAGGCAGGCTCAATCTGCGGGCTCCTGGGTGAGCTACCCAGCGGGGAGAGTTGAAGTGGTCTCTCCTGAAGATGAGTCCTACTGTGGCTTGGTGGCCTGGGAGACCTTGGAATGTGGAGGTGGCTCAGGGACTCTGCAGGATTCTCCAACATGAGGTGTTTGACACGGCTCCAACAAGGAAACTTCCCATGTGGAGACGAGAGGAGTTCTGTTCCGTGCCTCAGGAAAGCCCCATACCCTGTTCTTCGAACCAAAGCCTCTGAGGAGTGACACCTGGAAACCAAAGCAAGAGTTGAGACTACGGCCTAAAGGCCTGTCCGGCTCAACCTTCTATCTCTGTTGACATCTGTGTGCATGCATTCATGGATGTAGCTGCTCAGCTTGTGTCCGAATGCCCCTGTGAGTCCAGTGAGGCTCCCAGTAGTGGGATGTCCTCGGAGGCCTTGAGGTTTCTCATATTCTGGAGGTGTGTGGCCAAAGGAATGGACACAGTTTCCCAGGAGAGAGCAGGCACGGTCCTGTGGTATGGCTCCAGAGGACCCAGCCTAGAGGCTGTGTTTGCCAGGGCTGTGGGGACAGATGTCTGAAAAAGCAAACTTGGCTCAGCTAGGGGCCAATGTAATGGCAGGCCTGATCTCTAGTCCGTGAGGGGAGATCCTCTGGAAATCAAAGTAGGGCAAGTGGGAGGCAGTCACTCAGGATTTTGTCTCTGGGTGTTGCGTTTACAGTGTCCGGTCAGGGTAGGGGTTGTCTCAGAGGCCGAGGAAGAGCCTTCCTCTCGGGGGATTGTCCAAGCTCCCAAGTGTTTGTGTTCATTCTGTGGGAATGAAGAGTACTGTTTTCTGCCACAGGGGACCCCCCAGGAGAGGGACTCTAGAGCACAGCAGTGGGTTCCCACAACTGGAATACACACCATCTAGTTAGTCCTGGGTGCCTATGGGCATGGCAAGCCACATATGCGGGCTCTTGGTCCAGTCACTGAGAGGCGTTACTTGAATAAGGTACTCACGCTGAGGGTCACAATGTGTGTTTGTGCCCAAGGCGGCCCTCACGCTTGGGCGTGGCCTCATGGGCCATGCCGTTTTCTCCTACACTGAAGGTTTGACTCACTGCCAGCAGCAAGGTTTCTTGCCATGGGGAAGGAGGGGTTCTGACTTGTGCATCAGGTTCCCCCCTGTGCAGGGATTGGAGATAAGGTCTAGGTTCCGATGACTGAAAACCCAGGTTGGGAATGGATGGTGGCCTAAGGCAGTGGCGGGTCCAATGTGCTGGGTGTGCAGCCAGCTGTGTCGGTGTCTGTTGGAAGGTCTGGGCTCAGGCTATTTGCGACAGAGCATCACTGTTTAAGGTAGCCTATGCAATTGGGGTGTTGCCGAGGGCCAAGCAGTTTGATCCTCATTTGGGGTTTCTGGGCAGCGCCATAGACAATGTTTTTCTCCTGGGAGGCAGGCACAGTGCTTCATTGTGGCCCCAGAATTCCCAGTAGGGAGGGTTTGTGGGCCAGGAGTGTGAGGACGGAAGTCTGAAAACACAAGCTAGTGTGAGGATTGGAGCCAAGGGCAGAGCAGGCCCACTCTGCAGAGGCTGAATCAAAATCTCCTGCATCTGAAGTCAGGCTGAGGATCAGACGTTGGCTGAGGCTGGAGTATGTGTCCATGATGGCACCTTCATGAAGTGGGGGCCTCATGAGGCCAAGGAAGTTTTCCCACGCTGAGTTTGGAGGTTGCCCCAAACCACAAGGTTTCCTTCTGCGGGACATTCGAGTCCTGTTACATGGCTCCAGGACATACCATATGGAAGGACTGGAGAGCAGGGTTCGGAGGATGGATCCCTGTACAGCATGCCTCGCATTCCCATTGGCTATTAGCGACAAGATATGTTTGATCTGCTGCCTCTGGAACACGCGACCCAGGGGGCTGAGTTGAAATGGCCTCTCCTGAGGATGCGTCATAATGTACGTTTGGGTCCATGGAGACCTTGGAATGTGCTGGTTGTTCAGTGGCCCTGCGGAACTCTCCTACCTGAAGTGTTTGATACATCCCAGTAAGAAAGCTGCCCATGTGGAGATGAGAGATGTTTGGTTTGGTGCCTCAGAAAAGCCCCATGTGCTGGTCTATGAAAACAGTCCTCTGAGAATGGAAACATGGAAACCAAAGCTAAGGTTCAGATTAGGTCCTGGGGGCCTGTCCATTTCAACCTTCTGTCTCTGGGGACACTGTCTGAGAGTCTAAGTGGAGATAGTTGCTCCGCTGGTGTCAGAGAGCCCCTCTTAGTCCAGGGTGGCCTATACTATTGATGGCCTCAGGGACCTTGGAGCTTTTCCTTAACCTGTAGGGTTGTGGTCAATGGATTGGGCACGCTTTCCTTGGAGAGGGCAGGCACAATCTTTCGCTGTTTGGTCCAGAGGCCCTAGCCTGGATGTTGTGTGGGTCCAGGCTGTGGGCACAGAAGTCTGAATACACAAACTCAGCTTATGAGTGGCGCCTAGGGTATGGCCTGCCGGATGTACAGCCCGAGAGGGAGCTCCTGGGACTCTGAAACAAGGGCGAGTGGGAGGCGTTCCTTCAGGCTTTTGTCTCTGGATGTTGTGTCCGGGATAGCCGTGGATTGGAGCGGTGGCCTCAGGTACTGTGGACGAGTATCCCTCTCTGGGGATTTGTCCCAGCTCCCAAGAGTTTGGGGTCATTTTGTGGGAAGGGTGGAGTCGTGTTGTCTGGCTCATGGGTCTCTCCAAAAAAGGGATTCCAGAGCAGAGCTCCAGGTACGGGCGGGGCGACTGGAAAATTCAAACCGTGGTGAGGATTGGGTGCATAGGGGCTTGGCAATCCCCATATGTGGGCTCTTGGTCCAGGCCCTGACAGGCCTTTCTTTGACATGGGGCTCATGCTGAGGGTCACAGTGTGAATTTGTGCCCAAGCAGCACTCAAGTTTGGGCGTGGCATCAGGGGCCATGAAGGTTTCTCCCACCCTGAAGGTGTGACTGCATGCCAAGAGCAAGCTTGACAGCCATGGGGAAGGAGGAGTTCTGTTTTGTGCTTGCTATACCCAGCTGTGTGGAGAATTGATATAATGTCTAGGTTCAGATATCTGAAAACCAAGGTTAGGATGAGGTGACGGCATAAGACCATGGCGTGTCCGAAGTGCTGGGTGTGCGGCCAGCTGTCTCCTTGTCTGTCTGGACGTCTGGCTTCAGGCTGTGTCAGGCAGAGCATGAGTGCCCAGAGCAGCCTATCCAGTTCGGGTACCGTCGAGGCCCGAGCAGTTTGATCCTCATCTGGGTTTTCTGGAGAGCCCCACAGGGAAACGTTTTTCTTCCGTTGGGCAGACACTGGGCTGGGTTTTGGTTCCGGAGTTCCTAGTCCGGAGGGCTTGATTGCCAGGAGTGTGAGGAAGGAAGTCTGAAAACACAAGCTAGCGTGAGGTTTGGGACCGAGGGCACGGCAGGCCCACTCTGCAGAGGCTGAATCGAGATCTCCTGCACTGAGGTCATGTCAACTATGAGACGTGCCTCAGGCTAGAGTTCTTGTCCAGCATGGCCTCCTCCTGAAGGGTGTGGGGGCTTCATGAGGCCAGAAAGTTTTGGCTACGATGGGATTTGTGAACTGCTCCAAAACTGAAGGTTACCTTCTGCACGACAGTCGAGTCCTATTGGATGGTTCCAAGAGGCCCCATATGGAAAGACTCGAGAGCAGGTGTCTAAGCATGGATGCCTGGGAACGCCACCTCATATTCCCACTCTTTAGTCAGGACAAGGCAGGCTCAATCTGCGGGCTCCTGGGTGAGCTACCCAGCGGGGAGAGTTGAAATGGACTCTCCTGAAGATGAGTCCTACTGTGGCTTGGTGGCCTGGGAGACCTTGGAATGTGGAGGTGGCTCAGGGACTCTGCAGGATTCTCCAACATGAGGTGTTTGACACGGCTCCAACAAGGAAACTTCCCATGTGGAGACGAGAGGAGTTCTGTTCCGTGCCTCAGGAAAGCCCCATACCCTGTTCTTCGAACCAAAGCCTCTGAGGAGTGACACCTGGAAACCAAAGCAAGAGTTGAGACTATGGCCTAAAGGCCTGTCCGGCTCAACCTTCTATCTCTGTGACATCTGTGTGCATGCATTCATGGATGTAGCTGCTCAGCTTGTGTCCGAATGCCCCTGTGAGTCCAGTGAGGCTCCCAGTAGTGGGATGTCCTCGGAGGCCTTGAGGTTTCTCATATTCTGGAGGTGTGTGGCTAAAGGAATGGACACAGTTTCCCAGGCTAGAGCAGGCACGGTCCTGTGGTATGGCTCCAGAGGACCCAGCCTAGAGGCTGTGTTTGCCAGGGCTGTGGGGACAGATGTCTGAAAAAGCAAACTTGGCTCAGCTAGGGGCCAATGTAATGGCAGGCCTGATCTCTAGTCCGTGAGGGGAGATCCTCTGGAAATCAAAGTAGGGCAAGTGGGAGGCAGTCACTCAGGATTTTGTCTCTGGGTGTTGCGTTTACAGTGTCCGGTCAGGGTAGGGGTTGTCTCAGAGGCCGAGGAAGAGCCTTCCTCTCGGGGGATTGTCCAAGCTCCCAAGTGTTTGTGTTCATTCTGTGGGAATGAAGAGTACTGTTTTCTGCCACAGGGGACCCCCCCAGGAGAGGGACTCTAGAGCACAGCAGTGGGTTCCCTCAACTGGAATACACACCATCTAGTTAGTCCTGGGTGCCTATGGGCATGGCAAGCCACATATGCGGGCTCTTGGTCCAGTCACTGAGAGGCGTTACTTGAATAAGGTACTCACGCTGAGGGTCACAATGTGTGTTTGTGCCCAAGGCGGCCCTCACGCTTGGGCTTGGCCTCATGGGCCATGCCGTTTTCTCCTACACTGAAGGTTTGACTCACTGCCAGCAGCAAGGTTTCTTGCCAGGGGGAAGGAGGGGTTCTGACTTGTGCATCAGGTTCCCCCCTGTGCAGGGATTGGAGATAAGGTCTAGGTTCCGATGACTGAAAACCCAGGTTGGGAATGGATGGTGGCCTAAGGCAGTGGCCGGTCCAATGTGCTGGTTGTGCAGCCAGCTGTGTCGGTGTCTGTTGGAAGGTCTGGGCTCAGGCTATTTGCGACAGAGCATCACTGTTTAAGGTAGCCTATGCAATTGGGGTGTTGCCGAGGGCCAAGCAGTTTGATCCTCATTTGGGGTTTCTGGGCAGCGCCATAGACAATGTTTTTCTCCTGGGAGGCAGGCACAGTGCTTCATTGTGGCCCCAGAATTCCCAGTAGGGAGGGTTTGTGGGCCAGGAGTGTGAGGACGGAAGTCTGAAAACACAAGCTAGTGTGAGGATTGGAGCCAAGGGCAGAGCAGGCCCACTCTGCAGAGGCTGAATCAAAATCTCCTGCATCTGAAGTCAGGCTGAGGATCAGACGTTGGCTGAGGCTGGAGTATGTGTCCATGATGGCACCTTCATGAAGTGGGGGCCTCATGAGGCCAAGGAAGTTTTCCCACGCTGAGTTTGGAGGTTGCCCCAAACCACAAGGTTTCCTTCTGCGGGACATTCGAGTCCTGTTGCATGGCTCCAGGACATACCATATGGAAGGACTGGAGAGCAGGGTTCGGAGGATGGATCCCTGTACAGCATGCCTCGCATTCCCATTGGCTATTAGCGACAAGATATGTTTGATCTGCTGCCTCTGGAACACGCGACCCAGGGGGCTGAGTTGAAATGGCCTCTCCTGAGGATGCGTCATAATGTACGTTTGGGTCCATGGAGACCTTGGAATGTGCTGGTTGTTCAGTGGCCCTGCGGAACTCTCCTACCTTAAGTGTTTGATACATCCCAGTAAGAAAGCTGCCCATGTGGAGATGAGAGATGTTTGGTTTGGTGCCTCAGAAAAGCCCCATGTGCTGGTCTATGAAAACAGTCCTCTGAGAATGGAAACATGGAAACCAAAGCTAAGGTTCAGATTAGGTCCTGGGGGCCTGTCCATTTCAACCTTCTGTCTCTGGGGACACTGTCTGAGAGTCTAAGTGGAGATAGTTGCTCCGCTGGTGTCAGAGAGCCCCTCTTAGTCCAGGGTGGCCTATACTATTGATGGCCTCAGGGACCTTGGAGCTTTTCCTTAACCTGTAGGGTTGTGGTCAATGGATTGGGCACGCTTTCCTTGGAGAGGGCAGGCACAATCTTTCGCTGTTTGGTCCAGAGGCCCTAGCCTGGATGTTGTGTGGGTCCAGGCTGTGGGCACAGAAGTCTGAATACACAAACTCAGCTTATGAGTGGCGCCTAGGGTATGGCCTGCCGGATGTACAGCCCGAGAGGGAGCTCCTGGGACTCTGAAACAAGGGCGAGTGGGAGGCGTTCCTTCAGGCTTTTGTCTCTGGATGTTGTGTCCGGGATAGCCGTGGATTGGAGCGGTGGCCTCAGGTACTGTGGACGAGTATCCCTCTCTGGGGATTTGTCCCAGCTCCCAAGAGTTTGGGGTCATTTTGTGGGAAGGGTGGAGTCGTGTTGTCTGGCTCATGGGTCTCTCCAAAAAAGGGATTCCAGAGCAGAGCTCCAGGTACGGGCGGGGCGACTGGAAAATTCAAACCGTGGTGAGGATTGGGTGCATAGGGGCTTGGCAATCCCCATATGTGGGCTCTTGGTCCAGGCCCTGACAGGCCTTTCTTTGACATGGGGCTCATGCTGAGGGTCACAGTGTGAATTTGTGCCCAAGCAGCACTCAAGTTTGGGCGTGGCATCAGGGGCCATGAAGGTTTCTCCCACCCTGAAGGTGTGACTGCATGCCAAGAGCAAGCTTGACAGCCATGGGGAAGGAGGAGTTCTGTTTTGTGCTTGCTATACCCAGCTGTGTGGAGAATTGATATAATGTCTAGGTTCAGATATCTGAAAACCAAGGTTAGGATGAGGTGACGGCATAAGACCATGGCGTGTCCGAAGTGCTGGGTGTGCGGCCAGCTGTCTCCTTGTCTGTCTGGACGTCTGGCTTCAGGCTGTGTCAGGCAGAGCATGAGTGCCCAGAGCAGCCTATCCAGTTCGGGTACCGTCGAGGCCCGAGCAGTTTGATCCTCATCTGGGTTTTCTGGAGAGCCCCACAGGGAAACGTTTTTCTTCCGTTGGGCAGACACTGGGCTGGGTTTTGGTTCCGGAGTTCCTAGTCCGGAGGGCTTGATTGCCAGGAGTGTGAGGAAGGAAGTCTGAAAACACAAGCTAGCGTGAGGTTTGGGACCGAGGGCACGGCAGGCCCACTCTGCAGAGGCTGAATCGAGATCTCCTGCACTGAGGTCATGTCAACTATGAGACGTGCCTCAGGCTAGAGTTCTTGTCCAGCATGGCCTCCTCCTGAAGGGTGTGGGGGCTTCATGAGGCCAGAAAGTTTTGGCTACGATGGGATTTGTGAACTGCTCCAAAACTGAAGGTTACCTTCTGCACGACAGTCGAGTCCTATTGGATGGTTCCAAGAGGCCCCATATGGAAAGACTCGAGAGCAGGTGTCTAAGCATGGATGCCTGGGAACGCCACCTCATATTCCCACTCTTTAGTCAGGACAAGGCAGGCTCAATCTGCGGGCTCCTGGGTGAGCTACCCAGCGGGGAGAGTTGAAATGGACTCTCCTGAAGATGAGTCCTACTGTGGCTTGGTGGCCTGGGAGACCTTGGAATGTGGAGGTGGCTCAGGGACTCTGCAGGATTCTCCAACATGAGGTGTTTGACACGGCTCCAACAAGGAAACTTCCCATGTGGAGACGAGAGGAGTTCTGTTCCGTGCCTCAGGAAAGCCCCATACCCTGTTCTTCGAACCAAAGCCTCTGAGGAGTGACACCTGGAAACCAAAGCAAGAGTTGAGACTATGGCCTAAAGGCCTGTCCGGCTCAACCTTCTATCTCTGTGACATCTGTGTGCATGCATTCATGGATGTAGCTGCTCAGCTTGTGTCCGAATGCCCCTGTGAGTCCAGTGAGGCTCCCAGTAGTGGGATGTCCTCGGAGGCCTTGAGGTTTCTCATATTCTGGAGGTGTGTGGCTAAAGGAATGGACACAGTTTCCCAGGCTAGAGCAGGCACGGTCCTGTGGTATGGCTCCAGAGGACCCAGCCTAGAGGCTGTGTTTGCCAGGGCTGTGGGGACAGATGTCTGAAAAAGCAAACTTGGCTCAGCTAGGGGCCAATGTAATGGCAGGCCTGATCTCTAGTCCGTGAGGGGAGATCCTCTGGAAATCAAAGTAGGGCAAGTGGGAGGCAGTCACTCAGGATTTTGTCTCTGGGTGTTGCGTTTACAGTGTCCGGTCAGGGTAGGGGTTGTCTCAGAGGCCGAGGAAGAGCCTTCCTCTCGGGGGATTGTCCAAGCTCCCAAGTGTTTGTGTTCATTCTGTGGGAATGAAGAGTACTGTTTTCTGCCACAGGGGACCCCCCCAGGAGAGGGACTCTAGAGCACAGCAGTGGGTTCCCTCAACTGGAATACACACCATCTAGTTAGTCCTGGGTGCCTATGGGCATGGCAAGCCACATATGCGGGCTCTTGGTCCAGTCACTGAGAGGCGTTACTTGAATAAGGTACTCACGCTGAGGGTCACAATGTGTGTTTGTGCCCAAGGCGGCCCTCACGCTTGGGCTTGGCCTCATGGGCCATGCCGTTTTCTCCTACACTGAAGGTTTGACTCACTGCCAGCAGCAAGGTTTCTTGCCAGGGGGAAGGAGGGGTTCTGACTTGTGCATCAGGTTCCCCCCTGTGCAGGGATTGGAGATAAGGTCTAGGTTCCGATGACTGAAAACCCAGGTTGGGAATGGATGGTGGCCTAAGGCAGTGGCCGGTCCAATGTGCTGGTTGTGCAGCCAGCTGTGTCGGTGTCTGTTGGAAGGTCTGGGCTCAGGCTATTTGCGACAGAGCATCACTGTTTAAGGTAGCCTATGCAATTGGGGTGTGCCGAGGGCCAAGCAGTTTGATCCTCATTTGGGGTTTCTGGGCAGCGCCATAGACAATGTTTTTCTCCTGGGAGGCAGGCACAGTGCTTCATTGTGGCCCCAGAATTCCCAGTAGGGAGGGTTTGTGGGCCAGGAGTGTGAGGACGGAAGTCTGAAAACACAAGCTAGTGTGAGGATTGGAGCCAAGGGCAGAGCAGGCCCACTCTGCAGAGGCTGAATCAAAATCTCCTGCATCTGAAGTCAGGCTGAGGATCAGACGTTGGCTGAGGCTGGAGTCTGTGTCCATGATGGCACCTTCATGAAGTGGGGGCCTCATGAGGCCAAGGAAGTTTTCCCACGCTGAGTTTGGAGGTTGCCCCAAACCACAAGGTTTCCTTCTGCGGGACATTCGAGTCCTGTTGCATGGCTCCAGGACATACCATATGGAAGTACTGGAGAGCAGGGTTCGGAGGATGGATCCCTGTACAGCATGCCTCGCATTCCCATTGGCTATTAGTGACAAGATATGTTTGATCTGCTGCCTCTGGAACACGCGACCCAGGGGGCTGAGTTGAAATGGCCTCTCCTGAGGATGCGTCATAATGTGCCTTTGGGTCCATGGAGACCTTGGAATGTGCTGGTTGTTCAGTGGCCCTGCGGAACTCTCCTACCTGAAGTGTTTGATACATCCCAGTAAGAAAGCTGCCCATGTGGAGATGAGAGATGTTTGGTTTGGTGCCTCAGAAAAGCCCCATGTGCTGGTCTATGAAAACAGTCTTCTGAGAACGGAAACATGGAAACCAAAGCTAAGGTTCAGATTAGGTCCTGGGGGCCTGTCCATTTCAACCTTCTGTCTCTGGGGACACTGTCTGAGAGTCTAAGTGGAGATAGTTGCTCCGCTGGTGTCAGAGAGCCCCTCTTAGTCCAGGGTGGCCTATACTATTGATGGCCTCAGGGACCTTGGAGCTTTTCCTTAACCTGTAGGGTTGTGGTCAATGGATTGGGCACGCTTTCCTTGGAGAGGGCAGGCACAATCTTTCGCTGTTTGGTCCAGAGGCCCTAGCCTGGATGTTGTGTGGGTCCAGGCTGTGGGCACAGAAGTCTGAATACACAAACTCAGCTTATGAGTGGCGCCTAGGGTATGGCCTGCCGGATGTACAGCCCGAGAGGGAGCTCCTGGGACTCTGAAACAAGGGCGAGTGGGAGGCGTTCCTTCAGGCTTTTGTCTCTGGATGTTGTGTCCGGGATAGCCGTGGATTGGAGCGGTGGCCTCAGGTACTGTGGACGAGTATCCCTCTCTGGGGATTTGTCCCAGCTCCCAAGAGTTTGGGGTCATTTTGTGGGAAGGGTGGAGTCGTGTTGTCTGGCTCATCGGTCTCTCCAAGAAAGGGATTCCAGAGCAGAGCTCCAGGTACGGGCGGGGCGACTGGAAACTTCAAACCGTGGTGAGGATTGGGTGCATAGGGGCTTGGCAAGCCCCATATGTGGGCTCTTGGTCCAGGCCCTGACAGGCCTTTCTTTGACATGGGGCTCATGCTGAGGGTCACAGTGTGAATTTGTGCCCAAGCAGCACTCAAGTTTGGGCGTGGCATCAGGGGCCATGAAGGTTTCTGCCACCCTGAAGGTGTGACTCCATGCCAAGAGCAAGCTTGACAGCCATGGGGAAGGAGGAGTTCTGTTTTGTGCTTGCTATACCCAGCTGTGTGGAGAATTGATATAATGTCTAGGTTCAGATATCTGAAAACCAAGGTTAGGATGAGGTGACGGCATAAGACCATGGCGTGTCCGAAGTGCTGGGTGTGCGGCCAGCTGTCTCCTTGTCTGTCTGGACGTCTGGCTTCAGGCTGTGTCAGGCAGAGCATGAGTGCCCAGAGCAGCCTATCCAGTTCGGGTACCGTCGAGGCCCGAGCAGGTTGATCCTCATCTGGGTTTTCTGGAGAGCCCCACAGGGAAACGTTTTTCTTCCGTTGGGCAGACACTGGGCTGGGTTTTGGTTCTGGAGTTCCTAGTCCGGAGGGCTTGTTTGCCAAGAGTGTGAGGAAGGAAGTCTGTAAACACAAGCTAGCGTGAGGTTTGGGACCGAGGGCACGGCAGGCCCACTCTGCAGAGGCTGAATCGAGATCTCCTGCACTGAGGTCATGTCAACTATGAGACGTGCCTCAGGCTAGAGTTCTTGTCCAGCATGGCCTCTTCCTGAAGGGTGTGGGGGCTTCATGAGGCCAGAAAGTTTTGGCTACGATGGGATTTGTGAACTGCTCCAAAACTGAAGGTTACCTTCTGCACGACAGTCGAGTCCTATTGGATGGTTCCAAGAGGCCCCATATGGAAAGACTCGAGAGCAGGTGTCTAAGCATGGATGCCTGGGAACGCCACCTCATATTCCCACTCTTTAGTCAGGACAAGGCAGGCTCAATCTGCGGGCTCCTGGGTGAGCTACCCAGAGGGGAGAGTTGAAATGGACTCTCCTGAAGATGAGTCCTACTGTGGCTTGGTGGCCTGGGAGACCTTGGAATGTGGAGGTGGCTCAGGGACTCTGCAGGATTCTCCAACATGAGGTGTTTGACACGGCTCCAACAAGGAAACTTCCCATGTGGAGACGAGAGGAGTTCTGTTCCGTGCCTCAGGAAAGCCCCATACCCTGTTCTTCGACCCAAAGCCTCTGAGGAGTGACACCTGGAAACCAAAGCAAGAGTTGAGACTACGGCCTAAAGGCCTGTCCGGCTCAACCTTCTATCTCTGTTGACATCTGTGTGCATGCATTCATGGATGTAGCTGCTCAGCTTGTGTCCGAATGCCCCTGTGAGTCCAGTGAGGCTCCCAGTAGTGGGATGTCCTCGGAGGCCTTGAGGTTTCTCATATTCTGGAGGTGTGTGGCCAAAGGAATGGACACAGTTTCCCAGGAGAGAGCAGGCACGGTCCTGTGGAATGGCTCCAGAGGACCCAGCCTAGAGGCTGTGTTTGCCAGGGCTGTGGGGACAGATGTCTGAAAAAGCAAACTTGGCTCAGCTAGGGGCCAATGTAATGGCAGGCCTGATCTCTAGTCCGTGAGGGGAGATCCTCTGGAAAGCAAAGTAGGGCAAGTGGGAGGCAGTCACTCAGGATTTTGTCTCTGGGTGTTGCGTTTACAGTGTCCGGTCAGGGTAGGGGTTTTCTCAGAGGCCGAGGAAGAGCCTTCCTCTCAGGGGATTGTCCAAGCTCCCAAGTGTTTGTGTTCATTCTGTGGGAATGAAGAGTACTGATTTCTGCCACAGGGGACCCCCCAAAAGAGGGACTCTAGAGCACAGCAGTGGGTTCCCTCAACTGGAATACACACCATCTAGTTAGTCCTGGGTGCCTATGGACATGGCAAGCCACATATGCGGGCTCTTGGTCCAGTCACTGAGAGGCGTTACTTGAATAAGGTACTCACGCTGAGGGTCACAATGTGTGTTTGTGCCCAAGGCGGCCCTCACGCTTGGGCGTGGCCTCATGGGCCATGCCGTTTTCTCCTACACTGAAGGTTTGACTCACTGCCAGCAGCAAGGTTTCTTGCCATGGGGAAGGAGGGGTTCTGACTTGTGCATCAGGTTCCCCCCTGTGCAGGGATTGGAGATAAGGTCTAGGTTCCGATGACTGAAAACCCAGGTTGGGAATGGATGGTGGCCTAAGGCAGTGGCGGGTCCAATGTGCTGGGTGTGCAGCCAGCTGTGTCGGTGTCTGTTGGAAGGTCTGGGCTCAGGCTATTTGCGACAGAGCATCACTGTTTAAGGTAGCCTATGCAATTGGGGTGTTGCCGAGGGCCAAGCAGTTTGATCCTCATTTGGGGTTTCTGGGCAGCGCCATAGACAATGTTTTTCTCCTGGGAGGCAGGCACAGTGCTTCATTGTGGCCCCAGATTTCCCAGTAGGGAGGGTTTGTGGGCCAGGAGTGTGAGGACGGAAGTCTGAAAACACAAGCTAGTGTGAGGATTGGAGCCAAGGGCAGAGCAGGCCCACTCTGCAGAGGCTGAATCAAAATCCCTGCATCTGAAGTCAGGCTGAGGATCAGACGTTGGCTGAGGCTGGAGTATGTGTCCATGATGGCACCTTCATGAAGTGGGGGCCTCATGAGGCCAAGGAAGTTTTCCCACGCTGAGTTTGGAGGTTGCCCCAAACCACAAGGTTTCCTTCTGCGGGACATTCGAGTCCTGTTGCATGGCTCCAGGACATACCATATGGAAGGACTGGAGAGCAGGGTTCGGAGGATGGATCCCTGTACAGCATGCCTCGCATTCCCATTGGCTATTAGTGACAAGATATGTTTGATCTGCTGCCTCTGGAACACGCGACCCAGGAGGCTGAGTTGAAATGGCCTCTCCTGAGGATGCGTCATAATGTGCGTTTGGGTCCATGGAGACCTTGGAATGTGCTGGTTGTTCAGTGGCCCTGCGGAACTCTCCTACCTGAAGTGTTTGATACATCCCAGTAAGAAAGCTGCCCATGTGGAGATGAGAGATGTTTGGTTTGGTGCCTCAGAAAAGCCCCATGTGCTGGTCTATGAAAACAGTCTTCTGAGAACGGAAACATGGAAACCAAAGCTAAGGTTCTGATTAGGTCCTGGGGGCCTGTCCATTTCAACCTTCTGTCTCTGGGGACACTGTCTGAGAGTCTAAGTGGAGATAGTTGCTCCGCTGGTGTCAGAGAGCCCCTCTTAGTCCAGGGTGGCCTATACTATTGATGGCCTCAGGGACCTTGGAGCTTTTCCCTAACCTGTAGGGTTGTGGTCAATGGATTGGGCACGCTTTCCTTGGAGAGGGCAGGCACAATCTTTCGCTGTTTGGTCCAGAGGCCCTAGCCTGGATGTTGTGTGGGTCCAGGCTGTGGGCACAGAAGTCTGAATACACAAACTCAGCTTATGAGTGGCGCATAGGGTATGGCAGGCCAGATGTACAGCCCAAGAGGTAGATCCTGGGCCTCTGAAACAAGGGCGAGTGGGAGGCGTTCCTTCAGGCTTTTGTCTCTGGATGTTGTGTCCAGGATAGCCGTGGATTGGAGCGGTGGCCTCAGGTACTGTGTACGAGTATCCCTCTCTGGGGATTTGTCCCAGCTCCCAAGAGTTTGGGGTCATTTTGTGGGAAGGGTGGAGTCGTGTTGTCTGGCTCATCGGTCTCTCCAAGAAAGGGATTCCAGAGCAGAGCTCCAGGTACGGGCGGGGCGACTGGAAACTTCAAACCGTGGTGAGGATTGGGTGCATAGGGGCTTGGCAAGCCCCATATGTGGGCTCTTGGTCCAGGCCCTGACAGGCCTTTCTTTGACATGGGGCTCATGCTGAGGGTCACAGTGTGAATTTGTGCCCAAGCAGCACTCAAGTTTGGGCGTGGCATCAGGGGCCATGAAGGTTTCTGCCACCCTGAAGGTGTGACTCCATGCCAAGAGCAAGCTTGACAGCCATGGTAAAGGAGGAGTTCTGTTTTGTGCTTGCTATACCCAGCTGTGTGGAGAATTGATATAATGTCTAGGTTCAGATATCTGAAAACCAAGGTTAGGATGAGGTGACGGCATAAGACCATGGCGTGTCCGAAGTGCTGGGTGTGCGGCCAGCTGTCTCCTTGTCTGTCTGGACGTCTGGCTTCAGGCTGTGTCAGGCAGAGCATGAGTGCCCAGAGCAGCCTATCCAGTTCGGGTACCGTCGAGGCCCGAGCAGGTTGATCCTCATCTGGGTTTTCTGGAGAGCCCCACAGGGAAACGTTTTTCTTCCGTTGGGCAGACACTGGGCTGGGTTTTGGTTCTGGAGTTCCTAGTCCGGAGGGCTTGTTTGCCAAGAGTGTGAGGAAGGAAGTCTGTAAACACAAGCTAGCGTGAGGTTTGGGACCGAGGGCACGGCAGGCCCACTCTGCAGAGGCTGAATCGAGATCTCCTGCACTGAGGTCATGTCAACTATGAGACGTGCCTCAGGCTAGAGTTCTTGTCCAGCATGGCCTCTTCCTGAAGGGTGTGGGGGCTTCATGAGGCCAGAAAGTTTTGGCTACGATGGGATTTGTGAACTGCTCCAAAACTGAAGGTTACCTTCTGCACGACAGTCGAGTCCTATTGGATGGTTCCAAGAGGCCCCATATGGAAAGACTCGAGAGCAGGTGTCTAAGCATGGATGCCTGGGAACGCCACCTCATATTCCCACTCTTTAGTCAGGACAAGGCAGGCTCAATCTGCGGGCTCCTGGGTGAGCTACCCAGAGGGGAGAGTTGAAATGGACTCTCCTGAAGATGAGTCCTACTGTGGCTTGGTGGCCTGGGAGACCTTGGAATGTGGAGGTGGCTCAGGGACTCTGCAGGATTCTCCAACATGAGGTGTTTGACACGGCTCCAACAAGGAAACTTCCCATGTGGAGACGAGAGGAGTTCTGTTCCGTGCCTCAGGAAAGCCCCATACCCTGTTCTTCGACCCAAAGCCTCTGAGGAGTGACACCTGGAAACCAAAGCAAGAGTTGAGACTACGGCCTAAAGGCCTGTCCGGCTCAACCTTCTATCTCTGTTGACATCTGTGTGCATGCATTCATGGATGTAGCTGCTCAGCTTGTGTCCGAATGCCCCTGTGAGTCCAGTGAGGCTCCCAGTAGTGGGATGTCCTCGGAGGCCTTGAGGTTTCTCATATTCTGGAGGTGTGTGGCCAAAGGAATGGACACAGTTTCCCAGGAGAGAGCAGGCACGGTCCTGTGGAATGGCTCCAGAGGACCCAGCCTAGAGGCTGTGTTTGCCAGGGCTGTGGGGACAGATGTCTGAAAAAGCAAACTTGGCTCAGCTAGGGGCCAATGTAATGGCAGGCCTGATCTCTAGTCCGTGAGGGGAGATCCTCTGGAAAGCAAAGTAGGGCAAGTGGGAGGCAGTCACTCAGGATTTTGTCTCTGGGTGTTGCGTTTACAGTATCCGGTCAGGGTAGGGGTTTTAACAGAGGCCGAGGAAGAGCCTTCCTCTCGGGGGATTGTCCAAGCTCCCAAGTGTTTGTGTTCATTCTGTGGGAATGAAGAGTACTGAATTCTGCCACAGGGGACCCCCCAAAAGAGGGACTCTAGAGCACAGCAGTGGGTTCCCTCAACTGGAATACACACCATCTAGTTAGTCCTGGGTGCCTATGGGCATGGCAAGCCACATATGCGGGCTCTTGGTCCAGTCACTGAGAGGCGTTACTTGAATAAGGTACTCACGCTGAGGGTCACAATGTGTGTTTGTGCCCAAGGCGGCCCTCACGCTTGGGCGTGGCCTCATGGGCCATGCCGTTTTCTCCTACACTGAAGGTTTGACTCACTGCCAGCAGCCAGGTTTCTTGCCATGGGGAAGGAGGGGTTCTGACTTGTGCATCAGGTTCCCCCCTGTGCAGGGATTGGAGATAAGGTCTAGGTTCCGATGACTGAAAACCCAGGTTGGGAATGGATGGTGGCCTAAGGCAGTGGCGGGTCCAATGTGCTGGGTGTGCAGCCAGCTGTGTCGGTGTCTGTTGGAAGGTCTGGGCTCAGGCTATTTGCGACAGAGCATCACTGTTTAAGGTAGCCTATGCAATTGGGGTGTTGCCGAGGGCCAAGCAGTTTGATCCTCATTTGGGGTTTCTGGGCAGCGCCATAGACAATGTTTTTCTCCTGGGAGGCAGGCACAGTGCTTCATTGTGGCCCCAGAATTCCCAGTAGGGAGGGTTTGTGGGCCAGGAGTGTGAGGACGGAAGTCTGAAAACACAAGCTAGTGTGAGGATTGGAGCCAAGGGCAGAGCAGGCCCACTCTGCAGAGGCTGAATCAAAATCCCTGCATCTGAAGTCAGGCTGAGGATCAGACGTTGGCTGAGGCTGGAGTATGTGTCCATGATGGCACCTTCATGAAGTGGGGGCCTCATGAGGCCAAGGAAGTTTTCCCACGCTGAGTTTGGAGGTTGCCCCAAACCACAAGGTTTCCTTCTGCGGGACATTCGAGTCCTGTTGCATGGCTCCAGGACATACCATATGGAAGGACTGGAGAGCAGGGTTCGAAGGATGGATCCCTGTACAGCATGCCTCGCATTCCCATTGGCTATTAGCGACAAGATATGTTTGATCTGCTGCCTCTGGAACACGCGACCCAGGGGGCTGAGTTGAAATGGCCTCTCCTGAGGATGCGTCATAATGTGCGTTTGGGTCCATGGAGACCTTGGAATGTGCTGGTTG
Source organism: Mustela nivalis (assembly GCF_964662115.1). Taxonomy (NCBI): domain Eukaryota; kingdom Metazoa; phylum Chordata; class Mammalia; order Carnivora; family Mustelidae; genus Mustela; species Mustela nivalis. The sequence goes on from NW_028135830.1 coordinate 255,877, forward strand.
TTCAGTGGCCCTGCGGAACTCTCCTACCTGAAGTGTTTGATACATCCCAGTAAGAAAGCTGCCCATGTGGAGATGAGAGAAGTTTGGTTTGGTGCCTCAGAAAAGCCCCATGTGCTGGTCTACGAAAACAGTCCTCTGAGAACGGAAACATGGAAACCAAAGCTAAGGTTCAGATTAGGTCCTGGGGGCCTGTCCATTTCAACCTTCTGTCTCTGGGGACACTGTCTGAGAGTCTAAGTGGAGATAGTTGCTCCGCTGGTGTCAGAGAGCCCCTCTTAGTCCAGGGTGGCCTATACTATTGATGGCCTCAGGGACCGTGGAGCTTTTCCTTAACCTGTAGGGTTGTGGTCAATGGATTGGGCACGCTTTCCTTGGAGAGGGCAGGCACAATCTTTCGCTGTTTGGTCCAGAGGCCCTAGCCTGGATGTTGTGTGGGTCCAGGCTGTGGGCACAGAAGTCTGAATACACAAACTCAGCTTATGAGTGGCGCCTAGGGTATGGCCTGCCGGATGTACAGCCCGAGAGGGAGCTGCTGGGACTCTGAAACAAGGGCGAGTGGGAGGCGTTCCTTCAGGCTTTTGTCTCTGGATGTTGTGTCCGGGATAGCCGTGGATTGGAGCGGTGGCCTCAGGTACTGTGGACGAGTATCCCTCTCTGGGGATTTGTCCCAGCTCCCAAGAGTTTGGGGTCATTTTGTGGGAAGGGTGGAGTCGTGTTGTCTGGCTCATGGGTCTCTCCAAGAAAGGGATTCCAGAGAAGAGCTCCAGGTAGGGGCGGGGCGACTGGAAAATTCAAACCGTGGTGAGGATTGGGTGCATAGGGGCTTGGCAATCCCCATATGTGGGCTCTTGGTCCAGGCCCTGACAGGCCTTTCTTTGACATGGGGCTCATGCTGAGGGTCACAGTGTGAATTTGTGCCCAAGCAGCACTCAAGTTTGGGCGTGGCATCAGGGGCAATGAAGGTTTCTCCCACCCTGAAGGTGTGACTCCATGCCAAGAGCAAGCTTGACAGCCATGGGGAAGGAGGAGTTCTGTTTTGTGCTTGCTATACCCAGCTGTGTGGAGAATTGATATAATGTCTAGGTTCAGATATCTGAAAACCAAGGTTAGGATGAGGTGACGGCATAAGACCATGGCGTGTCCGAATTGCTGGGTGTGCGGCCAGCTGTCTCCTTGTCTGTCTGGACGTCTGGCTTCAGGCTGTGTCAGGCAGAGCATGAGTGCCCAGAGCAGCCTATCCAGTTCGGGTACCGTCGAGGCCCGAGCAGGTTGATCCTCATCTGGGTTTTCTGGAGAGCCCCACAGGGAAACGTTTTTCTTCCGTTGGGCAGACACTGGGCTGGGTTTTGGTTCTGGAGTTCCTAGTCCTGAGGGCTTGATTGCCAGGAGTGTGAGGAAGGAAGTCTGAAAACACAAGCTAGCGTGAGGTTTGGGACCGAGGGCACGGCAGGCCCACTCTGCAGAGGCTGAATCGGGATCTCCTGCACTGAGGTCATGTCAACTATGAGACGTGCCTCAGGCTAGAGTTCTTGTCCAGCATGGCCTCTTCCTGAAGGGTGTGGGGGCTTCATGAGGCCAGAAAGTTTTGCCTACGATGGGATTTGTGAACTGCTCCAAAACTGAAGGTTACCTTCTGCACGACAGTCGAGTCCTATTGGATGGTTCCAAGAGGCCCCATATGGAAAGACTCAAGAGCAGGTGTCTAAGCATGGATGCCTGGGAACGCCACCTCATATTCCCACTCTTTAGTCAGGACAAGGCAGGCTCAATCTGCGGGCTCCTGGGTGAGCTACCCAGCGGGGAGAGTTGAAATGGACTCTCCTGAAGATGAGTCCTACTGTGGCTTGGTGGCCTGGGAGACCTTGGAATGTGGAGGTGGCTCAGGGACTCTGCAGGATTCTCCAACATGAGCTGTTTGACACGGCTCCAACAAGGAAACTTCCCATGTGGAGACGAGAGGAGTTCTGTTCCGTGCCTCAGGAAAGCCCCATACCCTGTTCTTCGACCCAAAGCCTCTGAGGAGTGACACCTGGAAACCAAAGCAAGAGTTGAGACTACGGCCTAAAGGCCTGTCCGGCTCAACCTTCTATCTCTGTTGACATCTGTGTGCATGCATTCATGGATGTAGCTGCTCAGCTTGTGTCCGAATGCCCCTGTGAGTCCAGTGAGGCTCCCAGTAGTGGGATGTCCTCGGAGGCCTTGAGGTTTCCCATATTCTGGAGGTGTGTGGCCAAAGGAATGGACACAGATTCCCAGGAGAGAGCAGGCACGGTCCTGTGGTATGGCTCCAGAGGACCCAGCCTAGAGGCTCTGTTTGCCAGGGCGGTGGGGACAGATGTCTGAAAAAGCAAACTTGGCTCAGCTAGGGGCCAATGTAATGGCAGGCCTGATCTCTAGTCCGTGAGGGGAGATCCTCTGGAAATCAAAGTAGGGCAAGTGGGAGGCAGTCACTCAGGATTTTGTCTCTGGGTGTTGCGTTTACAGTGTCCGGTCAGGGTAGGGGTTGTCTCAGAGGCCGAGGAAGAGCCTTCCTCTCGGGGGATTGTCCAAGCTCCCAAGTGTTTGTGTTCATTCTGTGGGAATGAAGAGTACTGTTTTCTGCCACAGGGGACCCCCCAGGAGAGGGACTCTAGAGCACAGCAGTGGGTTCCCTCAACTGGAATACACACCATCTAGTTAGTCCTGGGTGCCTATGGGCATGGTAAGCCACATATGCGGGCTCTTGGTCCAGTCACTGAGAGGCGTTACTTGAATAAGGTACTCACGCTGAGGGTCACAATGTGTGTTTGTGCCCAAGGCGGCCCTCACGCTTGGGCGTGGCCTCATGGGCCATGCCGTTTTCTCCTACCCTGAAGGTTTGACTCACTGCCAGCAGCAAGGTTTCTTGCCATGGGGAAGGAGGGGTTCTGACTTGTGCATCAGATTCCCCCCTGTGCAGGGATTGGAGATAAGGTCTAGGTTCCGATGACTGAAAACCCAGGTTGGGAATGGATGGTGGCCTAAGGCAGTGGCGGGTCCAATGTGCTGGGTGTGCAGCCAGCTGTGTCGGTGTCTGTTGGAAGGTCTGGGCTCAGGCTATTTGCAACAGAGCATCACTGTTTAAGGTAGCCTATGCAATTGGGGTGTTGCCGAGGGCCAAGCAGTTTGATCCTCATTTGGGGTTTCTGGGCAGCGCCATAGACAATGTTTTTCTCCTGGGAGGCAGGCACAGTGCTTCATTGTGGCCCCAGAATTCCCAGTAGGGAGGGTTTGTGGGCCAGGAGTGTGAGGACGGAAGTCTGAAAACACAAGCTAGTGTGAGGATTGGAGCCAAGGGCAGAGCAGGCCCACTCTGCAGAGGCTGAATCAAAATCCCTGCATCTGAAGTCAGGCTGAGGATCAGACGTTGCCTGAGGCTGGAGTATGTGTCCATGATGGCACCTTCATGAAGCAGGGGCCTCATGAGGCCAAGGAAGTTTTCCCACGCTGAGTTTGGAGGTTGCCCCAAACCACAAGGTTTCCTTCTGCGGGACATTCGAGTCCTGTTGCATGGCTCCAGGACATACCATACGGAAGGACTGGAGAGCAGGGATCGAAGGATGGATCCCTGTACAAATGCCTCGCATTCCCATTGGCCATTAGCGACAAGATATGTTTGATCTGCTGCCTCTGGGGCACGCTACCCAGGGGGCTGAGTTGAAATGGCCTCTCCTGAGGATGCGTCATAATGTGCGTTTGGGTCCATGGAGACCTTGGAATGTGCTGGTTGTTCAGTGGCCCTGCGGAACTCTCCTACCTGAAGTGTTTGATACATCCCAGTAAGAAAGCTGCCCATGTGGAGATGAGAGATGTTTGGTTTGGTGCCTCAGAAAAGCCCCATGTGCTGGTCTATGAAAACAGTCTTCTGAGAACGGAAACATGGAAACCAAAGCTAAGGTTCAGATTAGGTCCTGGGGGCCTGTCCATTTCAACCTTCTGTCTCTGGGGACACTGTCTGAGAGTCTAAGTGGAGATAGTTGCTCCGCTGGTGTCAGAGAGCCCCTCTTAGTCCAGGGTGGCCTATACTATTGATGGCCTCAGGGACCTTGGAGCTTTTCCCTAACCTGTAGGGTTGTGGTCAATGGATTGGGCACGCTTTCCTTGGAGAGGGCAGGCACAATCTTTCGCTGTTTGGTCCAGAGGCCCTAGCCTGGATGTTGTGTGGGTCCAGGCTGTGGGCACAGAAGTCTGAATACACAAACTCAGCTTATGAGTGGCGCATAGGGTATGGCAGGCCAGATGTACAGCCCAAGAGGTAGATCCTGGGCCTCTGAAACAAGGGCGAGTGGGAGGCGTTCCTTCAGGCTTTTGTCTCTGGATGTTGTGTCCAGGATAGCCGTGGATTGGAGCGGTTGCCTCAGGTACTGTGTACGAGTATCCCTCTCTGGGGATTTGTCCCAGCTCCCAAGAGTTTGGGGTCATTTTGTGGGAAGGGTGGAGTCGTGTTGTCTGGCTCATGGGTCTCTCCAAGAAAGGGATTCCAGAGCAGAGCTCCAGGTACGGGCGGGGCGACTGGAAAATTCAAACCGTGGTGAGGATTGGGTGCATAGGGGCTTGGCAAGCCCCATATGTGGGCTCTTGGTCCAGGCCCTGACAGGCCTTTCTTTGACATGGGGCTCATGCTGAGGGTCACAGTGTGAATTTGTGCCCAAGCAGCACTCAAGTTTGGGCGTGGCATCAGGGGCCATGAAGGTTTCTGCCACCCTGAAGGTGTGACTCCATGCCAAGAGCAAGCTTGACAGCCATGGGGAAGGAGGAGTTCTGTTTTGTGCTTGCTATACCCAGCTGTGTGGAGAATTGATATAATGTCTAGGTTCAGATATCTGAAAACCAAGGTTAGGATGAGGTGACGGCATAAGACCATGGCGTGTCCGAAGTGCTGGGTGTGCGGCCAGCTGTCTCCTTGTCTGTCTGGACGTCTGGCTTCAGGCTGTGTCAGGCAGAGCATGAGTGCCCAGAGCAGCCTATCCAGTTCGGGTACCGTCGAGGCCCGAGCAGGTTGATCCTCATCTGGGTTTTCTGGAGAGCCCCACAGGGAAACGTTTTTCTTCCGTTGGGCATACACTGGGCTGGGTTTTGGTTCTGGAGTTCCTAGTCCGGAGGGCTTGTTTGCCAAGAGTGTGAGGAAGGAAGTCTGTAAACACAAGCTAGCGTGAGGTTTGGGACCGAGGGCACGGCAGGCCCACTCTGCAGAGGCTGAATCGAGATCTCCTGCACTGAGGTCATGTCAACTATGAGACGTGCCTCAGGCTAGAGTTCTTGTCCAGCATGGCCTCTTCCTGAAGGGTGTGGGGGCTTCATGAAGCCAGAAAGTTTTGCCTACGATGGGATTTGTGAACTGCTCCAAAACTGAAGGTTACCTTCTGCACGACAGTCGAGTCCTATTGGATGGTTCCAAGAGGCCCCATATGGAAAGACTCGAGAGCAGGTGTCTAAGCATGGATGCCTGGGAACGCCACCTCATATTCCCACTCTTTAGTCAGGACAAGGCAGGCTCAATCTGCGGGCTCCTGGGTGAGCTACCCAGAGGGGAGAGTTGAAATGGACTCTCCTGAAGATGAGTCCTACTGTGGCTTGGTGGCCTGGGAGACCTTGGAATGTGGAGGTGGCTCAGGGACTCTGCAGGATTCTCCAACATGAGCTGTTTGACACGGCTCCAACAAGGAAACTTCCCATGTGGAGACGAGAGGAGTTCTGTTCCGTGCCTCAGGAAAGCCCCATACCCTGTTCTTCGACCCAAAGCCTCTGAGGAGTGACACCTGGAAACCAAAGCAAGAGTTGAGACTACGGCCTAAAGGCCTGTCCGGCTCAACCTTCTATCTCTGTTGACATCTGTGTGCATGCATTCATGGATGTAGCTGCTCAGCTTGTGTCCGAATGCCCCTGTGAGTCCAGTGAGGCTCCCAGTAGTGGGATGTCCTCGGAGGCCTTGAGGTTTCTCATATTCTGGAGGTGTGTGGCCAAAGGAATGGACACAGTTTCCCAGGAGAGAGCAGGCACGGTCCTGTGGAATGGCTCCAGAGGACCCAGCCTAGAGGCTGTGTTTGCCAGGGCTGTGGGGACAGATGTCTGAAAAAGCAAACTTGGCTCAGCTAGGGGCCAATGTAATGGCAGGCCTGATCTCTAGTCCGTGAGGGGAGATCCTCTGGAAAGCAAAGTAGGGCAAGTGGGAGGCAGTCACTCAGGATTTTGTCTCTGGGTGTTGCGTTTACAGTGTCCGGTCAGGGTAGGGGTTTTCTCAGAGGCCGAGGAAGAGCCTTCCTCTCGGGGGATTGTCCAAGCTCCCAAGTGTTTGTGTTCATTCTGTGGGAATGAAGAGTACTGAATTCTGCCACAGGGGACCCCCCAAAAGAGGGACTCTAGAGCACAGCAGTGGGTTCCCTCAACTGGAATACACACCATCTAGTTAGTCCTGGGTGCCTATGGGCATGGCAAGCCACATATGCGGGCTCTTGGTCCAGTCACTGAGAGGCGTTACTTGAATAAGGTACTCACGCTGAGGGTCACAATGTGTGTTTGTGCCCAAGGCGGCCCTCACGCTTGGGCGTGGCCTCATGGGCCATGCCGTTTTCTCCTACACTGAAGGTTTGACTCACTGCCAGCAGCCAGGTTTCTTGCCATGGGGAAGGAGGGGTTCTGACTTGTGCATCAGGTTCCCCCCTGTGCAGGGATTGGAGATAAGGTCTAGGTTCCGATGACTGAAAACCCAGGTTGGGAATGGATGGTGGCCTAAGGCAGTGGCGGGTCCAATGTGCTGGGTGTGCAGCCAGCTGTGTCGGTGTCTGTTGGAAGGTCTGGGCTCAGGCTATTTGCGACAGAGCATCACTGTTTAAGGTAGCCTATGCAATTGGGGTGTTGCCGAGGGCCAAGCAGTTTGATCCTCATTTGGGGTTTCTGGGCAGCGCCATAGACAATGTTTTTCTCCTGGGAGGCAGGCACAGTGCTTCATTGTGGCCCCAGAATTCCCAGTAGGGAGGGTTTGTGGGCCAGGAGTGTGAGGACGGAAGTCTGAAAACACAAGCTAGTGTGAGGATTGGAGCCAAGGGCAGAGCAGGCCCACTCTGCAGAGGCTGAATCAAAATCCCTGCATCTGAAGTCAGGCTGAGGATCAGACGTTGGCTGAGGCTGGAGTATGTGTCCATGATGGCACCTTCATGAAGTGGGGGCCTCATGAGACCAAGGAAGTTTTCCCACGCTGAGTTTGGAGGTTGCCCCAAACCACAAGGTTTCCTTCTGCGGGACATTCGAGTCCTGTTGCATGGCTCCAGGACATACCATATGGAAGGACTGGAGAGCAGGGTTCGAAGGATGGATCCCTGTACAGCATGCCTCGCATTCCCATTGGCTATTAGCGACAAGATATGTTTGATCTGCTGCCTCTGGAACACGCGACCCAGGGGGCTGAGTTGAAATGGCCTCTCCTGAGGATGCGTCATAATGTGCGTTTGGGTCCATGGAGACCTTGGAATGTGCTTGTTGTTCAGTGGCCCTGCGGAACTCTCCTACCTGAAGTGTTTGATACATCCCAGTAAGAAAGCTGCCCATGTGGAGATGAGAGAAGTTTGGTTTGGTGCCTCAGAAAAGCCCCATGTGCTGGTCTACGAAAACAGTCCTCTGAGAACGGAAACATGGAAACCAAAGGTAAGGTTCAGATTAGGGCCTGGGGGCCTGTCCATTTCAACCTTCTGTCTCTGGGGACACTGTCTGAGAGTCTAAGTGGAGATAGTTGCTCCGCTGGTGTCAGAGAGCCCCTCTTAGTCCATGGTGGCCTTTACTATTGATGGCCTCAGGGACCTTGGAGCTTTTCCCTAACCTGTAGGGTTGTGGTCAATGGATTGGGCACGCTTTCCTTGGAGAGGGCAGGCACAATCTTTCGCTGTTTGGTCCAGAGGCCCTAGCCTAGATGTTGTGTGGGTCCAGGCTGTGGGCACAGAAGTCTGAATACACAAACTCAGCTTATGAGTGGCGCCTAGGGTATGGCAGGCCAGATGTACAGCCCGAGAGGGAGCTCCTGGGGCTCTGAAACAAGGGCGAGTGGGAGGCGTTCCTTCAGGCTTTTGTCTCTGGATGTTGTGTCCGGGATAGCCGTGGATTGGAGCGGTGGCATCAGGTACTGTGGACGAGTATCCCTCTCTGGGGATTTGTCCCAGCTCCCAAGAGTTTGGGGTCATTTTGTGGGAAGGGTGGAGTCGTGTTGTCTGGCTCATGGGTCTCTCCAAGAAAGGGATTCCAGAGCAGAGCTCCAGGTACGGGCGGGGCGACTGGAAAATTCAAACCGTGGTGAGGATTGGGTGCATAGGGGCTTGGCGAGCCCCATATGTGGGCTCTTGGTCCAGGCCCTGACAGGCCTTTCTTTGACATGGGGCTAATGCTGAGGGTCACAGTGTGAATTTGTGCCCAAGCAGCACTCAAGTTTGGGCGTGGCATCAGGGGCCATGAAGGTTTCTGCCACCCTGAAGGTGTGACTCCATGCCAAGAGCAAGCTTGACAGCCATGGGGAAGGAGGAGTTCTGTTTTGTGCTTGCTATACCCAGCTGTGTGGAGAATTGATATAATGTCTAGGTTCAGATATCTGAAAACCAAGGTTAGGATGAGGTGACGGCATAAGACCATGGCGTGTCCGAAGTGCTGGGTGTGCGGCCAGCTGTCTCCTTGTCTGTCTGGACGTCTGGCTTCAGGCTGTGTCAGGCAGAGCATGAGTGCCCAGAGCAGCCTATCCAGTTCGGGTACCGTCGAGGCCCGAGCAGGTTGATCCTCATCTGGGTTTTCTGGAGAGCCCCACAGGGAAACGTTTTTCTTCCGTTGGGCAGACACTGGGCTGGGTTTTGGTTCTGGAGTTCCTAGTCCTGAGGGCTTGTTTGCCAGGAGTGTGAGGAAGGAAGTCTGAAAACACAAGCTAGCGTGAGGTTTGGGACCGAGGGCACGGCAGGCCCACTCTGCAGAGGCTGAATCGAGATCTCCTGCACTGAGGTCATGTCAACTATGAGACGTGCCTCAGGCTAGAGTTCTTGTCCAGCATGGCCTCTTCCTGAAGGGTGTTTGGGCTTCATGAGGCCAGAAAGTTTTGGCTACGATGGGATTTGTGAACTGCTCCAAAACTGAAGGTTACCTTCTGCACGACAGTCGAGTCCTATTGGATGGTTCCAAGAGGCCCCATATGGAAAGACTCGAGAGCAGGTGTCTAAGCATGGATGCCTGGGACCGCCACCTCATATTCCCACTCTTTAGTCAGGACAAGGCAGGCTCAATCTGCGGGCTCCTGGGTGAGCTACCCAGAGGGGAGAGTTGAAATGGACTCTCCTGAAGATGAGTCCTACTGTGGCTTGGTGGCCTGGGAGACCTTGGAATGTGGAGGTGGCTCAGGGACTCTGCAGGATTCTCCAACATGAGGTGTTTGACACGGCTCCAACAAGGAAACTTCCCATGTGGAGACGAGAGGATTTCTGTTCCGTGCCTCAGGAAAGCCCCATACCCTGTTCTTCGACCCAAAGCCTCTGAGGAGTGACACCTGGAAACCAAAGCAAGAGTTGAGACTACGGCCTAAAGGCCTGTCCGGCTCAACCTTCTATCTCTGTTGACATCTGTGTGCATGCATTCATGGATGTAGCTGCTCAGCTTGTGTCCGAATGCCCCTGTGAGTCCAGTGAGGCTCCCAGTAGTGGGATGTCCTCGGAGGCCTTGAGGTTTCTCATATTCTGGAGGTGTGTGGCCAAAGGAATGGACACAGTTTCCCAGGAGAGAGCAGGCACGGTCCTGTGGTATGGCTCCAGAGGACCCAGCCTAGAGGCTGTGTTTGCCAGGGCTGTGGGGACAGATGTCTGAAAAAGCAAACTTGGCTCAGCTAGGGGCCAATGTAATGGCAGGCCTGATCTCTAGTCCGTGAGGGGAGATCCTCTGGAAATCAAAGTAGGGCAAGTGGGAGGCAGTCACTCAGGATTTTGTCTCTGGGTGTTGCGTTTACAGTGTCCGGTCAGGGTAGGGGTTGTCTCAGAGGCCGAGGAAGAGCCTTCCTCTCAGGGGATTGTCCAAGCTCCCAAGTGTTTGTGTTCATTCTGTGGGAATGAAGAGTACTGATTTCTGCCACAGGGGACCCCCCAGGAGAGGGACTCTAGAGCACAGCAGTGGGTTCCCTCAACTGGAATACACACCATCTAGTTAGTCCTGGGTGCCTATGGGCATGGCAAGCCACATATGCGGGCTCTTGGTCCAGTCACTGAGAGGCGTTACTTGAATAAGGTACTCACGCTGAGGGTCACAATGTGTGTTTGTGCCCAAGGCGGCCCTCACGCTTGGGCGTGGCCTCATGGGCCATGCCGTTTTCTCCTACACTGAAGGTTTGACTCACTGCCAGCAGCAAGGTTTCTTGCCATGGGGAAGGAGGGGTTCTGACTTGTGCATCAGGTTCCCCCCTGTGCAGGGATTGGAGATAAGGTCTAGGTTCCGATGACTGAAAACCCAGGTTGGGAATGGATGGTGGCCTAAGGCAGTGGCGGGTCCAATGTGCTGGGTGTGCAGCCAGCTGTGTCGGTGTCTGTTGGAAGGTCTGGGCTCAGGCTATTTGCGACAGAGCATCACTGTTTAAGGTAGCCTATGCAATTGGGGTGTTGCCGAGGGCCAAGCAGTTTGATCCTCATTTGGGGTTTCTGGGCAGCGCCATAGACAATGTTTTTCTCCTGGGAGGCAGGCACAGTGCTTCATTGTGGCCCCAGAATTCCCAGTAGGGAGGGTTTGTGGGCCAGGAGTGTGAGGACGGAAGTCTGAAAACACAAGCTAGTGTGAGGATTGGAGCCAAGGGCAGAGCAGGCCCACTCTGCAGAGGCTGAATCAAAATCTCCTGCATCTGAAGTCAGGCTGAGGATCAGACGTTGGCTGAGGCTGGAGTATGTGTCCATGATGGCACCTTCATGAAGTGGGGGCCTCATGAGGCCAAGGAAGTTTTCCCACGCTGAGTTTGGAGGTTGCCCCAAACCACAAGGTTTCCTTCTGCGGGACATTCGAGTCCTGTTGCATGGCTCCAGGACATACCATATGGAAGGACTGGAGAGCAGGGTTCGAAGGATGGATCCCTGTACAGCATGCCTCGCATTCCCATTGGCTATTAGCGACAAGATATGTTTGATCTGCTGCCTCTGGAACACGCGACCCAGGGGGCTGAGTTGAAATGGCCTCTCCTGAGGATGCGTCATAATGTGCGTTTGGGTCCATGGAGACCTTGGAATGTGCTGGTTGTTCAGTGGCCCTGCGGAACTCTCCTACCTGAAGTGTTTGATACATCCCAGTAAGAAAGCTGCCCATGTGGAGATGAGAGATGTTTGGTTTGGTGCCTCAGAAAAGCCCCATGTGCTGGTCTATGAAAACAGTCCTCTGAGAATGGAAACATGGAAACCAAAGCTAAGGTTCAGATTAGGTCCTGGGGGCCTGTCCATTTCAACCTTCTGTCTCTGGGGACACTGTCTGAGAGTCTAAGTGGAGATAGTTGCTCCGCTGGTGTCAGAGAGCCCCTCTTAGTCCAGGGTGGCCTATACTATTGATGGCCTCAGGGACCTTGGAGCTTTTCCTTAACCTGTAGGGTTGTGGTCAATGGATTGGGCACGCTTTCCTTGGAGAGGGCAGGCACAATCTTTCGCTGTTTGGTCCAGAGGCCCTAGCCTGGATGTTGTGTGGGTCCAGGCTGTGGGCACAGAAGTCTGAATACACAAACTCAGCTTATGAGTGGCGCATAGGGTATGGCAGGCCAGATGTACAGCCCAAGAGGTAGATCCTGGGCCTCTGAAACAAGGGCGAGTGGGAGGCGTTCCTTCAGGCTTTTGTCTCTGGATGTTGTGTCCAGGATAGCCGTGGATTGGAGCGGTTGCCTCAGGTACTGTGTACGAGTATCCCTCTCTGGGGATTTGTCCCAGCTCCCAAGAGTTTGGGGTCATTTTGTGGGAAGGGTGGAGTCGTGTTGTCTGGCTCATGGGTCTCTCCAAGAAAGGGATTCCAGAGCAGAGCTCCAGGTACGGGCGGGGCGACTGGAAAATTCAAACCGTGGTGAGGATTGGGTGCATAGGGGCTTGGCAAGCCCCATATGTGGGCTCTTGGTCCAGGCCCTGACAGGCCTTTCTTTGACATGGGGCTCATGCTGAGGGTCACAGTGTGAATTTGTGCCCAAGCAGCACTCAAGTTTGGGCGTGGCATCAGGGGCCATGAAGGTTTCTGCCACCCTGAAGGTGTGACTCCATGCCAAGAGCAAGCTTGACAGCCATGGGGAAGGAGGAGTTCTGTTTTGTGCTTGCTATACCCAGCTGTGTGGAGAATTGATATAATGTCTAGGTTCAGATATCTGAAAACCAAGGTTAGGATGAGGTGACGGCATAAGACCATGGCGTGTCCGAAGTGCTGGGTGTGCGGCCAGCTGTCTCCTTGTCTGTCTGGACGTCTGGCTTCAGGCTGTGTCAGGCAGAGCATGAGTGCCCAGAGCAGCCTATCCAGTTCGGGTACCGTCGAGGCCCGAGCAGGTTGATCCTCATCTGGGTTTTCTGGAGAGCCCCACAGGGAAACGTTTTTCTTCCGTTGGGCATACACTGGGCTGGGTTTTGGTTCTGGAGTTCCTAGTCCGGAGGGCTTGTTTGCCAAGAGTGTGAGGAAGGAAGTCTGTAAACACAAGCTAGCGTGAGGTTTGGGACCGAGGGCACGGCAGGCCCACTCTGCAGAGGCTGAATCGAGATCTCCTGCACTGAGGTCATGTCAACTATGAGACGTGCCTCAGGCTAGAGTTCTTGTCCAGCATGGCCTCTTCCTGAAGGGTGTGGGGGCTTCATGAAGCCAGAAAGTTTTGCCTACGATGGGATTTGTGAACTGCTCCAAAACTGAAGGTTACCTTCTGCACGACAGTCGAGTCCTATTGGATGGTTCCAAGAGGCCCCATATGGAAAGACTCGAGAGCAGGTGTCTAAGCATGGATGCCTGGGAACGCCACCTCATATTCCCACTCTTTAGTCAGGACAAGGCAGGCTCAATCTGCGGGCTCCTGGGTGAGCTACCCAGAGGGGAGAGTTGAAATGGACTCTCCTGAAGATGAGTCCTACTGTGGCTTGGTGGCCTGGGAGACCTTGGAATGTGGAGGTGGCTCAGGGACTCTGCAGGATTCTCCAACATGAGCTGTTTGACACGGCTCCAACAAGGAAACTTCCCATGTGGAGACGAGAGGAGTTCTGTTCCGTGCCTCAGGAAAGCCCCATACCCTGTTCTTCGACCCAAAGCCTCTGAGGAGTGACACCTGGAAACCAAAGCAAGAGTTGAGACTACGGCCTAAAGGCCTGTCCGGCTCAACCTTCTATCTCTGTTGACATCTGTGTGCATGCATTCATGGATGTAGCTGCTCAGCTTGTGTCCGAATGCCCCTGTGAGTCCAGTGAGGCTCCCAGTAGTGGGATGTCCTCGGAGGCCTTGAGGTTTCTCATATTCTGGAGGTGTGTGGCCAAAGGAATGGACACAGTTTCCCAGGAGAGAGCAGGCACGGTCCTGTGGAATGGCTCCAGAGGACCCAGCCTAGAGGCTGTGTTTGCCAGGGCTGTGGGGACAGATGTCTGAAAAAGCAAACTTGGCTCAGCTAGGGGCCAATGTAATGGCAGGCCTGATCTCTAGTCCGTGAGGGGAGATCCTCTGGAAAGCAAAGTAGGGCAAGTGGGAGGCAGTCACTCAGGATTTTGTCTCTGGGTGTTGCGTTTACAGTGTCCGGTCAGGGTAGGGGTTTTCTCAGAGGCCGAGGAAGAGCCTTCCTCTCGGGGGATTGTCCAAGCTCCCAAGTGTTTGTGTTCATTCTGTGGGAATGAAGAGTACTGAATTCTGCCACAGGGGACCCCCCAAAAGAGGGACTCTAGAGCACAGCAGTGGGTTCCCTCAACTGGAATACACACCATCTAGTTAGTCCTGGGTGCCTATGGGCATGGCAAGCCACATATGCGGGCTCTTGGTCCAGTCACTGAGAGGCGTTACTTGAATAAGGTACTCACGCTGAGGGTCACAATGTGTGTTTGTGCCCAAGGCGGCCCTCACGCTTGGGCGTGGCCTCATGGGCCATGCCGTTTTCTCCTACACTGAAGGTTTGACTCACTGCCAGCAGCCAGGTTTCTTGCCATGGGGAAGGAGGGGTTCTGACTTGTGCATCAGGTTCCCCCCTGTGCAGGGATTGGAGATAAGGTCTAGGTTCCGATGACTGAAAACCCAGGTTGGGAATGGATGGTGGCCTAAGGCAGTGGCGGGTCCAATGTGCTGGGTGTGCAGCCAGCTGTGTCGGTGTCTGTTGGAAGGTCTGGGCTCAGGCTATTTGCGACAGAGCATCACTGTTTAAGGTAGCCTATGCAATTGGGGTGTTGCCGAGGGCCAAGCAGTTTGATCCTCATTTGGGGTTTCTGGGCAGCGCCATAGACAATGTTTTTCTCCTGGGAGGCAGGCACAGTGCTTCATTGTGGCCCCAGAATTCCCAGTAGGGAGGGTTTGTGGGCCAGGAGTGTGAGGACGGAAGTCTGAAAACACAAGCTAGTGTGAGGATTGGAGCCAAGGGCAGAGCAGGCCCACTCTGCAGAGGCTGAATCAAAATCCCTGCATCTGAAGTCAGGCTGAGGATCAGACGTTGGCTGAGGCTGGAGTATGTGTCCATGATGGCACCTTCATGAAGTGGGGGCCTCATGAGGCCAAGGAAGTTTTCCCACGCTGAGTTTGGAGGTTGCCCCAAACCACAAGGTTTCCTTCTGCGGGACATTCGAGTCCTGTTGCATGGCTCCAGGACATACCATATGGAAGGACTGGAGAGCAGGGTTCGAAGGATGGATCCCTGTACAGCATGCCTCGCATTCCCATTGGCTATTAGCGACAAGATATGTTTGATCTGCTGCCTCTGGAACACGCGACCCAGGGGGCTGAGTTGAAATGGCCTCTCCTGAGGATGCGTCATAATGTGCGTTTGGGTCCATGGAGACCTTGGAATGTGCTTGTTGTTCAGTGGCCCTGCGGAACTCTCCTACCTGAAGTGTTTGATACATCCCAGTAAGAAAGCTGCCCATGTGGAGATGAGAGAAGTTTGGTTTGGTGCCTCAGAAAAGCCCCATGTGCTGGTCTACGAAAACAGTCCTCTGAGAACGGAAACATGGAAACCAAAGGTAAGGTTCAGATTAGGGCCTGGGGGCCTGTCCATTTCAACCTTCTGTCTCTGGGGACACTGTCTGAGAGTCTAAGTGGAGATAGTTGCTCCGCTGGTGTCAGAGAGCCCCTCTTAGTCCATGGTGGCCTTTACTATTGATGGCCTCAGGGACCTTGGAGCTTTTCCCTAACCTGTAGGGTTGTGGTCAATGGATTGGGCACGCTTTCCTTGGAGAGGGCAGGCACAATCTTTCGCTGTTTGGTCCAGAGGCCCTAGCCTAGATGTTGTGTGGGTCCAGGCTGTGGGCACAGAAGTCTGAATACACAAACTCAGCTTATGAGTGGCGCCTAGGGTATGGCAGGCCAGATGTACAGCCCGAGAGGGAGCTCCTGGGGCTCTGAAACAAGGGCGAGTGGGAGGCGTTCCTTCAGGCTTTTGTCTCTGGATGTTGTGTCCGGGATAGCCGTGGATTGGAGCGGTGGCATCAGGTACTGTGGACGAGTATCCCTCTCTGGGGATTTGTCCCAGCTCCCAAGAGTTTGGGGTCATTTTGTGGGAAGGGTGGAGTCGTGTTGTCTGGCTCATGGGTCTCTCCAAGAAAGGGATTCCAGAGCAGAGCTCCAGGTACGGGCGGGGCGACTGGAAAATTCAAACCGTGGTGAGGATTGGGTGCATAGGGGCTTGGCGAGCCCCATATGTGGGCTCTTGGTCCAGGCCCTGACAGGCCTTTCTTTGACATGGGGCTAATGCTGAGGGTCACAGTGTGAATTTGTGCCCAAGCAGCACTCAAGTTTGGGCGTGGCATCAGGGGCCATGAAGGTTTCTGCCACCCTGAAGGTGTGACTCCATGCCAAGAGCAAGCTTGACAGCCATGGGGAAGGAGGAGTTCTGTTTTGTGCTTGCTATACCCAGCTGTGTGGAGAATTGATATAATGTCTAGGTTCAGATATCTGAAAACCAAGGTTAGGATGAGGTGACGGCATAAGACCATGGCGTGTCCGAAGTGCTGGGTGTGCGGCCAGCTGTCTCCTTGTCTGTCTGGACGTCTGGCTTCAGGCTGTGTCAGGCAGAGCATGAGTGCCCAGAGCAGCCTATCCAGTTCGGGTACCGTCGAGGCCCGAGCAGGTTGATCCTCATCTGGGTTTTCTGGAGAGCCCCACAGGGAAACGTTTTTCTTCCGTTGGGCAGACACTGGGCTGGGTTTTGGTTCTGGAGTTCCTAGTCCTGAGGGCTTGTTTGCCAGGAGTGTGAGGAAGGAAGTCTGAAAACACAAGCTAGCGTGAGGTTTGGGACCGAGGGCACGGCAGGCCCACTCTGCAGAGGCTGAATCGAGATCTCCTGCACTGAGGTCATGTCAACTATGAGACGTGCCTCAGGCTAGAGTTCTTGTCCAGCATGGCCTCTTCCTGAAGGGTGTTTGGGCTTCATGAGGCCAGAAAGTTTTGGCTACGATGGGATTTGTGAACTGCTCCAAAACTGAAGGTTACCTTCTGCACGACAGTCGAGTCCTATTGGATGGTTCCAAGAGGCCCCATATGGAAAGACTCGAGAGCAGGTGTCTAAGCATGGATGCCTGGGACCGCCACCTCATATTCCCACTCTTTAGTCAGGACAAGGCAGGCTCAATCTGCGGGCTCCTGGGTGAGCTACCCAGAGGGGAGAGTTGAAATGGACTCTCCTGAAGATGAGTCCTACTGTGGCTTGGTGGCCTGGGAGACCTTGGAATGTGGAGGTGGCTCAGGGACTCTGCAGGATTCTCCAACATGAGGTGTTTGACACGGCTCCAACAAGGAAACTTCCCATGTGGAGACGAGAGGATTTCTGTTCCGTGCCTCAGGAAAGCCCCATACCCTGTTCTTCGACCCAAAGCCTCTGAGGAGTGACACCTGGAAACCAAAGCAAGAGTTGAGACTACGGCCTAAAGGCCTGTCCGGCTCAACCTTCTATCTCTGTTGACATCTGTGTGCATGCATTCATGGATGTAGCTGCTCAGCTTGTGTCCGAATGCCCCTGTGAGTCCAGTGAGGCTCCCAGTAGTGGGATGTCCTCGGAGGCCTTGAGGTTTCTCATATTCTGGAGGTGTGTGGCCAAAGGAATGGACACAGTTTCCCAGGAGAGAGCAGGCACGGTCCTGTGGTATGGCTCCAGAGGACCCAGCCTAGAGGCTGTGTTTGCCAGGGCTGTGGGGACAGATGTCTGAAAAAGCAAACTTGGCTCAGCTAGGGGCCAATGTAATGGCAGGCCTGATCTCTAGTCCGTGAGGGGAGATCCTCTGGAAATCAAAGTAGGGCAAGTGGGAGGCAGTCACTCAGGATTTTGTCTCTGGGTGTTGCGTTTACAGTGTCCGGTCAGGGTAGGGGTTGTCTCAGAGGCCGAGGAAGAGCCTTCCTCTCAGGGGATTGTCCAAGCTCCCAAGTGTTTGTGTTCATTCTGTGGGAATGAAGAGTACTGATTTCTGCCACAGGGGACCCCCCAGGAGAGGGACTCTAGAGCACAGCAGTGGGTTCCCTCAACTGGAATACACACCATCTAGTTAGTCCTGGGTGCCTATGGGCATGGCAAGCCACATATGCGGGCTCTTGGTCCAGTCACTGAGAGGCGTTACTTGAATAAGGTACTCACGCTGAGGGTCACAATGTGTGTTTGTGCCCAAGGCGGCCCTCACGCTTGGGCGTGGCCTCATGGGCCATGCCGTTTTCTCCTACACTGAAGGTTTGACTCACTGCCAGCAGCAAGGTTTCTTGCCATGGGGAAGGAGGGGTTCTGACTTGTGCATCAGGTTCCCCCCTGTGCAGGGATTGGAGATAAGGTCTAGGTTCCGATGACTGAAAACCCAGGTTGGGAATGGATGGTGGCCTAAGGCAGTGGCGGGTCCAATGTGCTGGGTGTGCAGCCAGCTGTGTCGGTGTCTGTTGGAAGGTCTGGGCTCAGGCTATTTGCGACAGAGCATCACTGTTTAAGGTAGCCTATGCAATTGGGGTGTTGCCGAGGGCCAAGCAGTTTGATCCTCATTTGGGGTTTCTGGGCAGCGCCATAGACAATGTTTTTCTCCTGGGAGGCAGGCACAGTGCTTCATTGTGGCCCCAGAATTCCCAGTAGGGAGGGTTTGTGGGCCAGGAGTGTGAGGACGGAAGTCTGAAAACACAAGCTAGTGTGAGGATTGGAGCCAAGGGCAGAGCAGGCCCACTCTGCAGAGGCTGAATCAAAATCTCCTGCATCTGAAGTCAGGCTGAGGATCAGACGTTGGCTGAGGCTGGAGTATGTGTCCATGATGGCACCTTCATGAAGTGGGGGCCTCATGAGGCCAAGGAAGTTTTCCCACGCTGAGTTTGGAGGTTGCCCCAAACCACAAGGTTTCCTTCTGCGGGACATTCGAGTCCTGTTGCATGGCTCCAGGACATACCATATGGAAGGACTGGAGAGCAGGGTTCGAAGGATGGATCCCTGTACAGCATGCCTCGCATTCCCATTGGCTATTAGCGACAAGATATGTTTGATCTGCTGCCTCTGGAACACGCGACCCAGGGGGCTGAGTTGAAATGGCCTCTCCTGAGGATGCGTCATAATGTGCGTTTGGGTCCATGGAGACCTTGGAATGTGCTGGTTGTTCAGTGGCCCTGCGGAACTCTCCTACCTGAAGTGTTTGATACATCCCAGTAAGAAAGCTGCCCATGTGGAGATGAGAGATGTTTGGTTTGGTGCCTCAGAAAAGCCCCATGTGCTGGTCTATGAAAACAGTCCTCTGAGAATGGAAACATGGAAACCAAAGCTAAGGTTCAGATTAGGTCCTGGGGGCCTGTCCATTTCAACCTTCTGTCTCTGGGGACACTGTCTGAGAGTCTAAGTGGAGATAGTTGCTCCGCTGGTGTCAGAGAGCCCCTCTTAGTCCAGGGTGGCCTATACTATTGATGGCCTCAGGGACCTTGGAGCTTTTCCTTAACCTGTAGGGTTGTGGTCAATGGATTGGGCACGCTTTCCTTGGAGAGGGCAGGCACAATCTTTCGCTGTTTGGTCCAGAGGCCCTAGCCTGGATGTTGTGTGGGTCCAGGCTGTGGGCACAGAAGTCTGAATACACAAACTCAGCTTATGAGTGGCGCCTAGGGTATGGCCTGCCGGATGTACAGCCCGAGAGGGAGCTGCTGGGACTCTGAAACAAGGGCGAGTGGGAGGCGTTCCTTCAGGCTTTTGTCTCTGGATGTTGTGTCCGGGATAGCCGTGGATTGGAGCGGTGGCCTCAGGTACTGTGGACGAGTATCCCTCTCTGGGGATTTGTCCCAGCTCCCAAGAGTTTGGGGTCATTTTGTGGGAAGGGTGGAGTCGTGTTGTCTGGCTCATGGGTCTCTCCAAGAAAGGGATTCCAGAGAAGAGCTCCAGGTAGGGGCGGGGCGACTGGAAAATTCAAACCGTGGTGAGGATTGGGTGCATAGGGGCTTGGCAATCCCCATATGTGGGCTCTTGGTCCAGGCCCTGACAGGCCTTTCTTTGACATGGGGCTCATGCTGAGGGTCACAGTGTGAATTTGTGCCCAAGCAGCACTCAAGTTTGGGCGTGGCATCAGGGGCCATGAAGGTTTCTCCCACCTTGAAGGTGTGACTCCATGCCAAGAGCAAGCTTGACAGCCATGGGGAAGGAGGAGTTCTGTTTTGTGCTTGCTATACCCAGCTGTGTGGAGAATTGATATAATGTCTAGGTTCAGATATCTGAAAACCAAGGTTAGGATGAGGTGACGGCATAAGACCATGGCGTGTCCGAATTGCTGGGTGTGCGGCCAGCTGTCTCCTTGTCTGTCTGGACGTCTGGCTTCAGGCTGTGTCAGGCAGAGCATGAGTGCCCAGAGCAGCCTATCCAGTTCGGGTACCGTCGAGGCCCGAGCAGGTTGATCCTCATCTGGGTTTTCTGGAGAGCCCCACAGGGAAACGTTTTTCTTCCGTTGGGCAGACACTGGGCTGGGTTTTGGTTCTGGAGTTCCTAGTCCTGAGGGCTTGATTGCCAGGAGTGTGAGGAAGGAAGTCTGAAAACACAAGCTAGCGTGAGGTTTGGGACCGAGGGCACGGCAGGCCCACTCTGCAGAAGCTGAATCGAGATCTCCTGCACTGAGGTCATGTCAACTATGAGACGTGCCTCAGGCTAGAGTTCTTGTCCAGCATGGCCTCTTCCTGAAGGGTGTGGGGGCTTCATGAGGCCAGAAAGTTTTGCCTACGATGGGATTTGTGAACTGCTCCAAAACTGAAGGTTACCTTCTGCACGACAGTCGAGTCCTATTGGATGGTTCCAAGAGGCCCCATATGGAAAGACTCGAGAGCAGGTGTCTAAGCATGGATGCCTGGGAACGCCACCTCATATTCCCACTCTTTAGTCAGGACAAGGCAGGCTCAATCTGCGGGCTCCTGGGTAGCTACCCAGCGGGGAGAGTTGAAATGGACTCTCCTGAAGATGAGTCCTACTGTGGCTTGGTGGCCTGGGAGACCTTGGAATGTGGAGGTGGCTCAGGGACTCTGCAGGATTCTCCAACATGAGGTGTTTGACACGGCTCCAACAAGGAAACTTCCCATGTGGAGACGAGAGGAGTTCTGTTCCGTGCCTCAGGAAAGCCCCATACCCTGTTCTTCGAACCAAAGCCTCTGAGGAGTGACACCTGGAAACCAAAGCAAGAGTTGAGACTACGGCCTAAAGGCCTGTCCGGCTCAACCTTCTATCTCTGTTGACATCTGTGTGCATGCATTCATGGATGTAGCTGCTCAGCTTGTGTCCGAATGCCCCTGTGAGTCCAGTGAGGCTCCCAGTAGTGGGATGTCCTCGGAGGCCTTGAGGTTTCCCATATTCTGGAGGTGTGTGGCCAAAGGAATGGACACAGATTCCCAGGAGAGAGCAGGCACGGTCCTGTGGTATGGCTCCAGAGGACCCAGCCTAGAGGCTCTGTTTGCCAGGGCTGTGGGGACAGATGTCTGAAAAAGCAAACTTGGCTCAGCTAGGGGCCAATGTAATGGCAGGCCTGATCTCTAGTCCGTGAGGGGAGATCCTCTGGAAATCAAAGTAGGGCAAGTGGGAGGCAGTCACTCAGGATTTTGTCTCTGGGTGTTGCGTTTACAGTGTCCGGTCAGGGTAGGGGTTGTCTCAGAGGCCGAGGAAGAGCCTTCCTCTCGGGGGATTGTCCAAGCTCCTAAGTGTTTGTGTTCATTCTGTGGGAATGAAGAGTACTGTTTTCTGCCACAGGGGACCCCCCAGGAGAGGGACTCTAGAGCACAGCAGTGGGTTCCCTCAACTGGAATACACACCATCTAGTTAGTCCTGGGTGCCTATGGGCATGGTAAGCCACATATGCGGGCTCTTGGTCCAGTCACTGAGAGGCGTTACTTGAATAAGGTACTCACGCTGAGGGTCACAATGTGTGTTTGTGCCCAAGGCGGCCCTCACGCTTGGGCGTGGCCTCATGGGCCATGCCGTTTTCTCCTACACTGAAGGTTTGACTCACTGCCAGCAGCCAGGTTTCTTGCCATGGGGAAGGAGGGGTTCTGACTTGTGCATCAGATTCCCCCCTGTGCAGGGATTGGAGATAAGGTCTAGGTTCGGATGACTGAAAACCCAGGTTGGGAATGGATGGTGGCCTAAGGCAGTGGCGGGTCCAATGTGCTGGGTGTGCAGCCAGCTGTGTCGGTGTCTGTTGGAAGGTCTGGGCTCAGGCTATTTGCGACAGAGCATCACTGTTTAAGGTAGCCTATGCAATTGGGGTGTTGCCGAGGGCCAAGCAGTTTGATCCTCATTTGGGAATTCTGGGCAGCGCCATAGACAATGTTTTTCTCCTGGGAGGCAGGCACAGTGCTTCATTGTGGCCCCAGAATTCCCAGTAGGGAGGGTTTGTGGGCCAGGAGTGTGAGGACGGAAGTCTGAAAACACAAGCTAGTGTGAGGATTGGAGCCAAGGGCAGAGAAGGCCCACTCTGCAGAGGCTGAATCAAAATTTCCTGCATCTGAAGTCAGGCTGAGGATCAGACGTTGGCTGAGGCTGGAGTATGTGTCCATGATGGCACCTTCATGAAGTGGGGGCCTCATGAGGCCAAGGAAGTTTTCCCACGCTGAGTTTGGAGGTTGCCCCAAACCACAAGGTTTCCTTCTGCGGGACATTCGAGTCCTGTTGCATGGCTCCAGGACATACCATATGGAAGGACTGGAGAGCAGGGTTCGGAGGATGGATCCCTGTACAGCATGCCTCGCATTCCCATTGGCTATTAGCGACAAGATATGTTTGATCTGCTGCCTCTGGAACACGCGACCCAGGGGGCTGAGTTGAAATGGCCTCTCCTGAGGATGCGTCATAATGTGCGTTTGGGTCCATGGAGACCTTGGAATGTGCTGGTTGTTCAGTGGCCCTGCGGAACTCTCCTACCTGAAGTGTTTGATACATCCCAGTAAGAAAGCTGCCCATGTGGAGATGAGAGAGGTTTGGTTTGGTGCCTCAGAAAACCCCATGTGCTGGTCTACGAAAACAGTCTTCTGAGAACGGAAACATGGAAACCAAAGCTAAGGTTCAGATTAGGTCCTGGGGGCCTGTCCATTTCAACCTTCTGTCTCTGGGGACACTGTCTGAGAGTCTAAGTGGAGATAGTTGCTCCGCTGGTGTCAGAGAGCCCCTCTTAGTCCAGGGTGGCCTATACTATTGATGGCCTCAGGGACCTTGGAGCTTTTCCCTAACCTGTAGGGTTGTGGTCAATGGATTGGGCACGCTTTCCTTGGAGAGGGCAGGCACAATCTTTCGCTGTTTGGTCCAGAGGCCCTAGCCTGGATGTTGTGTGGGTCCAGGCTGTGGGCACAGAAGTCTGAATACACAAACTCAGCTTATGAGTGGCGCATAGGGTATGGCAGGCCAGATGTACAGCCCAAGAGGTAGATCCTGGGCCTCTGAAACAAGGGCGAGTGGGAGGCGTTCCTTCAGGCTTTTGTCTCTGGATGTTGTGTCCAGGATAGCCGTGGATTGGAGCGGTTGCCTCAGGTACTGTGTACGAGTATCCCTCTCTGGGGATTTGTCCCAGCTCCCAAGAGTTTGGGGTCATTTTGTGGGAAGGGTGGAGTCGTGTTGTCTGGCTCATGGGTCTCTCCAAGAAAGGGATTCCAGAGCAGAGCTCCAGGTAAGGGCGGGGCGACTGGAAAATTCAAACCGTGGTGAGGATTGGGTGCATAGGGGCTTGGGAAGCCCCATATGTGGGCTCTTGGTCCAGGCCCTGACAGGCCTTTCTTTGACATGGGGCTCATGCTGAGGGTCACAGTGTGAATTTGTGCCCAAGCAGCACTCAAGTTTGGGCGTGGCATCAGGGGCCATGAAGGTTTCTGCCACCCTGAAGGTGTGACTCCATGCCAAGAGCAAGCTTGACAGCCATGGGGAAGGAGGAGTTCTGTTTTGTGCTTGCTATACCCAGCTGTGTGGAGAATTGATATAATGTCTAGGTTCAGATATCTGAAAACCAAGGTTAGGATGAGGTGACGGCATAAGACCATGGCGTGTCCGAAGTGCTGGGTGTGCGGCCAGCTGTCTCCTTGTCTGTCTGGACGTCTGGCTTCAGGCTGTGTCAGGCAGAGCATGAGTGCCCAGAGCAGCCTATCCAGTTCGGGTACCGTCGAGGCCCGAGCAGGTTGATCCTCATCTGGGTTTTCTGGAGAGCCCCACAGGGAAACGTTTTTCTTCCGTTGGGCATACACTGGGCTGGGTTTTGGTTCTGGAGTTCCTAGTCCGGAGGGCTTGTTTGCCAAGAGTGTGAGGAAGGAAGTCTGTAAACACAAGCTAGCGTGAGGTTTGGGACCGAGGGCACGGCAGGCCCACTCTGCAGAGGCTGAATCGAGATCTCCTGCACTGAGGTCATGTCAACTATGAGACGTGCCTCAGGCTAGAGTTCTTGTCCAGCATGGCCTCTTCCTGAAGGGTGTGGGGGCTTCATGAGGCCAGAAAGTTTTGGCTACGATGGGATTTGTGAACTGCTCCAAAACTGAAGGTTACCTTCTGCACGACAGTCGAGTCCTATTGGATGGTTCCAAGAGGCCCCATATGGAAAGACTCGAGAGCAGGTGTCTAAGCATGGATGCCTGGGAACGCCACCTCATATTCCCACTCTTTAGTCAGGACAAGGCAGGCTCAATCTGCGGGCTCCTGGGTGAGCTACCCAGAGGGGAGAGTTGAAATGGACTCTCCTGAAGATGAGTCCTACTGTGGCTTGGTGGCCTGGGAGACCTTGGAATGTGGAGGTGGCTCAGGGACTCTGCAGGATTCTCCAACATGAGCTGTTTGACACGGCTCCAACAAGGAAACTTCCCATGTGGAGACGAGAGGAGTTCTGTTCCGTGCCTCAGGAAAGCCCCATACCCTGTTCTTCGAACCAAAGCCTCTGAGGAGTGACACCTGGAAACCAAATCAAGAGTTGAGACTACGGCCTAAAGGCCTGTCCGGCTCAACCTTCTATCTCTGTTGACATCTGTGTGCATGCATTCATGGATGTTGCTGCTCAGCTTGTGTCCGAATGCCCCTGTGAGTCCAGTGAGGCTCCCAGTAGTGGGATGTCCTCGGAGGGCTTGAGGTTTCTCATATTCTGGAGGTGTGTGGCCAAAGGAATGGACACAGTTTCCCAGGAGAGAGCAGGCACGGTCCTGTGGAATGGCTCCAGAGGACCCAGCCTAGAGGCTGTGTTTGCCAGGGCTGTGGGGACAGATGTCTGAAAAAGCAAACTTGGCTCAGCTAGGGGCCAATGTAATGGCAGGCCTGATCTCTAGTCCGTGAGGGGAGATCCTCTGGAAATCAAAGTAGGGCAAGTGGGAGGCAGTCACTCAGGATTTTGTCTCTGGGTGTTGCGTTTACAGTGTCCGGTCAGGGTAGGGGTTGTCTCAGAGGCCGAGGAAGAGCCTTCCTCTCGGGGGATTGTCCAAGCTCCCAAGTGTTTGTGTTCATTCTGTGGGAATGAAGAGTACTGTTTTCTGCCACAGGGGACCCCCCAGGAGAGGGACTCTAGAGCACAGCAGTGGGTTCCCTCAACTGGAATACACACCATCTAGTTAGTCCTGGGTGCCTATGGGCATGGCAAGCCACATATGCGGGCTCTTGGTCCAGTCACTGAGAGGCGTTACTTGAATAAGGTACTCACGCTGAGGGTCACAATGTGTGTTTGTGCCCAAGGCGGCCCTCACGCTTGGGCGTGGCCTCATGGGCCATGCCGTTTTCTCCTACACTGAAGGTTTGACTCACTGCCAGCAGCAAGGTTTCTTGCCATGGGGAAGGAGGGGTTCTGACTTGTGCATCAGGTTCCCCCCTGTGCAGGGATTGGAGATAAGGTCTAGGTTCCGATGACTGAAAACCCAGGTTGGGAATGGATGGTGGCCTAAGGCAGTGGCGGGTCCAATGTGCTGGGTGTGCAGCCAGCTGTGTCGGTGTCTGCTGGAAGGTCTGGGCTCAGGCTATTTGCGACAGAGCATCACTGTTTAAGGTAGCCTATGCAATTGGGGTGTTGCCGAGGGCCAAGCAGTTTGATCCTCATTTGGGGTTTCTGGGCAGCGCCATAGACAATGTTTTTCTCCTGGGAGGCAGGCACAGTGCTTCATTGTGGCCCCAGAATTCCCAGTAGGGAGGGTTTGTGGGCCAGGAGTGTGAGGACGGAAGTCTGAAAACACAAGCTAGTGTGAGGATTGGAGCCAAGGGCAGAGCAAGCCCACTCTGCAGAGGCTGAATCAAAATCTCCTGCATCTGAAGTCAGGCTGAGGATCAGACGTTGGCTGAGGCTGGAGTATGTGTCCATGATGGCACCTTCATGAAGTGGGGGCCTCATGAGGCCAAGGATGTTGGAGGTTGCCACAAACCACAAGGTTTCCTTCTGCGGGACATTCGAGTCCTGTTGCATGGCTCCAGGACATACCATATGGAAGGACTGGAGAGCAGGGTTCGAAGGATGGATCCCTGTACAGCATGCCTCGCATTCCCATTGGCTATTAGCGACAAGATATGTTTGATCTGCTGCCTCTGGAACACGCGACCCAGGGGGCTGAGTTGAAATGGCCTCTCCTGAGGATGCGTCATAATGTGCGTTTGGGTCCATGGAGACCTTGGAATGTGCTGGTTGTTCAGTGGCCCTGCGGAACTCTCCTACCTGAAGTGTTTGATACATCCCAGTAAGAAAGCTGCCCATGTGGAGATGAGAGATGTTTGGTTTGGTGCCTCAGAAAAGCCCCATGTGCTGGTCTACGAAAACAGTCCTCTGAGAACGGAAACATGGAAACCAAAGGTAAGGTTCAGATTAGGGCCTGGGGGCCTGTCCATTTCAACCTTCTGTCTCTGGGGACACTGTCTGAGAGTCTAAGTGGAGATAGTTGCTCCGCTGGTGTCAGAGAGCCCCTCTTAGTCCACGGTGGCCTATACTATTGATGGCCTCAGGGACCTTGGAGCTTTTCCCTAACCTGTAGGGTTGTGGTCAATGGATTGGGCATGCTTTCCTTGGAGAGGGCAGGCACAATCTTTCGCTGTTTGGTCCAGAGGCCCTAGCCTGGATGTTGTGTGGGTCCAGGCTGTGGGCACAGAAGTCTGAATACACAAACTCAGCTTATGAGTGGCGCCTAGGGTATGGCAGGCCAGATGTACAGCCCGAGAGGGAGCTCCTGGGGCTCTGAAACAAGGGCGAGTGGGAGGCGTTCCTTCAGGCTTTTGTCTCTGGATGTTGTGTCCGGGATAGCCGTGGATTGGAGCGGTGGCATCAGGTACTGTGGACGAGTATCCCTCTCTGGGGATTTGTCCCAGCTCCCAAGAGTTTGGGGTCATTTTGTGGGAAGGGTGGAGTCGTGTTGTCTGGCTCATGGGTCTCTCCAAGAAAGGGATTCCAGAGCAGAGCTCCAGGTACGGGCGGGGCGACTGGAAAATTCAAACCGTGGTGAGGATTGGGTGCATAGGGGCTTGGCGAGCCCCATATGTGGGCTCTTGGTCCAGGCCCTGACAGGCCTTTCTTTGACATGGGGCTAATGCTGAGGGTCACAGTGTGAATTTGTGCCCAAGCAGCACTCAAGTTTGGGCGTGGCATCAGGGGCCATGAAGGTTTCTGCCACCCTGAAGGTGTGACTCCATGCCAAGAGCAAGCTTGACAGCCATGGGGAAGGAGGAGTTCTGTTTTGTGCTTGCTATACCCAGCTGTGTGGAGAATTGATATAATGTCTAGGTTCAGATATCTGAAAACCAAGGTTAGGATGAGGTGACGGCATAAGACCATGGCGTGTCCGAAGTGCTGGGTGTGCGGCCAGCTGTCTCCTTGTCTGTCTGGACGTCTGGCTTCAGGCTGTGTCAGGCAGAGCATGAGTGCCCAGAGCAGCCTATCCAGTTCGGGTACCGTCGAGGCCCGAGCAGGTTGATCCTCATCTGGGTTTTCTGGAGAGCCCCACAGGGAAACGTTTTTCTTCCGTTGGGCAGACACTGGGCTGGGTTTTGGTTCTGGAGTTCCTAGTCCGGAGGGCTTGTTTGCCAAGAGTGTGAGGAAGGAAGTCTGTAAACACAAGCTAGCGTGAGGTTTGGGACCGAGGGCACGGCAGGCCCACTCTGCAGAGGCTGAATCGAGATCTCCTGCACTGAGGTCATGTCAACTATGAGACGTGCCTCAGGCTAGAGTTCTTGTCCAGCATGGCCTCTTCCTGAAGGGTGTGGGGGCTTCATGAGGCCAGAAAGTTTTGGCTACGATGGGATTTGTGAACTGCTCCAAAACTGAAGGTTACCTTCTGCACGACAGTCGAGTCCTATTGGATGGTTCCAAGAGGCCCCATATGGAAAGACTCGAGAGCAGGTGTCTAAGCATGGATGCCTGGGAACGCCACCTCATATTCCCACTCTTTAGTCAGGACAAGGCAGGCTCAATCTGCGGGCTCCTGGGTGAGCTACCCAGAGGGGAGAGTTGAAATGGACTCTCCTGAAGATGAGTCCTACTGTGGCTTGGTGGCCTGGGAGACCTTGGAATGTGGAGGTGGCTCAGGGACTCTGCAGGATTCTCCAACATGAGCTGTTTGACACGGCTCCAACAAGGAAACTTCCCATGTGGAGACGAGAGGAGTTCTGTTCCGTGCCTCAGGAAAGCCCCATACCCTGTTCTTCGAACCAAAGCCTCTGAGGAGTGACACCTGGAAACCAAATCAAGAGTTGAGACTACGGCCTAAAGGCCTGTCCGGCTCAACCTTCTATCTCTGTTGACATCTGTGTGCATGCATTCATGGATGTTGCTGCTCAGCTTGTGTCCGAATGCCCCTGTGAGTCCAGTGAGGCTCCCAGTAGTGGGATGTCCTCGGAGGCCTTGAGGTTTCTCATATTCTGGAGGTGTGTGGCCAAAGGAATGGACACAGTTTCCCAGGAGAGAGCAGGCACGGTCCTGTGGAATGGCTCCAGAGGACCCAGCCTAGAGGCTGTGTTTGCCAGGGCTGTGGGGACAGATGTCTGAAAAAGCAAACTTGGCTCAGCTAGGGGCCAATGTAATGGCAGGCCTGATCTCTAGTCCGTGAGGGGAGATCCTCTGGAAAGCAAAGTAGGGCAAGTGGGAGGCAGTCACTCAGGATTTTGTCTCTGGGTGTTGCGTTTACAGTGTCCGGTCAGGGTAGGGGTTGTCTCAGAGGCCGAGGAAGAGCCTTCCTCTCGGGGGATTGTCCAAGCTCCCAAGTGTTTGTGTTCATTCTGTGTGAATGAAGAGTACTGTTTTCTGCCACAGGGGACCCCCCAGGAGAGGGACTCTAGAGCACAGCAGTGGGTTCCCTCAACTGGAATACACACCATCTAGTTAGTCCTGGGTGCCTATGGGCATGGCAAGCCACATATGCGGGCTCTTGGTCCAGTCACTGAGAGGCGTTACTTGAATAAGGTACTCACGCTGAGGGTCACAATGTGTGTTTGTGCCCAAGGCGGCCCTCACGCTTGGGCGTGGCCTCATGGGCCATGCCGTTTTCTCCTACACTGAAGGTTTGACTCACTGCCAGCAGCAAGGTTTCTTGCCATGGGGAATGAGGGGTTCTGACTTGTGCATCAGGTTCCCCCCTGTGCAGGGATTGGAGATAAGGTCTAGGTTCCGATGACTGAAAACCCAGGTTGGGAATGGATGGTGGCCTAAGGCAGTGGCGGGTCCAATGTGCTGGGTGTGCAGCCAGCTGTGTCGGTGTCTGCTGGAAGGTCTGGGCTCAGGCTATTTGCGACAGAGCATCACTGTTTAAGGTAGCCTATGCAATTGGGGTGTTGCCGAGGGCCAAGCAGTTTGATCCTCATTTGGGGTTTCTGGGCAGCGCCATAGACAATGTTTTTCTCCTGGGAGGCAGGCACAGTGCTTCATTGTGGCCCCAGAATTCCCAGTAGGGAGGGTTTGTGGGCCAGGAGTGTGAGGACGGAAGTCTGAAAACACAAGCTAGTGTGAGGATTGGAGCCAAGGGCAGAGCAGGCCCACTCTGCAGAGGCTGAATCAAAATCTCCTGCATCTGAAGTCAGGCTGAGGATCAGACGTTGGCTGAGGCTGGAGTATGTGTCCATGATGGCACCTTCATGAAGTGGGGGCCTCATGAGGCCAAGGAAGTTGGAGGTTGCCACAAACCACAAGGTTTCCTTCTGCGGGACATTCGAGTCCTGTTGCATGGCTCCAGGACATACCATATGGAAGGACTGGAGAGCAGGGTTCGAAGGATGGATCCCTGTACAGCATGCCTCGCATTCCCATTGGCTATTAGCGACAAGATATGTTTGATCTGCTGCCTCTGGAACACGCGACCCAGGGGGCTGAGTTGAAATGGCCTCTCCTGAGGATGCGTCATAATGTGCGTTTGGGTCCATGGAGACCTTGGAATGTGCTGGTTGTTCAGTGGCCCTGCGGAACTCTCCTACCTGAAGTGTTTGATACATCCCAGTAAGAAAGCTGCCCATGTGGAGATGAGAGATGTTTGGTTTGGTGCCTCAGAAAAGCCCCATGTGCTGGTCTACGAAAACAGTCCTCTGAGAACGGAAACATGGAAACCAAAGGTAAGGTTCAGATTAGGGCCTGGGGGCCTGTCCATTTCAACCTTCTGTCTCTGGGGACACTGTCTGAGAGTCTAAGTGGAGATAGTTGCTCCGCTGGTGTCAGAGAGCCCCTCTTAGTCCACGGTGGCCTATACTATTGATGGCCTCAGGGACCTTGGAGCTTTTCCCTAACCTGTAGGGTTGTGGTCAATGGATTGGGCACGCTTTCCTTGGAGAGGGCAGGCACAATCTTTCGCTGTTTGGTCCAGAGGCCCTAGCCTGGATGTTGTGTGGGTCCAGGCTGTGGGCACAGAAGTCTGAATACACAAACTCAGCTTATGAGTGGCCCCTAGGGTATGGCAGGCCAGATGTACAGCCCGAGAGGGAGCTCCTGGGGCTCTGAAACAAGGGCGAGTGGGAGGCGTTCCTTCAGGCTTTTGTCTCTGGAT
The DNA here is from genome assembly GCF_964662115.1 of Mustela nivalis. Classification (NCBI taxonomy): domain Eukaryota; kingdom Metazoa; phylum Chordata; class Mammalia; order Carnivora; family Mustelidae; genus Mustela; species Mustela nivalis. Next base: position 286,429 of record NW_028135830.1, read on the forward strand.
GTTGTGTCCGGGATAGCCGTGGATTGGAGCGGTGGCATCAGGTACTGTGGACGAGTATCCCTCTCTGGGGATTTGTCCCAGCTCCCAAGAGTTTGGGGTCATTTTGTGGGAAGGGTGGAGTCGTGTTGTCTGGCTCATGGGTCTCTCCAAGAAAGGGATTCCAGAGCAGAGCTCCAGGTACGGGCGGGGCGACTGGAAAATTCAAACCGTGGTGAGGATTGGGTGCATAGGGGCTTGGCGAGCCCCATATGTGGGCTCTTGGTCCAGGCCCTGACAGGCCTTTCTTTGACATGGGGCTAATGCTGAGGGTCACAGTGTGAATTTGTGCCCAAGCAGCACTCAAGTTTGGGCGTGGCATCAGGGGCCATGAAGGTTTCTGCCACCCTGAAGGTGTGACTCCATGCCAAGAGCAAGCTTGACAGCCATGGGGAAGGAGGAGTTCTGTTTTGTGCTTGCTATACCCAGCTGTGTGGAGAATTGATATAATGTCTAGGTTCAGATATCTGAAAACCAAGGTTAGGATGAGGTGACGGCATAAGACCATGGCGTGTCCGAAGTGCTGGGTATGCGGCCAGCTGTCTCCTTGTCTGTCTGGACGTCTGGCTTCAGGCTGTGTCAGGCAGAGCATGAGTGCCCAGAGCAGCCTATCCAGTTCGGGTACCGTCGAGGCCCGAGCAGGTTGATCCTCATCTGGGTTTTCTGGAGAGCCCCACAGGGAAACGTTTTTCTTCCGTTGGGCAGACACTGGGCTGGGTTTTGGTTCTGGAGTTCCTAGTCCGGAGGGCTTGTTTGCCAAGAGTGTGAGGAAGGAAGTCTGTAAACACAAGCTAGCGTGAGGTTTGGGACCGAGGGCACGGCAGGCCCACTCTGCAGAGGCTGAATCGAGATCTCCTGCACTGAGGTCATGTCAACTATGAGACGTGCCTCAGGCTAGAGTTCTTGTCCAGCATGGCCTCTTCCTGAAGGGTGTGGGGGCTTCATGAGGCCAGAAAGTTTTGGCTACGATGGGATTTGTGAACTGCTCCAAAACTGAAGGTTACCTTCTGCACGACAGTCGAGTCCTATTGGATGGTTCCAAGAGGCCCCATATGGAAAGACTCGAGAGCAGGTGTCTAAGCATGGATGCCTGGGAACGCCACCTCATATTCCCACTCTTTAGTCAGGACAAGGCAGGCTCAATCTGCGGGCTCCTGGGTGAGCTACCCAGAGGGGAGAGTTGAAATGGACTCTCCTGAAGATGAGTCCTACTGTGGCTTGGTGGCCTGGGAGACCTTGGAATGTGGAGGTGGCTCAGGGACTCTGCAGGATTCTCCAACATGAGCTGTTTGACACGGCTCCAACAAGGAAACTTCCCATGTGGAGACGAGAGGAGTTCTGTTCCGTGCCTCAGGAAAGCCCCATACCCTGTTCTTCGAACCAAAGCCTCTGAGGAGTGACACCTGGAAACCAAATCAAGAGTTGAGACTACGGCCTAAAGGCCTGTCCGGCTCAACCTTCTATCTCTGTTGACATCTGTGTGCATGCATTCATGGATGTAGCTGCTCAGCTTGTGTCCGAATGCCCCTGTGAGTCCAGTGAGGCTCCCAGTAGTGGGATGTCCTCGGAGGCCTTGAGGTTTCTCATATTCTGGAGGTGTGTGGCCAAAGGAATGGACACAGTTTCCCAGGAGAGAGCAGGCACGGTCCTGTGGAATGGCTCCAGAGGACCCAGCCTAGAGGCTGTGTTTGCCAGGGCTGTGGGGACAGATGTCTGAAAAAGCAGACTGGGCTCAGCTAGGGGCCAATGTAATGGCAGGCCTGATCTCTAGTCCGTGAGGGGAGATCCTCTGGAAAGCAAAGTAGGGCAAGTGGGAGGCAGTCACTCAGGATTTTGTCTCTGGGTGTTGCGTTTACAGTGTCCGGTCAGGGTAGGGGTTGTCTCAGAGGCCGAGGAAGAGCCTTCCTCTCGGGGGATTGTCCAAGCTCCCAAGTGTTTGTGTTCATTCTGTGGGAATGAAGAGTACTGTTTTCTGCCACAGGGGACCCCCCAAAAGAGGGACTCTAGAGCACAGCAGTGGGTTCCCTCAACTGGAATACACACCATCTAGTTAGTCCTGGGTGCCTATGGGCATGGCAAGCCACATATGCGGGCTCTTGGTCCAGTCACTGAGAGGCGTTACTTGAATAAGGTACTCACGCTGAGGGTCACAATGTGTGTTTGTGCCCAAGGCGGCCCTCACGCTTGGGCGTGGCCTCATGGGCCATGCCGTTTTCTCCTACACTGAAGGTTTGACTCACTGCCAGCAGCAAGGTTTCTTGCCATGGGGAAGGAGGGGTTCTGACTTGTGCATCAGGTTCCCCCCTGTGCAGGGATTGGAGATAAGGTCTAGGTTCCGATGACTGAAAACCCAGGTTGGGAATGGATGGTGGCCTAAGGCAGTGGCGGGTCCAATGTGCTGGGTGTGCAGCCAGCTGTGTCGGTGTCTGCTGGAAGGTCTGGGCTCAGGCTATTTGCGACAGAGCATCACTGTTTAAGGTAGCCTATGCAATTGGGGTGTTGCCGAGGGCCAAGCAGTTTGATCCTCATTTGGGGTTTCTGGGCAGCGCCATAGACAATGTTTTTCTCCTGGGAGGCAGGCACAGTGCTTCATTGTGGCCCCAGAATTCCCAGTAGGGAGGGTTTGTGGGCCAGGAGTGTGAGGACGGAAGTCTGAAAACACAAGCTAGTGTGAGGATTGGAGCCAAGGGCAGAGCAGGCCCACTCTGCAGAGGCTGAATCAAAATCCCTGCATCTGAAGTCAGGCTGAGGATCAGACGTTGGCTGAGGCTGGAGTATGTGTCCATGATGGCACCTTCATGAAGTGGGGGCCTCATGAGGCCAAGGAAGTTTTCCCACGCTGAGTTTGGAGGTTGCCCCAAACCACAAGGTTTCCTTCTGCGGGACATTCGAGTCCTGTTGCATGGCTCCAGGACATACCATATGGAAGGACTGGAGAGCAGGGTTCGAAGGATGGATCCCTGTACAGCATGCCTCGCATTCCCATTGGCTATTAGCGACAAGATATGTTTGATCTGCTGCCTCTGGAACACGCGACCCAGGGGGCTGAGTTGAAATGGCCTCTCCTGAGGATGCGTCATAATGTGCGTTTGGGTCCATGGAGACCTTGGAATGTGCTGGTTGTTCAGTGGCCCTGCGGAACTCTCCTACCTGAAGTGTTTGATACATCCCAGTAAGAAAGCTGCCCATGTGGAGATGAGAGATGTTTGGTTTGGTGCCTCAGAAAAGCCCCATGTGCTGGTCTACGAAAACAGTCCTCTGAGAACGGAAACATGGAAACCAAAGGTAAGGTTCAGATTAGGGCCTGGGGGCCTGTCCATTTCAACCTTCTGTCTCTGGGGACACTGTCTGAGAGTCTAAGTGGAGATAGTTGCTCCGCTGGTGTCAGAGAGCCCCTCTTAGTCCACGGTGGCCTATACTATTGATGGCCTCAGGGACCTTGGAGCTTTTCCCTAACCTGTAGGGTTGTGGTCAATGGATTGGGCACGCTTTCCTTGGAGAGGGCAGGCACAATCTTTCGCTGTTTGGTCCAGAGGCCCTAGCCTGGATGTTGTGTGGGTCCAGGCTGTGGGCACAGAAGTCTGAATACACAAACTCAGCTTATGAGTGGCGCCTAGGGTATGGCAGGCCAGATGTACAGCCCGAGAGGGAGCTCCTGGGGCTCTGAAACAAGGGCGAGTGGGAGGCGTTCCTTCAGGCTTTTGTCTCTGGATGTTGTGTCCGGGATAGCCGTGGATTGGAGCGGTGGCATCAGGTACTGTGGACGAGTATCCCTCTCTGGGGATTTGTCCCAGCTCCCAAGAGTTTGGGGTCATTTTGTGGGAAGGGTGGAGTCGTGTTGTCTGGCTCATGGGTCTCTCCAAGAAAGGGATTCCAGAGCAGAGCTCCAGGTACGGGCGGGGCGACTGGAAAATTCAAACCGTGGTGAGGATTGGGTGCATAGGGGCTTGGCGAGCCCCATATGTGGGCTCTTGGTCCAGGCCCTGACAGGCCTTTCTTTGACATGGGGCTAATGCTGAGGGTCACAGTGTGAATTTGTGCCCAAGCAGCACTCAAGTTTGGGCGTGGCATCAGGGGCCATGAAGGTTTCTCCCACCCTGAAGGTGTGACTCCATGCCAAGAGCAAGCTTGACAGCCATGGGGAAGGAGGAGTTCTGTTTTGTGCTTGCTATACCCAGCTGTGTGGAGAATTGATATAATGTCTAGGTTCAGATATCTGAAAACCAAGGTTAGGATGAGGTGACGGCATAAGACCATGGCGTGTCCGAAGTGCTGGGTGTGCGGCCAGCTGTCTCCTTGTCTGTCCGGACGTCTCGCTTCAGGCTGTGTCAGGCAGAGCTTGAGTGCCCAGAGCAGCATATCCAGTTCGGGTACCGTCGAGGCCCGAGCAGGTTGATCCTCATCAGGGTTTTCTGGAGAGCCCCACAGGGAAACGTTTTTCTTCCGTTGGGCAGACACTGGGCTGGGTTTTGGTCCCAGAGTTTCTAGTCCGGAGGGCTTGTTTGCCAGGAGTGTGAGGAAGGAAGTCTGAAAACACAAGCTAGCGTGAGGTTTGGGACCGAGGGCACGGCAGGCCCACTCTGCAGAGGCTGAATCGAGATCTCCTGCACTGAGGTCATGTCAACTATGAGACGTGCCTCAGGCTAGAGTTCTTGTCCAGCATGGCCTCTTCCTGAAGGGTGTGGGGGCTTCATGAGGCCAGAAAGTTTTGGCTACGATGGGATTTGTGAACTGCTCCAAAACTGAAGGTTACCTTCTGCACGACAGTCGAGTCCTATTGGATGGTTCCAAGAGGCCCCATATGGAAAGACTCGAGAGCAGGTGTCTAAGCATGGATGCCTGGGAACGCCACCTCATATTCCCACTCTTTAGTCAGGACAAGGCAGGCTCAATCTGCGGGCTCCTGGGTGAGCTACCCAGAGGGGAGAGTTGAAATGGACTCTCCTGAAGATGAGTCCTACTGTGGCTTGGTGGCCTGGGAGACCTTGGAATGTGGAGGTGGCTCAGGGACTCTGCAGGATTCTCCAACATGAGCTGTTTGACACGGCTCCAACAAGGAAACTTCCCATGTGGAGACGAGAGGAGTTCTGTTATGTGCCTCAGGAAAGCCCCATACCCTGTTCTTCGAACCAAAGCCTCTGAGGAGTGACACCTGGAAACCAAATCAAGAGTTGAGACTAAGGCCTAAAGGCCTGTCCGGCTCAACCTTCTATCTCTGTTGACATCTGTGTGCATGCATTCATGTATGTAGCTGCTCAGCTTGTGTCCGAATGCCCCTGTGAGTCCAGTGAGGCTCCCAGTAGTGGGATGTCCTCGGAGGCCTTGAGGTTTCTCATATTCTGGAGGTGTGTGGCCAAAGGAATGGACACAGTTTCCCAGGAGAGAGCAGGCACGGTCCTGTGGTATGGCTCCAGAGGACCCAGCCTAGAGGCTGTGTTTGCCAGGGCTGTGGGGACAGATGTCTGAAAAAGCAAACTTGGCTCAGCTAGGGGCCAATGTAATGGCAGGCCTGATCTCTAGTCCGTGAGGGGAGATCCTCTGGAAATCAAAGTAGGGCAAGTGGGAGGCAGTCACTCAGGATTTTGTCTCTGGGTGTTGCGTTTACAGTGTCCGGTCAGGGTAGGGGTTGTCTCAGAGGCCGAGGAAGAGCCTTCCTTTCGGGGGATTGTCCAAGCTCCCAAGTGTTTGTGTTCATTCTGTGGGAATGAAGAGTACTGTTTTCTGCCACAGGGGACCCCCCAGGAGAGGGACTCTAGAGCACAGCAGTGGGTTCCCTCAACTGGAATACACACCATCTAGTTAGTCCTGGGTGCCTATGGGCATGGCAAGCCACATATGCGGGCTCTTGGTCCAGTCACTGAGAGGCGTTACTTGAATAAGGTACTCACGCTGAGGGTCACAATGTGTGTTTGTGCCCAAGGCGGCCCTCACGCTTGGGCGTGGCATCATGGGCCATGCCGTTTTCTCCCACACTGAAGGTTTGACCCACTGCCAGCAGCAAGGTTTCTTGCCATGGGGAAGGAGGGGCTCTGATTGGTGCATCAGGTTCCCCCCTGTGCAGGGATTGGAGATAAGGTCTAGGTTCCGATGACTGAAAACCCGGGTTGGGAATGGATGGTGGCCTAAGGCAGTGGCGGGTCCAATGTGCTGGGTGTGCAGCCAGCTGTGTCGGTGTCTGTTGGAAGGTCTGGGCTCAGGCTATTTGCGACAGAGCATCACTGTTTAAGGTAGCCTATGCAATTGGGGTGTTGCCGAGGGCCAAGCAGTTTGATCCTCATTTGGGGTTTCTGGGCAGCGCCATAGACAATGTTTTTCTCCTGGGAGGCAGGCACAGTGCTTCATTGTGGCCCCAGAATTCCCAGTAGGGAGGGTTTGTGGGCCAGGAGTGTGAGGACGGAAGTCTGAAAACACAAGCTAGTGTGAGGATTGGAGCCAAGGGCAGAGCAGGCCCACTCTGCAGAGGCTGAATCAAAATCTCCTGCATCTGAAGTCAGGCTGAGGATCAGACGTTGGCTGAGGCTGGAGTATGTGTCCATGATGGCACCTTCATGAAGTGGGGGCCTCATGAGGCCAAGGAAGTTTTCCCACGCTGAGTTTGGAGGTTGCCCCAAACCACAAGGTTTCCTTCTGTGGGACATTCGAGTCCTGTTGCATGGCTCCAGGACATACCATATGGAAGGACTGGAGAGCAGGGTTCGAAGGATGGATCCCTGTACAGCATGCCTCGCATTCCCATTGGCTATTAGCGACAAGATATGTTTGATCTGCTGCCTCTGGAACACGCGACCCAGGGGGCTGAGTTGAAATGGCCTCTCCTGAGGATGCGTCATAATGTGCGTTTGGGTCCATGGAGACCTTGGAATGTGCTGGTTGTTCAGTGGCCCTGCGGAACTCTCCTACCTGAAGTGTTTGATACATCCCAGTAAGAAAGCTGCCCATGTGGAGATGAGAGATGTTTGGTTTGGTGCCTCAGAAAAGCCCCATGTGCTGGTCTACGAAAACAGTCCTCTGAGAACGGAAACATGGAAACCAAAGCTAAGGTTCAGATTAGGGCCTGGGGGCCTGTCCATTTCAACCTTCTGTCTCTGGGGACACTGTCTGAGAGTCTAAGTGGAGATAGTTGCTCCGCTGGTGTCAGAGAGCCCCTCTTAGTCCAGGGTGGCCTATACTATTGATGGCCTCAGGGACCTTGGAGCTTTTCCCTAACCTGTAGGGTTGTGGTCAATGGATTGGGCACGCTTTCCTTGGAGAGGGCAGGCACAATCTTTCGCTGTTTGGTCCAGAGGCCCTAGCCTGGATGTTGTGTGGGTCCAGGCTGTGGGCACAGAAGTCTGAATACACAAACTCAGCTTATGAGTGGCGCCTAGGGTATGGCAGGCCAGATGTACAGCCCGAGAGGGAGCTCCTGGGCCTCTGAAACAAGGGCGAGTGGGAGGCGTTCCTTCAGGCTTTTGTCTCTGGATGTTGTGTCCGGGATAGCCGTGGATTGGAGCGGTGGCATCAGGTACTGTGGACGAGTATCCCTCTCTGGGGATTTGTCCCAGCTCCCAAGAGTTTGGGGTCATTTTGTGGGAAGGGTGGAGTCGTGTTGTCTGGCTCATGGGTCTCTCCAAGAAAGGGATTCCAGAGCAGAGCTCCAGGTACGGGCGGGGCGACTGGAAAATTCAAACCGTGGTGAGGATTGGGTGCATAGGGGCTTGGGAAGCCCCATATGTGGGCTCTTGGTCCAGGCCCTGACAGGCCTTTCTTTGACATGGGGCTCATGCTGAGGGTCACAGTGTGAATTTGTGCCCAAGCAGCACTCAAGTTTGGGCGTGGCATCAGGGGCCATGAAGGTTTCTCCCACCCTGAAGGTGTGACTCCATGCCAAGAGCAAGCTTGACAGCCATGGGGAAGGAGGAGTTCTGTTTTGTGCTTGCTATACCCAGCTGTGTGGAGAATTGATATAATGTCTAGGTTCAGATATCTGAAAACCAAGGTTAGGATGAGGTGACGGCATAAGACCATGGCGTGTCCGAAGTGCTGGGTGTGCGGCCAGCTGTCTCCTTGTCTGTCTGGACGTCTGGCTTCAGGCTGTGTCAGGCAGAGCATGAGTGCCCAGAGCAGCCTATCCAGTTCGGGTACCGTCGAGGCCCGAGCAGGTTGATCCTCATCTGGGTTTTCTGGAGAGCCCCACAGGGAAACGTTTTTCTTCCGTTGGGCAGACACTGGGCTGGGTTTTGGTTCTGGAGTTCCTAGTCCTGAGGGCTTGTTTGCCAGGAGTGTGAGGAAGGAAGTCTGAAAACACAAGCTAGCGTGAGGTTTGGGACCGAGGGCACGGCAGGCCCACTCTGCAGAGGCTGAATCGAGATCTCCTGCACTGAGGTCATGTCAACTATGAGACGTGCCTCAGGCTAGAGTTCTTGTCCAGCATGGCCTCTTCCTGAAGGGTGTTTGGGCTTCATGAGGCCAGAAAGTTTTGGCTACGATGGGATTTGTGAACTGCTCCAAAACTGAAGGTTACCTTCTGCACGACAGTCGAGTCCTATTGGATGGTTCCAAGAGGCCCCATATGGAAAGACTCGAGAGCAGGTGTCTAAGCATGGATGCCTGGGACCGCCACCTCATATTCCCACTCTTTAGTCAGGACAAGGCAGGCTCAATCTGCGGGCTCCTGGGTGAGCTACCCAGAGGGGAGAGTTGAAATGGACTCTCCTGAAGATGAGTCCTACTGTGGCTTGTTGGCCTGGGAGACCTTGGAATGTGGAGGTGGCTCAGGGACTCTGCAGGATTCTCCAACATGAGGTGTTTGACACGGCTCCAACAAGGAAACTTCCCATGTGGAGACGAGAGGATTTCTGTTCCGTGCCTCAGGAAAGCCCCATACCCTGTTCTTCGAACCAAAGCCTCTGAGGAGTGACACCTGGAAACCAAAGCAAGAGTTGAGACTACGGCCTAAAGGCCTGTCCGGCTCAACCTTCTATCTCTGTTGACATCTGTGTGCATGCATTCATGGATGTAGCTGCTCAGCTTGTGTCCGAATGCCCCTGTGAGTCCAGTGAGGCTCCCAGTAGTGGGATGTCCTCGGAGGCCTTGAGGTTTCTCATATTCTGGAGGTGTGTGGCCAAAGGAATGGACACAGTTTCCCAGGAGAGAGCAGGCACGGTCCTGTGGTATGGCTCCAGAGGACCCAGCCTAGAGGCTGTGTTTGCCAGGGCTGTGGGGACAGATGTCTGAAAAAGCAAACTTGGCTCAGCTAGGGGCCAATGTAATGGCAGGCCTGATCTCTAGTCCGTGAGGGGAGATCCTCTGGAAATCAAAGTAGGGCAAGTGGGAGGCAGTCACTCAGGATTGCGTTTACAGTGTCCGGTCAGGGTGTTGCGTTTACAGTGTCCGGTCAGGGTAGGGGTTGTCTCAGAGGCCGAGGAAGAGCCTTCCTCTCGGGGGATTGTCCAAGCTCCCAAGTGTTTGTGTTCATTCTGTGGGAATGAAGAGTACTGTTTTCTGCCACAGGGGACCCCCCAGGAGAGGGACTCTAGAGCACAGCAGTGGGTTCCCTCAACTGGAATACACACCATCTAGTTAGCCCTGGGTGCCTATGGGCATGGCAAGCCACATATGCGGGCTCTTGGTCCAGTCACTGAGAGGCGTTACTTGAATAAGGTACTCACGCTGAGGGTCACAATGTGTGTTTGTGCCCAAGGCGGCCCTCACGCTTGGGCGTGGCATCATGGGCCATGCCGTTTTCTCCCACACTGAAGGTTTGACCCACTGCCAGCAGCAAGGTTTCTTGCCATGGGGAAGGAGGGGTTCTGACTGGTGCATCAGGTTCCCCCCTGTGCAGGGATTGGAGATAAGGTCTAGGTTCCGATGACTGAAAACCCAGGCTGGGAATGGATGGTGGCCTAAGGCATTGGCGGGTCCAATGTGCTGGGTGTGCAGCCAGCTGTGTCGGTGTCTGTTCGAAGGTCTGGGCTCAGGCTATTTGCGACAGAGCATCACTGTTTAAGGTAGCCTATGCAATTGGGGTGTTGCCGAGGGCCAAGCAGTTTGATCCTCATTTGGGGTTTCTGGGCAGCGCCATAGACAATGTTTTTCTCCTGGGAGGCAGGCACAGTGCTTCATTGTGGCCCCAGAATTCCCAGTAGGGAGGGTTTGTGGGCCATGAGTGTGAGAACGGAAGTCTGAAAACACAAGCTAGTGTGAGGATTGGAGCCAAGGGCAGAGCAGGCCCACTCTGCAGAGGCTGAATCAAAATCTCCTGCATCTGAAGTCAGGCTGAGGATCAGACGTTGGCTGAGGCTGGAGTATGTGTCCATGATGGCACCTTCATGAAGTGGGGGCCTCATGAGGCCAAGGAAGTTTTCCCACGCTGAGTTTGGAGGTTGCCCCAAACCACAAGGTTTCCTTCTGCGGGACATTCGAGTCCTGTTGCATGGCTCCAGGACATACCATATGGAAGGACTGGAGAGCAGGGTTCGGAGGATGGATCCCTGTACAGCATGCCTCGCATTCCCATTGGCTATTAGCGACAAGATATGTTTGATCTGCTGCCTCTGGAACACGCGACCCAGGGGGCTGAGTTGAAATGGCCTCTCCTGAGGATGCGTCATAATGTGCGTTTGGGTCCATGGAGACCTTGGAATGTGCTGGTTGTTCAGTGGCCCTGCGGAACTCTCCTACCTGAAGTGTTTGATACATCCCAGTAAGAAAGCTGCCCATGTGGAGATGAGAGATGTTTGGTTTGGTGCCTCAGAAAAGCCCCATGTGCTGGTCTACGAAAACAGTCCTCTGAGAACGGAAACATGGAAACCAAAGCTAAGGTTCAGATTAGGGCCTGGGGGCCTGTCCATTTCAACCTTCTGTCTCTGGGGACACTGTCTGAGAGTCTAAGTGGAGATAGTTGCTCCGCTGGTGTCAGAGAGCCCCTCTTAGTCCAGGGTGGCCTATACTATTGATGGCCTCAGGGACCTTGGAGCTTTTCCCTAACCTGTAGGGTTGTGGTCAATGGATTGGGCACGCTTTCCTTGGAGAGGGCAGGCACAATCTTTCGCTGTTTGGTCCAGAGGCCCTAGCCTGGATGTTGTGTGGGTCCAGGCTGTGGGCACAGAAGTCTGAATACACAAACTCAGCTTATGAGTGGCGCCTAGGGTATGGCAGGCCAGATGTACAGCCCGAGAGGGAGCTCCTGGGCCTCTGAAACAAGGGCGAGTGGGAGGCGTTCCTTCAGGCTTTTGTCTCTGGATGTTGTGTCCGGGATAGCCGTGGATTGGAGCGGTGGCATCAGGTACTGTGGACGAGTATCCCTCTCTGGGGATTTGTCCCAGCTCCCAAGAGTTTGGGGTCATTTTGTGGGAAGGGTGGAGTCGTGTTGTCTGGCTCATGGGTCCCTCCAAGAAAGGGATTCCAGAGCAGAGCTCCAGGTACGGGCGGGGCGACTGGAAAATTCAAACCGTGGTGAGGATTGGGTGCATAGGGGCTTGGGAAGCCCCATATGTGGGCTCTTGGTCCAGGCCCTGACAGGCCTTTCTTTGACATGGGGCTCATGCTGAGGGTCACAGTGTGAATTTGTGCCCAAGCAGCACTCAAGTTTGGGCGTGGCATCAGGGGCCATGAAGGTTTCTGCCACCCTGAAGGTGTGACTGCATGCCAAGAGCAAGCTTGACAGCCATGGGGAAGGAGGAGTTCTGTTTTGTGCTTGCTATACCCAGCTGTGTGGAGAATTGATATAATGTCTAGGTTCAGATATCTGAAAACCAAGGTTAGGATGAGGTGACGGCATAAGACCATGGCGTGTCCGAAGTGCTGGGTGTGCGGCCAGCTGTCTCCTTGTCTGTCCGGACGTCTCGCTTCAGGCTGTGTCAGGCAGAGCTTGAGTGCCCAGAGCAGCATATCCAGTTCGGGTACCGTCGAGGCCCGAGCAGGTTGATCCTCATCAGGGTTTTCTGGAGAGCCCCACAGGGAAACGTTTTTCTTCCGTTGGGCAGACACTGGGCTGGGTTTTGGTCCCAGAGTTTCTAGTCCGGAGGGCTTGTTTGCCAGGAGTGTGAGGAAGGAAGTCTGAAAACACAAGCTAGCGTGAGGTTTGGGACCGAGTGCACGGCAGGCCCACTCTGCAGAGGCTGAATCGAGATCTCCTGCACTGAGGTCATGTCAACTATGAGACGTGCCTCAGGCTAGAGTTTTTGTCCAACATGGCCTCTTCCTGAAGGGTGTGGGGGCTTCATGAGGCCAGAAAGTTTTGGCTACGATGGGATTTGTGAACTGCTCCAAAACTGAAGGTTACCTTCTGCACGACAGTCGAGTCCTATTGGATGGTTCCAAGAGGCCCCATTGGAAAGACTCGAGAGCAGGTGTCTAAGCATGGATGCCTGGGAACGCCACCTCATATTCCCACTCTTTAGTCAGGACAAGGCAGGCTCAATCTGCGGGCTCCTGGGTGAGCTACCCAGAGGGGAGAGTTGAAATGGACTCTCCTGAAGATGAGTCCTACTGTGGCTTGGTGGCCTGGGAGACCTTGGAATGTGGAGGTGGCTCAGGGACTCTGCAGGATTCTCCAACATGAGGTGTTTGACACGGCTCCAACAAGGAAACTTCCCATGTGGAGATGAGAGGAGTTCTGTTCCGTGCCTCAGGAAAGCCCCATACCCTGTTCTTCGAACCAAAGCCTCTGAGGAGTGACACCTGGAAACCAAATCAAGAGTTGAGACTACGGTCTAAAGGCCTGTCCGGCTCAACCTTCTATCTCTGTTGACATCTGTGTGCATGCATTCATGGATGTAGCTGCTCAGCTTGTGTCCGAATGCCCCTGTGAGTCCAGTGAGGCTCCCAGTAGTGGGATGTCCTCGGAGGCCTTGAGGTTTCTCATATTCTGGAGGTGTGTGGCCAAAGGAATGGACACAGTTTCCCAGGAGAGAGCAGGCACGGTCCTGTGGTATGGCTCCAGAGGACCCAGCCTAGAGGCTGTGTTTGCCAGGGCTGTGGGGACAGATGTCTGAAAAAGCAAACTTGGCTCAGCTAGGGGCCAATGTAATGGCAGGCCTGATCTCTAGTCCGTGAGGGGAGATCCTCTGGAAATCAAAGTAGGGCAAGTGGGAGGCAGTCACTCAGGATTTTGTCTCTGGGTGTTGCGTTTACAGTGTCCGGTCAGGGTAGGGGTTGTCTCAGAGGCCGAGGAAGAGCCTTCCTCTCGGGGGATTGTCCAAGCTCCCAAGTGTTTGTGTTCATTCTGTGGGAATGAAGAGTACTGTTTTCTGCCACAGGGGACCCCCCAGGAGAGGGACTCTAGAGCACAGCAGTGGGTTCCCTCAACTGGAATACACACCATCTAGTTAGTCCTGGGTGCCTATGGGCATGGCAAGCCACATATGCGGGCTCTTGGTCCAGTCACTGAGAGGCGTTACTTGAATAAGGTACTCACGCTGAGGGTCACAATGTGTGTTTGTGCCCAAGGCGGCCCTCACGCTTGGGCGTGGCCTCATGGGCCATGCCGTTTTCTCCTACACTGAAGGTTTGACTCACTGCCAGCAGCAAGGTTTCTTGCCATGGGGAAGGAGGGGTTCTGACTTGTGCATCAGGTTCCCCCCTGTGCAGGGATTGGAGATAAGGTCTAGGTTCCGATGACTGAAAACCCAGGTTGGGAATGGATGGTGGCCTAAGGCAGTGGCGGGTCCAATGTGCTGGGTGTGCAGCCAGCTGTGTCGGTGTCTGTTGGAAGGTCTGGGCTCAGGCTATTTGCGACAGAGCATCACTGTTTAAGGTAGCCTATGCAATTGGGGTGTTGCCGAGGGCCAAGCAGTTTGATCCTCATTTGGGGTTTCTGGGCAGCGCCATAGACAATGTTTTTCTCCTGGGAGGCAGGCACAGTGCTTCATTGTGGCCCCAGAATTCCCAGTAGGGAGGGTTTGTGGGCCAGGAGTGTGAGGACGGAAGTCTGAAAACACAAGCTCGTGTGAGGATTGGAGCCAAGGGCAGAGCAGGCCCACTCTGCAGAGGCTGAATCAAAATCTCCTGCATCTGAAGTCAGGCTGAGGATCAGACGTTGGCTGAGGCTGGAGTATGTGTCCATGATGGCACCTTCATGAAGTGGGGGCCTCATGAGGCCAAGGAAGTTTTCCCACGCTGAGTTTGGAGGTTGCCCCAAACCACAAGGTTTCCTTCTGCGGGACATTCGAGTCCTGTTGCATGGCTCCAGGACATACCATATGGAAGGACTGGAGAGCAGGGTTCGAAGGATGGATCCCTGTACAGCATGCCTCGCATTCCCATTGGCTATTAGCGACAAGATATGTTTGATCTGCTGCCTCTGGAACACGCGACCCAGGGGGCTGAGTTGAAATGGCCTCTCCTGAGGATGCGTCATAATGTGCGTTTGGGTCCATGGAGACCTTGGAATGTGCTGGTTGTTCAGTGGCCCTGCGGAACTCTCCTACCTGAAGTGTTTGATACATCCCAGTAAGAAAGCTGCCCATGTGGAGATGAGAGATGTTTGGTTTGGTGCCTCAGAAAAGCCCCATGTGCTGGTCTACGAAAACAGTCCTCTGAGAACGGAAACATGGAAACCAAAGCTAAGGTTCAGATTAGGGCCTGGGGGCCTGTCCATTTCAACCTTCTGTCTCTGGGGACACTGTCTGAGAGTCTAAGTGGAGATAGTTGCTCCGCTGGTGTCAGAGAGCCCCTCTTAGTCCAGGGTGGCCTATACTATTGATGGCCTCAGGGACCTTGGAGCTTTTCCCTAACCTGTAGGGTTGTGGTCAATGGATTGGGCACGCTTTCCTTGGAGAGGGCAGGCACAATCTTTCGCTGTTTGGTCCAGAGGCCCTAGCCTGGATGTTGTGTGGGTCCAGGCTGTGGGCACAGAAGTCTGAATACACAAACTCAGCTTATGAGTGGCGCCTAGGGTATGGCAGGCCAGATGTACAGCCCGAGAGGGAGCTCCTGGGCCTCTGAAACAAGGGCGAGTGGGAGGCGTTCCTTCAGGCTTTTGTCTCTGGATGTTGTGTCCGGGATAGCCGTGGATTGGAGCGGTGGCCTCAGGTACTGTGTACGAGTATCCCTCTCTGGGGATTTGTCCCAGCTCCCAAGAGTTTGGGGTCATTTTGTGGGAAGGGTGGAGTCGTGTTGTCTGGCTCATGGGTCTCTCCAAGAAAGGGATTCCAGAGCAGAGCTCCAGGTACGGGCGGGGCGAATGGAAAATTCAAACCGTGGTGAGGATTGGGTGCATAGGGGCTTGGGAAGCCCCATATGTGGGCTCTTGGTCCAGGCCCTGACAGGCCTTTCTTTGACATGGGGCTCATGCTGAGGGTCACAGTGTGAATTTGTGCCCAAGCAGCACTCAAGTTTGGGCGTGGCATCAGGGGCCATGAAGGTTTCTCCCACCCTGAAGGTGTGACTCCATGCCAAGAGCAAGCTTGACAGCCATGGGGAAGGAGGAGTTCTGTTTTGTGCTTGCTATACCCAGCTGTGTGGAGAATTGATATAATGTCTAGGTTCAGATATCTGAAAACCAAGGTTAGGATGAGGTGACGGCATAAGACCATGGCGTGTCCGAAGTGCTGGGTGTGCGGCCAGCTGTCTCCTTGTCTGTCCGGACGTCTCGCTTCAGGCTGTGTCAGGCAGAGCTTGAGTGCCCAGAGCAGCATATCCAGTTCGGGTACCGTCGAGGCCCGAGCAGGTTGATCCTCATCAGGGTTTTCTGGAGAGCCCCACAGGGAAACGTTTTTCTTCCGTTGGGCAGACACTGGGCTGGGTTTTGGTTCCAGAGTTTCTAGTCCGGAGGGCTTGTTTGCCAGGAGTGTGAGGAAGGAAGTCTGAAAACACAAGCTAGCGTGAGGTTTGGGACCGAGTGCACGGCAGGCCCACTCTGCAGAGGCTGAATCGAGATCTCCTGCACTGAGGTCATGTCAACTATGAGACGTGCCTCAGGCTAGAGTTTTTGTCCAGCATGGCCTCTTCCTGAAGGGTGTGGGGGCTTCATGAGGCCAGAAAGTTTTGGCTACGATGGGATTTGTGAACTGCTCCAAAACTGAAGGTTACCTTCTGCACGACAGTCGAGTCCTATTGGATGGTTCCAAGAGGCCCCATTGGAAAGACTCGAGAGCAGGTGTCTAAGCATGGATGCCTGGGAACGCCACCTCATATTCCCACTCTTTAGTCAGGACAGGGCAGGCTCAATCTGCGGGCTCCTGGGTGAGCTACCCAGAGGGGAGAGTTGAAATGGACTCTCCTGAAGATGAGTCCTACTGTGGCTTGGTGGCCTGGGAGACCTTGGAATGTGGAGGTGGCTCAGGGACTCTGCAGGATTCTCCAACATGAGGTGTTTGACACGGCTCCAACAAGGAAACTTCCCATGTGGAGACGAGAGGAGTTCTGTTCCGTGCCTCAGGAAAGCCCCATACCCTGTTCTTCGAACCAAAGCCTCTGAGGAGTGACACCTGGAAACCAAATCAAGAGTTGAGACTACGGCCTAAAGGCCTGTCCGGCTCAACCTTCTATCTCTGTTGACATCTGTGTGCATGCATTCATGGATGTAGCTGCTCAGCTTGTGTCCGAATGCACCTGTGAGTCCAGTGAGGCTCCCAGTAGTGGGATGTCCTCGGAGGCCTTGAGGTTTCCCATATTCTGGAGGTGTGTGGCCAAAGGAATGGACACAGTTTCCCAGGAGAGAGCAGGCACGGTCCTGTGGTATGGCTCCAGAGGACCCAGCCTAGAGGCTGTGTTTGCCAGGGCTGTGGGGACAGATGTCTGAAAAAGCAAACTTGGCTCAGCTAGGGGCCAATGTAATGGCAGGCCTGATCTCTAGTCCGTGAGGGGAGATCCTCTGGAAATCAAAGTAGGGCAAGTGGGAGGCAGTCACTCAGGATTTTGTCTCTGGGTGTTGCGTTTACAGTGTCCGGTCAGGGTAGGGGTTGTCTCAGAGGCCGAGGAAGAGCCTTCCTCTCGGGGGATTGTCCAAGCTCCCAAGTGTTTGTGTTCATTCTGTGGGAATGAAGAGTACTGTTTTCTGCCACAGGGGACCCCCCAGGAGAGGGACTCTAGAGCACAGCAGTGGGTTCCCTCAACTGGAATACACACCATCTAGTTAGTCCTGGGTGCCTATGGGCATGGCAAGCCACATATGCGGGCTCTTGGTCCAGTCACTGAGAGGCGTTACTTGAATAAGGTACTCACGCTGAGGGTCACAATGTGTGTTTGTGCCCAAGGCGGCCCTCACGCTTGGGCGTGGCCTCATGGGCCATGCCGTTTTCTCCTACACTGAAGGTTTGACTCACTGCCAGCAGCAAGGTTTCTTGCAATGGGGAAGGAGGGGTTCTGACTTGTGCATCAGGTTCCCCCCTGTGCAGGGATTGGAGATAAGGTCTAGGTTCCGATGACTGAAAACCCAGGTTGGGAATGGATGGTGGCCTAAGGCAGTGGCGGGTCCAATGTGCTGGGTGTGCAGCCAGCTGTGTCGGTGTCTGCTGGAAGGTCTGGGCTCAGGCTATTTGCGACAGAGCATCACTGTTTAAGGTAGCCTATGCAATTGGGGTGTTGCCGAGGGCCAAGTAGTTTGATCCTCATTTGGGGTTTCTGGGCAGCGCCATAGACAATGTTTTTCTCCTGGGAGGCAGGCACAGTGCTTCATTGTGGCCCCAGAATTCCCAGTAGGGAGGGTTTGTGGGCCAGGAGTGTGAGGACGGAAGTCTGAAAACACAAGCTAGTGTGAGGATTGGAGCCAAGGGCAGAGCAGGCCCACTCTGCAGAGGCTGAATCAAAATCTCCTGCATCTGAAGTCAGGCTGAGGATCAGACGTTGGCTGAGGCTGGAGTATGTGTCCATGATGGCACCTTCATGAAGTGGGGGCCTCATGAGGCCAAGGAAGTTTTCCCACGCTGAGTTTGGAGGTTGCCCCAAACCACAAGGTTTCCTTCTGCGGGACATTCGAGTCCTGTTGCATGGCTCCAGGACATACCATATGGAAGGACTGGAGAGCAGGGTTCGAAGGATGGATCCCTGTACAGCATGCCTCGCATTCCCATTGGCTATTAGCGACAAGATATGTTTGATCTGCTGCCTCTGGAACACGCGACCCAGGGGGCTGAGTTGAAATGGCCTCTCCTGAGGATGCGTCATAATGTGCGTTTGGGTCCAGGGAGACCTTGGAATGTGCTGGTTGTTCAGTGGCCCTGCGGAACTCTCCTACCTGAAGTGTTTGATACATCCCAGTAAGAAAGCTGCCCATGTGGAGATGAGAGATGTTTGGTTTGGTGCCTCAGAAAAGCCCCATGTGCTGGTCTACGAAAACAGTCCTCTGAGAACGGAAACATGGAAACCAAAGCTAAGGTTCAGATTAGGGCCTGGGGGCCTGTCCATTTCAACCTTCTGTCTCTGGGGACACTGTCTGAGAGTCTAAGTGGAGATAGTTGCTCCGCTGGTGTCAGAGAGCCCCTCTTAGTCCAGGGTGGCCTATACTATTGATGGCCTCAGGGACCTTGGAGCTTTTCCCTAACCTGTAGGGTTGTGGTCAATGGATTGGGCACGCTTTCCTTGGAGAGGGCAGGCACAATCTTTCGCTGTTTGGTCCAGAGGCCCTAGCCTGGATGTTGTGTGGGTCCAGGCTGTGGGCACAGAAGTCTGAATACACAAACTCAGCTTATGAGTGGCACCTAGGGTATGGCAGGCCAGATGTACAGCCCGAGAGGGAGCTCCTGGGCCTCTGAAACAAGGGCGAGTGGGAGGCGTTCCTTCAGGCTTTTGTCTCTGGATGTTGTGTCCGGGATAGCCGTGGATTGGAGCGGTGGCCTCAGGTACTGTGTACGAGTATCCCTCTCTGGGGATTTGTCCCAGCTCCCAAGAGTTTGGGGTCATTTTGTGGGAAGGGTGGAGTCGTGTTGTCTGGCTCATGGGTCTCTCCAAGAAAGGGATTCCAGAGCAGAGCTCCAGGTACGGGCGGGGCGACTGGAAAATTCAAACCGTGGTGAGGATTGGGTGCATAGGGGCTTGGGAAGCCCCATATGTGGGCTCTTGGTCCAGGCCCTGACAGGCCTTTCTTTGACATGGGGCTCATGCTGAGGGTCACAGTGTGAATTTGTGCCCAAGCAGCACTCAAGTTTGGGCGTGGCATCAGGGGCCATGAAGGTTTCTGCCACCCTGAAGGTGTGACTGCATGCCAAGAGCAAGCTTGACAGCCATGGGGAAGGAGGAGTTCTGTTTTGTGCTTGCTATACCCAGCTGTGTGGAGAATTGATATAATGTCTAGGTTCAGATATCTGAAAACCAAGGTTAGGATGAGGTGACGGCATAAGACCATGGCGTGTCCGAAGTGCTGGGTGTGCGGCCAGCTGTCTCCTTGTCTGTCCGGACGTCTCGCTTCAGGCTGTGTCAGGCAGAGCTTGAGTGCCCAGAGCAGCATATCCAGTTCGGGTACCGTCGAGGCCCGAGCAGGTTGATCCTCATCAGGGTTTTCTGGAGAGCCCCACAGGGAAACGTTTTTCTTCCGTTGGGCAGACACTGGGCTGGGTTTTGGTTCCAGAGTTTCTAGTCCGGAGGGCTTGTTTGCCAGGAGTGTGAGGAAGGAAGTCTGAAAACACAAGCTAGCGTGAGGTTTGGGACCGAGTGCACGGCAGGCCCACTCTGCAGAGGCTGAATCGAGATCTCCTGCACTGAGGTCATGTCAACTATGAGACGTGCCTCAGGCTAGAGTTTTTGTCCAGCATGGCCTCTTCCTGAAGGGTGTGGGGGCTTCATGAGGGCAGAAAGTTTTGGCTACGATGGGATTTGTGAACTGCTCCAAAACTGAAGGTTACCTTCTGCACGACAGTCGAGTCCTATTGGATGGTTCCAAGAGGCCCCATTGGAAAGACTCGAGAGCAGGTGTCTAAGCATGGATGCCTGGGAACGCCACCTCATATTCCCACTCTTTAGTCAGGACAAGGCAGGCTCAATCTGCGGGCTCCTGGGTGAGCTACCCAGAGGGGAGAGTTGAAATGGACTCTCCTGAAGATGAGTCCTACTGTGGCTTGGTGGCCTGGGAGACCTTGGAATGTGGAGGTGGCTCAGGGACTCTGCAGGATTCTCCAACATGAGCTGTTTGACACGGCTCCAACAAGGAAACTTCCCATGTGGAGACGAGAGGAGTTCTGTTCCGTGCCTCAGGAAAGCCCCATACCCTGTTCTTCGAACCAAAGCCTCTGAGGAGTGACACCTGGAAACCAAATCAAGAGTTGAGACTACGGCCTAAAGGCCTGTCCGGCTCAACCTTCTATCTCTGTTGACATCTGTGTGCATGCATTCATGGATGTAGCTGCTCAGCTTGTGTCCGAATGCACCTGTGAGTCCAGTGAGGCTCCCAGTAGTGGGATGTCCTCGGAGGCCTTGAGGTTTCTCATATTCTGGAGGTGTGTGGCCAAAGGAATGGACACAGTTTCCCAGGAGAGAGCAGGCACGGTCCTGTGGTATGGCTCCAGAGGACCCAGCCTAGAGGCTGTGTTTGCCAGGGCTGTGGGGACAGATGTCTGAAAAAGCAAACTTGGCTCAGCTAGGGGCCAATGTAATGGCAGGCCTGGTCTCTAGTCCGTGAGGGGAGATCCTCTGGAAATCAAAGTAGGGCAAGTGGGAGGCAGTCACTCAGGATTTTGTCTCTGGGTGTTGCGTTTACAGTGTCCGGTCAGGGTAGGGGTTGTCTCAGAGGCCGAGGAAGAGCCTTCCTCTCGGGGGATTGTCCAAGCTCCCAAGTGTTTGTGTTCATTCTGTGGGAATGAAGAGTACTGTTTTCTGCCACAGGGGACCCCCCAGGAGAGGGACTCTAGAGCACAGCAGTGGGTTCCCTCAACTGGAATACACACCATCTAGTTAGTCCTGGGTGCCTATGGGCATGGCAAGCCACATATGCGGGCTCTTGGTCCAGTCACTGAGAGGCGTTACTTGAATAAGGTACTCACGCTGAGGGTCACAATGTGTGTTTGTGCCCAAGGCGGCCCTCACGCTTGGGCGTGGCCTCATGGGCCATGCCGTTTTCTCCTACACTGAAGGTTTGACTCACTGCCAGCAGCAAGGTTTCTTGCCATGGGGAAGGAGGGGTTCTGACTTGTGCATCAGGTTCCCCCCTGTGCAGGGATTGGAGATAAGGTCTAGGTTCCGATGACTGAAAACCCAGGTTGGGAATGGATGGTGGCCTAAGGCAGTGGCGGGTCCAATGTGCTGGGTGTGCAGCCAGCTGTGTCGGTGTCTGTTGGAAGGTCTGGGCTCAGGCTATTTGCGACAGAGCATCACTGTTTAAGGTAGCCTATGCAATTGGGGTGTTGCCGAGGGCCAAGCAGTTTGATCCTCATTTGGGGTTTCTGGGCAGCGCCATAGACAATGTATTTCTCCTGGGAGGCAGGCACAGTGCTTCATTGTGGCCCCAGAATTCCCAGTAGGGAGGGTTTGTGGGCCAGGAGTGTGAGGACGGAAGTCTGAAAACACAAGCTAGTGTGAGGATTGGAGCCAAGGGCAGAGCAGGCCCACTCTGCAGAGGCTGAATCAAAATCTCCTGCATCTGAAGTCAGGCTGAGGATCAGACGTTGGCTGAGGCTGGAGTATGTGTCCATGATGGCACCTTCATGAAGTGGGGGCCTCATGAGGCCAAGGAAGTTTTCCCACGCTGAGTTTGGAGGTTGCCCCAAACCACAAGGTTTCCTTCTGCGGGACATTCGAGTCCTGTTGCATGGCTCCAGGACATACCATATGGAAGGACTGGAGAGCAGGGTTCGAAGGATGGATCCCTGTACATCATGCCTCGCATTCCCATTGGCTATTAGTGACAAGATATGTTTGATCTGCTGCCTCTGGAACACGCGACCCAGGGGGCTGAGTTGAAATGGCCTCTCCTGAGGATGCGTCATAATGTGCGTTTGGGTCCATGGAGACCTTGGAATGTGCTGGTTGTTCAGTGGCCCTGCGGAACTCTCCTACCTGAAGTGTTTGATACATCCCAGTAAGAAAGCTGCCCATGTGGAGATGAGAGAGGTTTGGTTTGGTGCCTCAGAAAAGCCCCATGTGCTGGTCTACGAAAACAGTCCTCTGAGAACGGAAACATGGAAACCAAAGCTAAGGTTCAGATTAGGGCCTGGTGGCCTGTCCATTTCAACCTTCTGTCTCTGGGGACACTGTCTGAGAGTCTAAGTGGAGATAGTTGCTCCGCTGGTGTCAGAGAGCCCCTCTTAGTCCAGGGTGGCCTATACTATTGATGGCCTCAGGGACCTTGGAGCTTTTCCCAAACCTGTAGGGTTGTGGTCAATGGATTGGGCACGCTTTCCTTGGAGAGGGCAGGCACAATCTTTCGCTGTTTGGTCCAGAGGCCCTAGCCTGGATGTTGTGTGGGTCCAGGCTGTGGGCACAGAAGTCTGAATACACAAACTCAGCTTATGAGTGGCGCCTAGGGTATGGCAGGCCAGATGTACAGCCCGAGAGGGAGCTCCTGGGCCTCTGAAACAAGGGCGAGTGGGAGGCGTTCCTTCAGGCTTTTGTCTCTGGATGTTGTGTCCGGGATAGCCGTGGATTGGAGCGGTGGCCTCAGGTACTGTGGACGAGTATCCCTCTCTGGGGATTTGTCCCAGCTCCCAAGAGTTTGGGGTCATTTTGTGGGAAGGGTGGAGTCGTGTTGTCTGGCTCATGGGTCTCTCCAAGAAAGGGATTCCAGAGTAGAGCTCCAGGTAAGGGCGGGGCGACTGGAAAATTCAAACCGTGGTGAGGATTGGGTGCATAGGGGCTTGGGAAGCCCCATATGTGGGCTCTTGGTCCAGGCCCTGACAGGCCTTTCTTTGACATGGGGCTCATGCTGAGGGTCACAGTGTGAATTTGTGCCCAAGCAGCACTCAAGTTTGGGCGTGGCATCAGGGGCCATGAAGGTTTCTCCCACCCTGAAGGTGTGACTCCATGCCAAGAGCAAGCTTGACAGCCATGGGGAAGGAGGAGTTCTGTTTTGTGCTTGCTATACCCAGCTGTGTGGAGAATTGATATAATGTCTAGGTTCAGATATCTGAAAACCAAGGTTAGGATGAGGTGACGGCATAAGACCATGGCGTGTCCGAAGTGCTGGGTGTGCGGCCAGCTGTCTCCTTGTCTGTCCGGACGTCTGGCTTCAGGCTGTGTCAGGCAGAGCTTGAGTGCCCAGAGCAGCCTATCCAGTTCGCGTACCGTCGAGGCCCGAGCAGGTTGATCCTCATCAGGGTTTTCTGGAGAGCCCCACGGGGAAACGTTTTTCTTCCGTTGGGCAGACACTGGGCTGGGTTTTGGTTCCAGAGTTTCTAGTCCGGAGGGCGTGTTTGCCTGGAGTGTGAGGAAGGAAGTCTGAAAACACAAGCTAGCGTGAGGTTTGGGACCGAGTGCACGGCAGGCCCACTCTGCAGAGGCTGAATCGAGATCTCCTGCACTGAGGTCATGTCAACTATGAGACGTGCCTCAGGCTAGAGTTCTTGTCCAGCATGGCCTCTTCCTGAAGGGTGTGGGGGCTTCATGAGGCCAGAAAGTTTTGGCTACGATGGGATTTGTGAACTGCTCCAAAACTGAAGGTTACCTTCTGCACGACAGTCGAGTCCTATTGGATGGTTCCAAGAGGCCCCATATGGAAAGACTCGAGAGCAGGTGTCTAAGCATGGATGCCTGGGAACGCCACCTCATATTCCCACTCTTTAGTCAGGACAAGGCAGGCTCAATCTGCGGGCTCCTGGGTGAGCTACCCAGAGGGGAGAGTTGAAATGGACTCTCCTGAAGATGAGTCCTACTGTGGCTTGGTGGCCTGGGAGACCTTGGAATGTGGAGGTGGCTCAGGGACTCTGCAGGATTCTCCAACATGAGGTGTTTGACACGGCTCCAACAAGGAAACTTCCCATGTGGAGACGAGAGGAGTTCTGTTCCGTGCCTCAGGAAAGCCCCATACCCTGTTCTTCGAACCAAAGCCTCTGAGGAGTGACACCTGGAAACCAAATCAAGAGTTGAGACGACGGCCTAAAGGCCTGTCCGGCTCAACTTTCTATCTCTGTTGACATCTGTGTGCATGCATTCATGGATGTAGCTGCTCAGCTTGTGTCCGAATGCCCCTGTGAGTCCAGTGAGGCTCCCAGTAGTGGGATGTCCTCGGAGGCCTTGAGGTTTCTCATATTCTGGAGGTGTGTGGCCAAAGGAATGGACACAGTTTCCCAGGAGAGAGCAGGCACGGTCCTGTGGTATGGCTCCAGAGGACCCAGCCTAGAGGCTGTGTTTGCCAGGGCTGTGGGGACAGATGTCTGAAAAAGCAAACTTGGCTCAGCTAGGGGCCAATGTAATGGCAGGCCTGATCTCTAGTCCGTGAGGGGAGATCCTCTGGAAATCAAAGTAGGGCAAGTGGGAGGCAGTCACTCAGGATTTTGTCTCTGGGTGTTGCGTTTACAGTGTCCGGTCAGGGTAGGGGTTGTCTCAGAGGCCGAGGAAGAGCCTTCCTCTCGGGGGATTGTCCAAGCTCCCAAGTGTTTGTGTTCATTCTGTGGGAATGAAGAGTACTGTTTTCTGCCACAGGGGACCCCCCAGGAGAGGGACTCTAGAGCACAGCAGTGGGTTCCCTCAACTGGAATACACACCATCTAGTTAGTCCTGGGTGCCTATGGGCATGGCAAGCCACATATGCGGGCTCTTGGTCCAGTCACTGAGAGGCGTTACTTGAATAAGGTACTCACGCTGAGGGTCACAATGTGTGTTTGTGCCCAAGGCGGCCCTCACGCTTGGGCGTGGCCTCATGGGCCATGCCGTTTTCTCCTACACTGAAGGTTTGACTCACTGCCAGCAGCAAGGTTTCTTGCCATGGGGAAGGAGGGGTTCTGACTTGTGCATCAGGTTCCCCCCTGTGCAGGGATTGGAGATAAGGTCTAGGTTCCGATGACTGAAAACCCAGGTTGGGAATGGATGGTGGCCTAAGGCAGGGGCGGGTCCAATGTGCTGGGTGTGCAGCCAGCTGTGTCGGTGTCTGCTGGAAGGTCTGGGCTCAGGCTATTTGCGACAGAGCATCA
Source organism: Mustela nivalis (assembly GCF_964662115.1). Classification (NCBI taxonomy): domain Eukaryota; kingdom Metazoa; phylum Chordata; class Mammalia; order Carnivora; family Mustelidae; genus Mustela; species Mustela nivalis. The sequence goes on from NW_028135830.1 coordinate 311,442, forward strand.
CTGTTTAAGGTAGCCTATGCAATTGGGGTGTTGCCGAGGGCCAAGCAGTTTGATCCTCATTTGGGGTTTCTGGGCAGCGCCATAGACAATGTTTTTCTCCTGGGAGGCAGGCACAGTGCTTCATTGTGGCCCCAGAATTCCCAGTAGGGAGGGTTTGTGGGCCAGGAGTGTGAGGACGGAAGTCTGAAAACACAAGCTAGTGTGAGGATTGGAGCCAAGGGCAGAGCAGGCCCACTCTGCAGAGGCTGAATCAAAATCTCCTGCATCTGAAGTCAGGCTGAGGATCAGACGTTGGCTGAGGCTGGAGTATGTGTCCATGATGGCACCTTCATGAAGTGGGGGCCTCATGAGGCCAAGGAAGTTTTCCCACGCTGAGTTTGGAGGTTGCCCCAAACCACAAGGTTTCCTTCTGCGGGACATTCGAGTCCTGTTGCATGGCTCCATGACATACCATATGGAAGGACTGGAGAGCAGGGTTCGAAGGATGGATCCCTGTACATCATGCCTCGCATTCCCATTGGCTATTAGTGACAAGATATGTTTGATCTGCTGCCTCTGGAACACGCGACCCAGGGGGCTGAGTTGAAATGGCCTCTCCTGAGGATGCGTCATAATGTGCGTTTGGGTCCATGTAGACCTTGGAATGTGCTGGTTGTTCAGTGGCCTTGCGGAACTCTCCTACCTGAAGTGTTTGATACATCCCAGTAAGAAAGCTGCCCATGTGGAGATGAGAGAGGTTTGGTTTGGTGCCTCAGAAAAGCCCCATGTGCTGGTCTACGAAAACAGTCCTCTGAGAACGGAAACATGGAAACCAAAGCTAAGGTTCAGATTAGGGCCTGGGGGCCTGTCCATTTCAACCTTCTGTCTCTGGGGACACTGTCTGAGAGTCTAAGTGGAGATAGTTGCTCCGCTGGTGTCAGAGAGCCCCTCTTAGTCCAGGGTGGCCTATACTATTGATGGCCTCAGGGACCTTGGAGCTTTTCCCTAACCTGTAGGGTTGTGGTCAATGGATTGGGCACGCTTTCCTTGGAGAGGGCAGGCACAATCTTTCGCTGTTTGGTCCAGAGGCCCTAGCCTGGATGTTGTGTGGGTCCAGGCTGTGGGCACAGAAGTCTGAATACACAAACTCAGCTTATGAGTGGCGCCTAGGGTATGGCAGGCCAGATGTACAGCCCGAGAGGGAGCTCCTGGGCCTCTGAAACAAGGGCGAGTGGGAGGCGTTCCTTCAGGCTTTTGTCTCTGGATGTTGTGTCCGGGATAGCCGTGGATTGGAGCGGTGGCCTCAGGTACTGTGGACGAGTATCCCTCTCTGGGGATTTGTCCCAGCTCCCAGGAGTTTGGGGTCATTTTGTGGGAAGGGTGGAGTCGTGTTGTCTGGCTCATGGGTCTCTCCAAGAAAGGGATTCCAGAGCAGAGCTCCAGGTAAGGGCGGGGCGACTGGAAAATTCAAACCGTGGTGAGGATTGGGTGCATAGGGGCTTGGGAAGCCCCATATGTGGGCTCTTGGTCCAGGCCCTGACAGGCCTTTCTTTGACATGGGGCTCATGCTGAGGGTCACAGTGTGAATTTGTGCCCAAGCAGCACTCAAGTTTGGGCGTGGCATCAGGGGCCATGAAGGTTTCTCCCACCCTGAAGGTGTGACTCCATGCCAAGAGCAAGCTTGACAGCCATGGGGAAGGAGGAGTTCTGTTTTGTGCTTGCTATACCCAGCTGTGTGGAGAATTGATATAATGTCTAGGTTCAGATATCTGAAAACCAAGGTTAGGATGAGGTGACGGCATAAGACCATGGCGTGTCCGAAGTGCTGGGTGTGCGGCCAGCTGTCTCCTTGTCTGTCCGGACGTCTGGCTTCAGGCTGTGTCAGGCAGAGCTTGAGTGCCCAGAGCAGCCTATCCAGTTCGGGTACCGTCGAGGCCCGAGCAGGTTGATCCTCATCAGGGTTTTCTGGAGAGCCCCACAGGGAAACGTTTTTCTTCCGTTGGGCAGACACTGGGCTGGGTTTTGGTTCCAGAGTTTCTAGTCCGGAGGGCGTGTTTGCCAGGAGTGTGAGGAAGGAAGTCTGAAAACACAAGCTAGCGTGAGGTTTGGGACCGAGTGCACGGCAGGCCCACTCTGCAGAGGCTGAATCGAGATCTCCTGCACTGAGGTCATGTCAACTATGAGACGTGCCTCAGGCTAGAGTTCTTGTCCAGCATGGCCTCTTCCTGAAGGGTGTGGGGGCTTCATGAGGCCAGAAAGTTTTGGCTACGATGGGATTTGTGAACTGCTCCAAAACTGAAGGTTACCTTCTGCACGACAGTCGAGTCCTATTGGATGGTTCCAAGAGGCCCCATATGGAAAGACTCGAGAGCAGGTGTCTAAGCATGGATGCCTGGGAACGCCACCTCATATTCCCACTCTTTAGTCAGGACAAGGCAGGCTCAATCTGCGGGCTCCTGGGTGAGCTACCCAGAGGGGAGAGTTGAAATGGACTCTCCTGAAGATGAGTCCTACTGTGGCTTGGTGGCCTGGGAGACCTTGGAATGTGGAGGTGGCTCAGGGACTCTGCAGGATTCTCCAACATGAGCTGTTTGACACGGCTCCAACAAGGAAACTTCCCATGTGGAGACGAGAGGAGTTCTGTTCCGTGCCTCAGGAAAGCCCCATACGCTGTTCTTCGAACCAAAGCCTCTGAGGAGTGACACCTGGAAACCAAATCAAGAGTTGAGACTACGGCCTAAAGGCCTGTCCGGCTCAACTTTCTATCTCTGTTGACATCTGTGTGCATGTATTCATGGATGTAGCTGCTCAGCTTGTGTCCGAATGCCCCTGTGAGTCCAGTGAGGCTCCCAGTAGTGGGATGTCCTCGGAGGCCTTGAGGTTTCTCATATTCTGGAGGTGTGTGGCCAAAGGAATGGACACAGTTTCCCAGGAGAGAGCAGGCACGGTCCTGTGGTATGGCTCCAGAGGACCCAGCCTAGAGGCTGTGTTTGCCAGGGCTGTGGGGTCATATGTCTGAAAAAGCAAACTTGGCTCAGCTAGGGGCCAATGTAATGGCAGGCCTGATCTCTAGTCCGTGAGGGGAGATCCTCTGGAAATCAAAGTAGGGCAAGTGGGAGGCAGTCACTCAGGATTTTGTCTCTGGGTGTTGCGTTTAAAGTGTCCGGTCAGGGTAGGGGTTGTCTCAGAGGCCGAGGAAGAGCCTTCTTCTCGGGGGATTGTCCAAGCTCCCAAGTGTTTGTGTTCATTCTGTGGGAATGAAGAGTACTGTTTTCTGCCACAGGGGACCCCCCAGGAGAGGGACTCTAGAGCACAGCAGTGGGTTCCCTCAACTGGAATACACACCATCTAGTTAGTCCTGGGTGCCTATGGGCATGGCAAGCCACATATGCGGGCTCTTGGTCCAGTCACTGAGAGGCGTTACTTGAATAAGGTACTCACGCTGAGGGTCACAATGTGTGTTTGTGCCCAAGGCGGCCCTCACGCTTGGGCGTGGCCTCATGGGCCATGACGTTTTCTCCTACACTGAAGGTTTGACTCACTGCCAGCAGCAAGGTTTCTTGCCATGGGGAAGGAGGGGTTCTGACTTGTGCATCAGGTTCCCCCCTGTGCAGGGATTGGAGATAAGGTCTAGGTTCCGATGACTGAAAACCCAGGTTGGGAATGGATGGTGGCCTAAGGCAGGGGCGGGTCCAATGTGCTGGGTGTGCAGCCAGCTGTGTCGGTGTCTGCTGGAAGGTCTGGGCTCAGGCTATTTGCGACAGAGCATCACTGTTTAAGGTAGCCTATGCAATTGGGGTGTTGCCGAGGGCCAAGCAGTTTGATCCTCATTTGGGGTTTCTGGGCAGCGCCATAGACAATGTTTTTCTCCTGGGAGGCAGGCACAGTGCTTCATTGTGGCCCCAGATTTCCCAGTAGGGAGGGTTTGTGGGCCAGGAGTGTGAGGACGGAAGTCTGAAAACACAAGCTAGTGTGAGGATTGGAGCCAAGGGCAGAGCAGGCCCACTCTGCAGAGGCTGAATCAAAATCTCCTGCATCTGAAGTCAGGCTGAGGATCAGACGTTGGCTGAGGCTGGAGTATGTGTCCATGATGGCACCTTCATGAAGTGGGGGCCTCATGAGGCCAAGGAAGTTGGAGGTTGCCACAAACCACAAGGTTTCCTTCTGCGGGACATTCGAGTCCTGTTGCATGGCTCCAGGACATACCATATGGAAGGACTGGAGAGCAGGGTTCGAAGGATGGATCCCTGTACAGCATGCCTCGCATTCCCATTGGCTATTAGCGACAAGATATGTTTGATCTGCTGCCTCTGGAACACGCGACCCAGGGGGCTGAGTTGAAATGGCCTCTGCTGAGGATGCGTCATAATGTGCGTTTGGGTCCATGGAGACCTTGGAATGTGCTGGTTGTTCAGTGGCCCTGCGGAACTCTCCTACCTGAAGTGTTTGATACATCCCAGTAAGAAAGCTGCCCATGTGGAGATGAGAGATGTTTGGTTTGGTGCCTCAGAAAAGCCCCATGTGCTGGTCTATGAAAACAGTCCTCTGAGAACGGAAACATGGAAACCAAAGCTAAGGTTCAGATTAGGTCCTGGGGGCCTGTCCATTTCAACCTTCTGTCTCTGGGGACACTGTCTGAGAGACTAAGTGGAGATAGTTGCTCCGCTGGTGTCAGAGAGCCCCTCTTAGTCCAGGGTGGCCTATATTATTGATGGCCTCAGGGACCTTGGAGCTTTTCCCTAACCTGTAGGGTTGTGGTCAATGGATTGGGCACGCTTTCCTTGGAGAGGGCAGGCACAATCTTTCGCTGTTTGGTCCAGAGGCCCTAGCCTGGATGTTGTGTGGGTCCAGGCTGTGGGCACAGAAGTCTGAATACACAAACTCAGCTTATGAGTGGAGCCTAGGGTATAGCCTGCCGGATGTACAGCCCGAGATGGAGCTCCTGGGACTCTGAAACAAGGGCGAGTGGGAGGCGTTCCTTCAGGCTTTTGTCTCTGGATGTTGTGTCCGGGATAGCCGTGGATTGGAGCGGTGGCCTCAGGTACTGTGGACGCGTATCCCTCTCTGGGGATTTGTCCCAGCTCCCAAGAGTTTGGGGTCATTTTGTGGGAAGGGTGGAGTCGTGTTGTCTGGCTCATGGGTCTCTCCAAGAAAGGGATTCCAGAGCAGAGCTCCAGGTACGGGCGGGGCGACTGGAAAATTCAAACCGTGGTGAGGATTGGGTGCATAAGAGCTTGGCAAGCCCCATATGTGGGCTCTTGGTCCAGGCCCTGACAGGCCTTTCTTTGACATGGGGCTCATGCTGAGAGTCACAGTGTGAATTTGTGCCCAAGCAGCACTCAAGTTTGGGCGTGGCATCAGGGGCCATGAAGGTTTCTCCCACCCTGAAGGTGTGACTGCATGCCAAGAGCAAGCTTGAAAGCCATGGGGAAGGAGGAGTTCTGTTTTGTGCTTGCTATACCCAACTGTGTGGAGAATTGATATAATGTCTAGGTTCAGATATCTGAAAACCAAGGTTAGGATGAGGTGACGGCATAAGACCATGGCGTGTCCGAAGTGCTGGGTGTGCGGCCAGCTGTCTCCTTGTCTGTCTGGACGTCTGGCTTCAGGCTGTGTCAGGCAGAGCATGAGTGCCCAGAGCAGCCTATCCAGTTCGGGTACCGTCGAGGCCCGAGCAGGTTGATCCTCATCTGGGTTTTCTGGAGAGCCCCACAGGGAAACGTTTTTCTTCCGTTGGGCAGACACTGGGCTGGGTTTTGGTTCTGGAGTTCCTAGTCCGGAGGGCTTGTTTGCCAGGAGTGTGAGGAAGGAAGTCTGAAAACACAAGCTAGCGTGAGGTTTGGGACCGAGGGCACGGCAGGCCCACTCTGCAGAGGCTGAATCGAGATCTCCTGCACTGAGGTCATGTCAACTATGAGACGTGCCTCAGGCTAGAGTTCTTGTCCAGCATGGCCTCTTCCTGAAGGGTGTGGGGGCTTCATGAGGCCAGAAAGTTTTGGCTACGATGGGATTTGTGAACTGCTCCAAAACTGAAGGTTACCTTCTGCACGACAGTCGAGTCCTATTGGATGGTTCCAAGAGGCCCCATATGGAAAGACTCGAGAGCAGGTGTCTAAGCATGGATGCCTGGGACCGCCACCTCATATTCCCACTCTTTACTCAGGACAAGGCAGGCTCAATCTGCGGGCTCCTGGGTGAGCTACCCAGAGGGGAGAGTTGAAATGGACTCTCCTGAAGATGAGTCCTACTGTGGCTTGGTGGCCTGGGAGACCTTGGAATGTGGAGGTGGCTCAGGGACTCTGCAGGATTCTCCAACATGAGGTGTTTGACACGGCTCCAACAAGGCAACTTCCCATGTGGAGACGAGAGGAGTTCTGTTCCGTGCCTCAGGAAAGCCCCATACCCTGTTCTTCGAACCAAAGCCTCTGAGGAGTGACACCTGGAAACCAAAGCAAGAGTTGAGACTACGGCCTAAAGGCCTGTCCGGCTCAACCTTCTATCTCTGTTGACATCTGTGTGCATGCATTCATGGATGTAGCTGCTCAGCTTGTGTCCGAATGCCCCTGTGAGTCCAGTGAGGCTCCCAGTAGTGGGATGTCCTCGGAGGCCTTGAGGTTTCTCATATTCTGGAGGTATGTGGCCAAAGGAATGCACACAGTTTCCCAGAAAAGAGCAGGCACGGTCCTGTGGTATGGCTCCAGAGGACCCAGCCTAGAGGCTGTGTTTGCCAGGGCTGTGGGGACAGATGTCTGAAAAAGCAAACTTGGCTCAGCTAGGGGCCAATGTAATGGCAGGCCTGATCTCTAGTCCGTGAGGGGAGATCCTCTGGAAATCAAAGTAGGGCAAGTGGGAGGCAGTCACTCAGGATTTTGTCTCTGGGTGTTGCGTTTACAGTGTCCGGTCAGGGTAGGGGTTGTCTCAGAGGCCGAGGAAGAGCCTTCCTCTCGGGGGATTGTCCAAGCTCCCAAGTGTTTGTGTTCATTCTGTGGGAATGAAGAGTACTGTTTCCTGCCACAGGGGACCCCCCAGGAGAGGGACTCTAGAGCACAGCAGTGGGTTCCTTCAACTGGAATACACACCATCTAGTTAGTCCTGGGTGCCTATGGGCATGGCAAGCCACATATGCGGGCTCTTGGTCCAGTCACTGAGAGGCGTTACTTGAATAAGGTACTCACGCTGAGGGTCACAATGTGTGTTTGTGCCCAAGGCGGCCCTCACGCTTGGGCGTGGCCTCATGGGCCATGCCGTTTTCTCCTACACTGAAGGTTTGACTCACTGCCAGCAGCAAGGTTTCTTGCCATGGGGAAGGAGGGGTTCTGACTTGTGCATCAGGTTCCCCCCTGTGCAGGGATTGGAGATAAGGTCTAAGTTCCGATGACTGAAAACCCAGGTTTGGAATGGATGGTGGCCTAAGGCAGTGTCGGGTCCAATGTGCTGGGTGTGCAGCCAGCTGTGTCGGTGTCTGCTGGAAGGTCTGGGCTCAGGCTATTTGCGACAGAGCATCACTGTTTAAGGTAGCCTATGCAATTGGGGTGTTGCCGAGGGCCAAGCAGTTTGATCCTCATTTGTGGTTTCTGGGCAGCGCCATAGACAATGTTTTTCTCCTGGGAGGCAGGCACAGTGCTTCATTGTGGCCCCAGATTTCCCAGTAGGGAGGGTTTGTGGGCCAGGAGTGTGAGGACGGAAGTCTGAAAACACAAGCTAGTGTGAGGATTGGAGCCAAGGGCAGAGCAGGCCCACTCTGCAGAGGCTGAATCAAAATCTCCTGCATCTGAAGTCAGGCTGAGGATCAGACGTTGGCTGAGGCTGGAGTATGTGTCCATGATGGCACCTTCATGAAGTGGGGGCCTCATGAGGCCAAGGAAGTTTTCTCACGCTGAGTTTGGAGGTTGCCCCAAACCACAAGGTTTCCTTCTGCGGGACATTCGAGTCCTGTTGCATGGCTCCAGGACATACCATATGGAAGGACTGGAGAGCAGGGTTCGAAGGATGGATCCCTGTACAGCATGCCTCGCATACCCATTGGCTATTAGCGACAAAATATGTTTGATCTGCTGCCTCTGGAACACGCGACCCAGGGGGCTGAGTTGAAATGGCCTCTCCTGAGGATGCATCATAATGTGCGCTTGGGTCCATGGGGACCTTGGAATGTGCTGGTTGTTCAGTGGCCCTGCGGAACTCTCCTACCTGAAGTGTTTGATACATCCCAGTAAGAAAGCTGCCCATGTGGAGATGAGAGAGGTTTGGTTTGGTGCCTCAGAAATGCCCCAGGTGCTGGTCTACGAAAACAGTCCTCTGAGAACGGAAACATGGAAACCAAAGCTAAGGTTCAGATTAGGGCCTGGGGGCATGTCCATTTCAACCTTCTGTCTCTGGGGACACTGTCTGAGAGTCTAAGTGGAGAGAGTTGCTCCGCTGGTGTCAGAGAGGCCCTCTTAGTCCAGGGTGGCCTATACTATTGATGGCCTCTGGGACCTTCGAGCTTTTCCCTAACCTGTAGGGTTGTGGTCAATGGATTGGGCACACTTTCCTGGAGAGGGCAGGCACAATCTTTCCCTGTTTGGTCCAGAGGCCCTAGCC